>NW_026526655.1:88711300-89311300 GCF_024362965.1 Panthera pardus
ACATTTAAAATTATATTTTTAGTATTACCATTTATTTAAAAATTTCTATATCAGACTTCCAATATCTAGAAATGTAATCCTTAGATATTTACCCTGCATAATTTGTAAAAATTTTGCATCTAAAGAAGAGATTGAAAACCATTTGCACTCTAACGATATCTTGGAAGAGTTGTAAAAAGTGATCATGATGATAATATAATAGAAATCTAAAAGTATATGGAATGGTAATAAAGAATGAAACCTTGTATGAAAAAAGGACACAGAATTTGAGTTAAAATTAAATTTAACTTTTTAAACACTTTACATTGACTCCTAGATGATATATGAATTCACGGTTTCTGAATCTGTGGCAAAATGTGTTTTTAACAACTTGAAGACAATATAAATCTTGAATTTTACTCTTATTCTTTAAAAAAATTTGTTGTTTAATGTTTATTTTTGAGAGAGAGAGAGAGAGAGAGAGAGAGAGCGAGCACAAGCAGGGGAGGGGCAGAGAGGGAGACGCATAATCCAAAGCAGGCTCCAGGGTTTGAGCTGTCAGCACAGAGCCTGATGTGGGGCTTGATTTCATGAACTGTGAGATCATGACCTGAACCGAAGTTGGATGCTTAAGTGACTGAGCCACACAGGAGCCCCTACTCTTATTATTAAAAAAAATATTTTACCTATAAGTAAAAACTTGAAGAAAGTTAATATTTTAGTTATGTTTTATTTCAATTTTAATACCTGAAAAGTAGGCAGTAGTTTTTGGAGAAAAACTTTCTAATTTCAGTAAAGGTGGTATTCACATAAATGAAATGACCTAAATGAAATTAAATTATATTTTCAGTATTAGAAATATATTTTAAATAACTTTTTCTCCTTTCAGAGAGGTTTTTTTTTGGTTTTCTTGTGTATTTTTGTTTATTGTTTGTTTTTAGGAGTATGAGGTTCGGTTTTGATGTTTATTTTGTTTTATAGTTCCTAAATGACACAATTTGATATTATTAGAGTCTGGGAGAGTTACAAACATAACATTATGATAATCATATTACCAATCACTTTGTATATGATTTTCTTTAAGATCAACATCATATTTCTCTATATTACTTGAAAAAAAACCCCTCATTTTCAGCAATTGAAGATAAATTTGTTTTGGCTGAAATACGTAATTTTACTGAGATTTAGAGGAAAAAAATTACCTATCTAGTAACATTTTAAATATTGTTTTAACTGTATGTTAAATAACTAAGTATATTTCAACTGAAGTCGTTGTAAGTAAAATTCATGTATTTTTATATAATATTCTAAATTGATATCTGTATTTTTCTAGTTTAGAAGTTGAAGTTCTGAATTAAATGTTTTATAGGAAATCACAACCGTGGCAGAGTATCATCATTTCATTATCAGCCTGGGTATCATTCTCAAGCATAAAATCAGCAAAACAAATTAGAATAAAAGCCACATGTGAGATATCCATTATGCATTGACATTTAAAATTTCCCCCTTATTTGTATTCAGAATGTTATATTATACAATGCAATATTTATCTGTGATATTTTCTAACCTGACATGATGTATGCATAGTACAAAAAAAGCCGAGGAACTTCTCTACCAGCAAGGAAAATTTCCCCTCCCTAATATAACATGTTTGATAAATGCTTATCTTCTTTGTGCATCTTCTTCTTCTGCAATGTATTTTTTAGTGTTTTGTATTCTTTTTTTTTTCTCCCTTTCAAGTAGCATAGCACATTTCCAGGCATGCCTTGTCTGCAAAGCCATGTGTAAATTCCCACATCTCACACATTCACAAATTAATCATAGATACACACACTATAAACAAGAGACCTTGATGAGTAGCTTGAGATGTTCTCTAATTTGTGCTTTGATTAACTGACTTTCCCACTTAATTTTAGACTGCATTAAATATCCTAAAGTAATCATTTTAATCTTAAAATTTGCCAGCTGCAAAAACCTGATTTAAAAAAAAAATTGAAGTGCTAATGATTTAGTAGCAAACTAAAGAATCTATAAAGAGACAAAAATTCGTATTTAATGGCATGGTGAAGTATAAACATTTAGATTAGCTGTATTGTAGTAAAGCTTTTATACCAGTGTTGGCATGAAACATTTCTAGGCTTGTATTAAAATTACATTGTTGTTCTTATTGTATTATGTTCTATTTTGACGAGAGTATTTTCCTTTGCTAAATATGGCCCTGCATTTTTCAACCATTTCATACTTACATTAAATGAAGTGTATAAATAGGAATTGATGGTTAAGAAAATTCATTTTAAGGTCTAAACAATACCAAAATACGTTCAAAAAATTAGAAAAAAAATTGTTATCCATTAAAACTGGGAAATTTAACTATTTTAGTGAGGCTTCTTATGAGAATTTTCTGGATCTAATTTAAATCTTAATGTTCGTTGCATGTATAAATTACATATGGTTTTTATTTTCATTTTTGCTGCTACCAAAACTATGATTTTGTGAAAGTCGCATAATGTTAACTTTAAACAAAGGAATTAGAGTACCAGA
Source organism: Panthera pardus (assembly GCF_024362965.1). NCBI lineage: Eukaryota > Metazoa > Chordata > Mammalia > Carnivora > Felidae > Panthera > Panthera pardus. The sequence goes on from NW_026526655.1 coordinate 88,713,821, forward strand.
AGCCCCAAATTTCCTCTAATTCTACCATTCTATTATATGTTCCATCAGTGATTAATAGAAACGGCAGCATTTTTAGCTATTTTTAGCAGATGGACAGTTTATGAAGGTTCAGGCAAGTCCCCTATCACACAGCAATAGGACAGCCAACCAAGTCTTCTGTGACATTTAGAACTTATTCTTCTTGGGGCACCTGTGTGGCTCAGTTGGTTAAGCTTACAACAATGGCTCAGGTCATGATCTCACGGTTCACGTGTTCAAGCCCTGCGTCCGGCTCTGCGCTGACAGCATCAGAGTCTGGAGTCTCCTTCCAATTCTGTGTCTCCCTCTCGCTCTATGTCTTTCTCTCTTTCTCTTTCTCTCTCTCTTTCTGTTCCTCCCCTACTTGATCCCTGTCTCTATCAAAAATAAATAAAGATTAAAAAATAAAAAAGAACATACTAGTTCTTTCCTTCCTCTGCCATCTTTATCATGCAGTAATTTCAATGGAGTTGAAAGGTGAATCAACTAAATGTGTTGAAATGGAATGCCAAAGATTGAGTTTACCTAAATTTTTGACAGATTGAGAGAAATTACCCAGTATTTTCAATAAGTGAACTATATCTTTGAGTCAGTGAGGATTCACTTCTTCCTATATTAATGATTAAGAAGAAAATAAGGAATTTAAGAACAAAATACAGTCCTATTCTTCATCACGAAGATCTTCCTTAAGCAAGACCCTGACATAGGAGTGGCCAAATCTGTCATCGTTTCCTGAAGGAAACACTAATATGATTGATTTTGAAATTTAAAAAAAAGGAAAAAGGTTAAGAACAGAGGATAAGTTAAAAGGTAGAGTTCTAATATTTGTTTTCTTCAGTAAATATCTAATACAAATCATAAACTCACTATCTGAGACAAATGGCTAGTTTTCAACTTGCTAGTTTCCTTAAGAGTGATTGAATATTCAAAAATGTTTTGAGAAATATGTAAAACAAAGTAGGTTTATTTAACCCTTTATATTGAAAGGTACTCCAGAAGAAATTAGCTAATGTTTATGTATAAAAGCTTAATTCTTGTGTTTATTTCACCTGTATAATTTATATTAAATAGGAGATTTCAGATCATAGCCATAAGTTACACTATTATGTGATGTGTATGTTTTATGTATGTATGTATGTATGTATGTATGTATGTATGTATGTATTTAGAGAGCGAGAGAGAGAGAGAGACAGAGAGTGAGAGACTGAGAAAGAGAGAATGCTTGTGTGAGGGGCAGAGGGAGAGATACCCAAGGAGGCCCCACACTCAGCAAGGAGCCCGACTTGGAGCTCAACACAGGGCTTGATCTTAAGACCCTGGAATTATGACCTGCATTGCAATCAGAGTGCGGGATGCTTAAAGACTGAGCTACCCAGGCGCCCCATGTACATTTGCCTTGAGTTTTCTGAAAGGGAAGATTCCAATATTGATACACAAAAGTAACTCCTTGCACTTTTAATTTAGGAAAATTATATCCTTATTTGTACATTTATTAGATTCTTAGTACATTTAAAATCTCGAATCATCAAAATGACTAAATGATTTCTACTTTTTAGGGGTATCTATCTACAGAAAAGATTCTTTGTAACAGTTTGAAAACCACAAGAAAAAAAACAAAAAATAATTAGTAGTTTTATGTTCATTTAACTCAAAACTATGATTATTTAAATTTAAGACTAATGAAAGACTACCATATTTTTAATAGCTGTAGACTATGCAGGTTTTTCCGTATATAATTTATTCCCGCATGTAATTTATTGAAATATATAAAATATATAATTTTTGCATGTGTGCTGATCATTATATACAGAAGAATAGTCTCCCTTGAACTTGTGTTAAGATAAGGACTGAATGCTGGATGAGGTAGAAGTATAGTATTGAGGGATGAATCAAATTAAGTCCAAAAAGCCCTAACAATTTGATTCTGCTTCCTTTGAGCTTACCATAATTTGAAAAAGATGTATGCTGAATTTTTGTTCTTTAGAATCATTTATGTGTTAACTGTATATTTTACTAAATAGATTTTTTTCAACATTTAAGGCAGAAATTTTTTAAGTACTCTATTTTATAAGTATTATCTACAAAAGAATTAAACTGATGTAAAATCTTAAGGAAGTAGTTAGAAGATTCAATTAGATTTGTGTTAGATTAGTTTTAGTTACGATTAGGTATAAAAAATATTAAATGTCATTTCCTTTTTAAGAACTTCTCTGTTATTCTCAATATACACTCAGATTCTCTGAAATTTATCAAATATCTATTAAATATATACTTTGCTTAAAATGTTGTGTAAGGCCTGAACTAGAAATTCCTGAAGGAATTCAATTTAGTAACAGAAATAATGGACATTTTTTTTAAAAAGTAATAACAGATGGAATGTTATGTGTCATTAAGAAAATTTAAAGATCCTGCCATGAGAATTAGGAGAATTGAGATATGTTCATTTAAAATATTTTAACCGGGTTTGGGAAAACCGTTAATTTGGACACAAATGAGTGGTGGTTCCTGGCTGGCTAAAGAGACAAACATGTATGTTGTATTTGGGAAAGAACAATAAGTATAGAACTTGTACAAAGCAGTTACAGGATATGTCTCTAAGATGCTTTCGACCAGATTGTGAAGGACACTAAATGTGGGCTACGTGATTCGAATTTTGTTGATTGGGACCACAGTAACAAAAAAAGTTTTTCCAGCTGGTGAGTGAAAAAAATAGAGTTGTGTACTGGAAGATTAATCTAATAGACTATTGGCCTTTTCTCCAAACTTTTTCAGTGAATGAATAAGTCAACTCTTCCATTAGATACGTGTTAAAATGAAGCACATTATTACATTAATTTTTCCTGTTAATGCCAAGGAATGCTTTAAAAGACTCACTTTGGTTTTCCAATTGTGAATTGGAGGTGTTTTGGCCCCAATTTCAAAATTATTATGGGAGTTTTAAGTGCCTAACTGTTTTATGAACCTAAAAAGAGTAACACAACTTGTTAAGGCAGAATTTGTAATATTGTCTGTGAAAACATTGCTGAATTTTGAACCAAATATCATAGGCAGATTTTAGAAATCTCTCTTATGGGTTTGGCCAAACATGTCGTAGTATAAATTCTAGCTGATGCAATGAGCATTCTACCATATGCCAAGTGGCAAAGTTTTACTGCTGGTCTAGCCACTCACTGCTCACATGGAATTGCCTTTCTTCTGCTATATCCATCTGCTGATTTCCTGGTGGTTCTCTCCCACTGCCATGTCCATCTGTCGGCTACTTGCAGATGCCCTCCTATTGCCCCATGCACCTGTTAAGACTATCCTTCCCAAAATGCAACGCATCTCATCATTACCTACCAAGTTGTAAATTAAATATATATGTTCATATTATTGTGGAAGGATAGATACATTTTTCCCATTGAGGGCCAAAAGAAGTTTAAATATTGGTCAAGAAGATCATGTAAACAATTCTGTTAAAAAAGCAGTTGATCACAGTGTGACTATAAAATGCTCAGCAAAGACCTTATGAAAAAACACATTTGTGTATCACATTAAAAAAGTTACCCTTCTTTTTTTCCCTTAGATTCGAGTCACTCTAATTTCTCTACACAGGTAATAGGGAAAACTGATTTGGCTTCTAGAAGCTATTAAATCTTCATCTCTTAATATTTTCTAGTTTAGTAGGATCGTTGTATGTATCTGAAAATTATCTCTCCCCAGGTCAAACACTAGTGTAGGGGTGTGAAGGTGGCAGAATAAGTGAAAAGATAATGTGTTTGGGTTCTGGATTTGCTCTTACTGAACTAAGTGCGGCAGTTGAATGACACAGTAGAATGAAATGAATATAGACTTTTGAAAAGTAACTATCACCTAAAAAAATGTATATACAGATCCTGCTCCAATAGATCTTTCAAAGAGACTTAGACATTCTTCTTTAGGCAGCTCCATATTATTTTGCAAGATATTAAAAGACATCTTGGAAGCTTGAAAGAAAAAAACACTACCTTCCTATGGCCAAGAAGTACCTCAGCCCTGAAATAATTAGGTAAAAGAAATGGTAAATAATGCTAAAGAAAAGAGCAATTTCCAATATGTCAACACGTTTATTTTTGAATCCTTTAAATCTTTATGGTTCTTTCCAATTTTTTGCCGACCTTTTTTCACTAAGTGAATCACTCTTGAAGATAATTTGCATGAATAGAATTTATATATGTGTATAAGCAACGTATCTTCTTAAATATGTTAATGTGATTTTAAAGTTTTAGAGGAGTAAGATATAAAATCACTCTGACAGAAAGAATAGAAATAGTTATTTCTTAAATGGGCTAAGAAAACCTGTATTTAAACATCTCTTTAAAACATGAATGAAAAGTTTTGTGTATGTGGTAGTGGTCTCTACTATGTACTTCGTTATGTAGGACAAATGTCCAGAATTTCCTGTTGTAACTGAAGTTGTCATCTGGTTTGGTAACATGTTTATAGTACATTCTAGAAATGAAATTGTCATTATTTTGGTATCTTGTTTTGTAATTAAAAGTAAAAGTGAGATAAAGTTATGAGTGGTCTACTTTTTAGCATCCATTATCTAATCTAACAACTTTAGAAATAATCATCTTAAAATCAATCAAATTGTGTGTTTTATCACTCGTCTGTTTTTGAAGGTGCATATTTAATGGTTTGTATTGCTTCATTTGCTAAACGAACACATTTAAAGAATCTACTATATTTGCTTGTATATTTGGGTCTGTCTGAAGTTTTATCTTCTTTCATCACTGTAGACTTTTCTTCCTATACACTGAATGAAAAGGATATTTCAATATGCTTACTACAGTATGTGTAGACACTGTAGATAGCCACAGAACATCTGACAGGGATGTCCTTGTCTGAGCACCATCGTGATTTTTTTCTTTCCATTTCAGCCTGAACTTTGTTACTGAGGTGAAGTGGTTGAGTTATGTTATCACTTTTACATTCCCGGAGTATATTTTTTTTCTTTTTGACTTGAGGAAATTTTTAAAAGAAGAAAAAAGTAAAAGTGGAGGAGCAGTAAACCAATACTGAGGAATACATTACATATTAATTTGGTAACATTTATATCCATACCATATGCTTTCATATATATATATATATATAAATATATATATATATATGCATATGTATTTATATACAAGTATCAATTTACAAATAGTATACAGTATGCCTTCAAGGTAATTTTGGCATTAATTTGCAATACTGAGTAGAATAAATGCCTTAGCTTGGAGACAACATGTTTCACTTGTGGCTTTGGCTATTTGTCTTCTTCCCTTATTCTAATAATCATAAACTGTTCTTCTATACCCCATATTGATCTACGTCATTCAAGCTGAGAAGGGTCATTTTTTCAGGTCAGAGCTGAAATGGTAATCATCTCTAAAGCCTTGCCTACTACATTTACTCAAAATTTAGTTCCTATACCTACGTGACTTTAAACATTGACTATACAAACTTCTAATTCATTCATTTCTATTGCTAGATATTTTTCTCTTCCTATTTGCTATGTGCATAAATTCTGCCACAGGAGGAAAAGTAGTTTGTTTCTACTCCTAATGTGAATGTGTTTTGCTTATATTTTCTGTAAAGTTTCTGGGGAATACCTTTCATAAAAGATCTCTGATATTTATAAAAGACCTTTGGCAGTTCTTGCAGAAAGCGTTGTTATGAAGTATTCTGGCTAATGCATGAAACTAATTATCTTAGGCCAAGTGCTACCTGGAAGACTGTCTCCAGTTACTTTTCATCTCTTTCAGTGGCTTTCTGTATTTTACGTTTGAAGATCTCCTTGGATTCAGACTATAGAAATACAAATTATCAGCTTGGGATGCCTGGATTTTACTATTTAAATACATCTGGGTTTTACAAAAGGCTTCCCCAAATCAGTTACATATCAGTCATTCCTGGATTTGGGGAAAGATTAAAGAGCATATGTCCCATCTATACCAGGCACAAATGGTGACTTTTTGGACTCTGTTCAGAAAGTATTGTTACTAGTAAATGTTTAATAAATATAATTGTTCTTAATAAGTCCTATAATAATTATAATAATATAATTAATATTAACCTCATTGTTTGAATCATAAATTAGAAAAGCTTTAAAATAATTTTCATAGTGTTTTTTTTTTTTTTTAAATGTCACTATGTGTGTGCCATGTGGACACTGCCTGTGTCAAAAAAGTGGTAATAAGGTAATAAGTAATTGAGAGAGTAAAGTTAGCACTCTAATTTTACATAAAACACTTTCCTCAGAAAAATCATGTCCAAATAATTAAATCCAGTCACTATGCTTATGAATGAGGAATTTAAGTTAGTGTGTGAAGGAAGTTTTATACGCGTGTATTGGATATGTAACTGAAATACAAAGAAAATAAATATTAGCAACAACAATAACAACAAAATATCAATTAAGATGACAGTATAAAAAGTATTTACAAAGTCAGGGAAACAATGGATATGCTGTCACCTACTAGAGCCAGAATAAATTATTAGATCTATTACATTATTTTATAATTTTGAAATTTGTCATATTTCTAAACCTTTCTGTCTACATTTTACATACAAAGATCTAAAAAAATAGTTGTGATATCTAGATATATAGATATGTACTTTACAAAACAGAACACATATACTCTGAAAAATTTCAGAATTTATCATATAGAGTAATATGCATTAGTGACATCATTGGTATGTTCCCATTTTTGCATGTTACAAGCGTGTGTGTGTGTGTAATTACCCCTTCAATTTAAACCATACCTTGTAATCTTGAGCTAAGGGTGTGCTACTAAAATTTCTCTAAATTAATCTCATCAAATTGAATCTGAATGACAGTTCCCCAATGTATATGATTAACAGATTTACTTATTTATTTGTTTGTTTGTTTATTTTAGTATAGTTGACACACAATGTTACGTTAGTTTCAGGTGTGTAACACAGCAATCCAACTTCACTATACATTATGATGTGCTCCCCACAAGTCTACCTACCATCTGTTGCCATAAAACATTGTTGCAATACCATTGACTCTACTCCCTATGCTGTACCTTTGATTCTTGTGACTTATTCCATTACTGGAAGCCTATATCTCCAACACTCTGTCACTCGTTTTGCCAATCCTGTTCCCCTTCCCTCTGGCACCATCAGTTGTCTTTATTTATTGGTCTCGTCTACTTTTTGTTTGTTTATTCATTTGTTTTTTTTTTTGTTGTTGTGTTTTGTTTCTAGATTCCACATGAGTGAAATCATATGGTATTTGTTTTTGTCTGTCTGAATTACTTAGCATAATATCCTCTGGATCCATCAGTGTTGCAAATGGCAAGATCTCATAATTTTTTTATGGTTATGCAATATCCCATGATATGTATATACCATATCTTCTTCATTCATTCATCTGTCGATAGACATGTACTTTGCTTCCATATCTCAGATGTTGTAAATAATGCTGCAATAAACATTGGGGTGCATATATACTTTCTAAGTAGTGTGTTTGTTTTCTTTGGTCAATACCCAGTAGTGTAATTACTGGATCGTATGGTATTTCAGTTTTTAATTTTTTGAAAAAAAACTCCATATTGTTTTCCACAATGGCTGTGTCAATTTGCATGCCCACCAACAATGCACAAGGGTTTCTTTTTCTCCACATTCTCACCAACACTTGTTATTCCTTGTCTTTTTTATTTTAGCCATTCTGGCAGGTGTAAGATAATACCTCATTATGGTTTTGATTTGCATTTGCCTGATGATTAGTCATGTTGAGCATCTTTTCATGTGTCTTTTGACACATGTCTGTGGAGAAATGTCAGTTGGGTTCCTCTGCTCAATTTTTAATCAGATGGTTTGTGGTTTTGCTGTTGAGGTAGAGGGGTGTGTGTGTGTGTGTGTGTGTGTGTGTGTGTGTGTGTAAATTCTTATTGGATATACCACTTGCAAATATCCCCTCCCATTCATTACGTTGTCTGCTTTTTGTTTTGTGGTTGGTTTCCTTTGTTGTGCAAATGCTTTTTATTTTGATGTAGTCTCAGTAGTTTAGTTTTGCTTTTGTTTCCCTTGCCTTAAAAGACATATCTAGAGAGATGTTGCTACAGCCAATGTCAGAGAAATTACTGCCAGTGCTCTCTTCTAGGATTTTTATGGTGTCAGGTATCACATTTAAGTCTTTAATCCATTTTGAGTTTATTTTGTGTATGATGTGAGAAAGTGATCTGGTTTCATTCTTTTTACCTAGCTGTCCAGTTTTCCCAGGACCGTTTGTTGAAGACACTGTCTTTCCCTATTGTATTTTCTTTTCCTCCTTTGTTGTAGATGAATTGACCATCTAACTGTGGATTTATTTATGGGTTATCTGTTCTGTTCTATTGATCTATGTGTCTATTTTTGTGCCAGTACAATACTGTTTTGATTGCTAGAGCTTTGTAGTATTCTAAGAGGCCCACATTACCCTGATACCAAAGTAGACAAAGACACCATAAAAAAAGAAAACTACAGGCCTGTACCCCTAATATTGCGTAACTTGAAAGTAATTGTGACAAAAAAGAATTACAAAAACCAGAAATGTAACTGCTTTGTGTCAGTGGCATAAGAACAGTTTATTAGTAATTCTTTCTACAGCTAGGATAGTATGTGATTCTTGGTCAGTATTTAATTTTGAGTATAGTTGCATTGTTTCAAAGCTTACTAAATGATTTTTTACATAAAATGAAGTTGCATTTAAATATAGAATTCTACTTATTCCTACCGTTTTCTCTGCCTCCCATTCTGCTCCAAGTTCTTTCCTGCTATTTCCACTTACATCACATCCTGATGAATAAATGTACTATCTACTTCACATCATGCCTCACTGCCATCTCATTATTATATGTAAATATAATCAGAGGCTTCATTTCCTACAAAATAAGAGATAAGAGTCACTATTCCTTAGAGAACTTCATTAATCTATCATTTTGCAACTTGGACAAATTTGAAAGACCAGAAGCATCAATCACTTGTGCTCATGTTTGGTATATGCTCTAGTTTTTATAGAGCAATCCAGCCTTCAGTTGCCAGTCTGTATTTTCCTACTTAAGCATCTAGAGAGAAAAAAAGATTATACACCTACTAGGAACACACACAAGGTGCCTGGGTGGCTCAGTTGGTTAAGCATCCAACTTCGGCTTAGGTCAGGAGCTCACAGTTCATGAGTTCACGCCCTGCGTTGGGTCAGTGCTGACTGCTGGGAGCCTGGCGCCTTCTTCGGATTCTGTGTCTCCCTCTCTCTCTGCCCCTTCCCTGCTCATGCTCTGTCTTTCTGTGTCTTAAAAATAAAAAAAAAAAACATTAAAATAATTTTGAAAGAAACGAGAGTGCGTGCGCGCGCGCGCGAGCACACACACACAGAAATCTATACCTCTAAATATATATGTAAATATTTTAGATATATTTCATACCCTTCCCAAAGTATTTTATTTCGGTAAAGTTGGATACCTCATTAATAATGAAGTTGTAGCCTTAAGCACCTTTAAAAAAATAGGGTAAAAATGAACGAATTTAAAATATGTACACTTTGTGTTCTAGCAATCTAAAATGTCTCAATTTACTCTTTCTCCTTTATTTTTCAATAGGAATTCTATTTGAGGTTATTTAAATAGGTCTTGAAATCCTAATTCATCCATGAATGTTGTGAAAATATTAAGTAGTATCTTTGTTCATTCAAAAACTAAATGAACTAAGCATAAACACAGCTAAAATTTAATTTTTAAACATGCCTTAAACTAGTGTATTGCATTTGTTTTAAAAAATGAATTCTAATGTTTTATTTTTGGTCCTAACCAATATTGTGTTCCATGTTTTATGAGTTAAGTATCAGAGGTAATTTAGGTACTTCTAGTAGTTTTCTGGTGGTGTCTTAGGGTTTTCTATCTATAGTATCATATCTACAATTAGTGAAATTTTTACTTCTGCCTTACCAATTTGGATGCTTTTCGTTTTGTTGTGTGATTGCTGTGACTAGGACTTCCAGTACTATATTGAATAAAAGTGGTGAGAGTGGACATCCTTTTCCTGTTCCTGACCTTATGGGAAAAACTTTTAGTTTTTCTCCATTGAGTATGATACTTGCTGTGGGTTTTTGATATAAGGCCTTTATCATGTTGAGGTATTTTTCTCTAAGCCTACTTTGTTGAGGGCTTTTTATTATGAATCAGTGTTATACTTTGTCAAATACTTTTTCTGCATCTATTGAAAGAATCACATGGGTTGTATCCTTTTTCCTTTGATGCGTCATATCGTATTTATTGATTTATGAATATTGAACCACACTTGCGTCTCAGGAATAAATCCAACTTGATTGTGGTGACTGTATTTTTAAATGTATTGTTGGATTCAGTTAGCCAATATTGTGTCAGGGATTTTTTCCTCTATGTTCATCAGAGTTATTAGCCTACAGTTCTCTTTTTTTGTTGTGGTATCTTTATTTGGTGTTAGTGTCAGGGTAATGTAGGCATCAAAGAATGAATTTGAAAGTTTTCCTTCATCTTTTAATATTTGAAATAGTTTGAGAAGATTAGGTATTCACTCTTCTTTAAATGTTTGGTAAATTCATCTGTGAAGCCATTTGGTTCTGTACTTTTGTTTTTTGGGAGTTTATTGGTTACTGATTCAGTTTTATTGATGGTAATCAATCTGTTCAAATTTTCTTTCTTCCTGCTTTGGTTTTGGTATGTTATATGTTTCTATGGTTTCATTCTTTTCCCCTAGGTTGTCCAATTTTTTGGCATGTAATTTGTCACACTATTGTCTTACAATCGTCTATAATTCTGTGGTATCCATAGTTATTTCTCCTCTTCCATTTGTGATTTTATTTGAATCCTCTCTCTCATTATTTGTTTGTTTGTTTGTTTGTTTGTTTAGTCTGGCTAAAGGTTTACCAATTTGTTGATCTTTTCAAAGAACCAGCTCCTGATTTCATGTATATAATATATATATATATTATATATATATATATTCCTCTGCTGTGCAGAGGAATATTATAATATATAATATATATATATTATATATATTATATATATATTATATATTATATATTATTATATATTTTATATATTATATATATTATATATTATTATATATAATATATATTATATATATAATATAAGCTAATATATATATATTAGCTTATATTAGCTTCTGTATCATTTATTTCTGCTCTCATCTTTATTATTTCCTTCCTTCTGGTTTTAGGTTGATTTTTTCCCCCCTAGCTCTTTTAGATGTAAGGTTAGGTGTATATTTAATATTTTTCTTGCTTCTTTATGTAGGCCTGTATTATTATAAACTTCCTGTTTAGAACAGCTTTTGCTTTATCCCAGAAATTTTGTACCATTATGTTTTCATAAGTAGACTTTGTTGAAGTAGATCGTCTAGTTACAGAATTATGAACAATATTATTAACCAAGTCCAAATGCTCTGATACTTATTATTGATTTTCTATAATCATTTTGCATATTACATATTTATCACATATAATAATATAATATGTTTACATATCAATACAACAATATTAATAGTTTTAATTATTTTATATATTTATTACTCTTCTATATACTTATTACTGATTTGGTTTTGTGTGCATTTCTTCCTGTATTTCTAATTGTCTTGTGTATTTATGTTTACATATGGGCCCAGAATCATAATGTGTACTATTAGAGAAAGTGTGTTAGATTGTTCAGTAGGGAAAATATTTTCTACCCCTTGTAGAACTAAAAAACATGTCAATGGGTTACTCATGTATTGCTTATATTTCAGTGGCACAAATATTTTATAAATTCCCATTTATTTACCCCATTGCTTGGTAAATCTATTCATTGTCTTTAGGCCCAATTTAACATTGTTTTCAGCTGAAAGTTACAACTTGGTACAACAGTAGGTTACTTGTTGTTTCTTGATATCGTGATGCAAGGTATTTGGGGATTTAGCCATGGTTTAACTCTTGACTTCCTTAATGCAATGGCTTGTTCTTCAGGTTTGACTCCATATAGTTACAAAAGGGTTAATATGGTTTCAGGAACACATTGTAACAAAAATAACCAGCTGAAGACCACAGATATTTCTTCTTGAAAGTCTCATTTTACTTAGAAGGAAAAGCTTTACCTAAAGATAAACACATATTCCCCATCATGTCTTATTCTTCTATAGTGGGCCAGATGATCATTTCCTGTTATGCCAGAACTAAAGAGGAGGCTGGTGAATCAAATAATAGGCTTCTTAACCTCTGTGTTTGGAGATAGGTTGGGATAATAAGAAGGAAGCTTTGGGTGGGTTCCAAAACAAGTTCACAGTATTTTGGTTCACAATCAAGAGTACATGCCACTGTTCTTTCCGTTGGCCCTGTACATGTACTACACTGTTTTTACTTGCAAAAAACATTTTTATTGTCAAAATGAGACAAATGAAAATGCTCTTTAATCACTACATTCAGCTTTAGTATCGAATTTTTATTTGAAAGCCAACTAAAAGAATTCTAGATAATTTCAGCTGAAAAAAAAAATGTTTTAAAAGTATATGTGGTACTTCAAAGTGTTTCTAAGAGCAGAATCATGGTTGAAAATCATGCAGGCTAGAACAGTGCCTCAAAGCATATCACAGAACTGGTCCAGTGAAGACATCACTGTTTTCACTCGGCTGAACATACAGCTGCAATCATCAGCACTAGATACTGTTTTCTGCCATTCAGAGAGCTACCATTGATATCTTTGGAAGCCATATGTCTATATTTGCCTCTCAGAGCAGCATTCTCACCAGGGTATGCATGGAGTGCATGCTCCTTCTGTTAGTTCGCAAAACTAGCTTCTGATCAAAAGCCTCAGGTGGTCGTACCTAAATGTACTACCCAAGAAGTGTGCTTCTGCTATGCTACAAGAGGTTGGGAAAATGAGTAGTTGGAATTTTCAGACCGTATATTATGAGGAGTGTTCTTTATAATGGGGGATAACTTAACATATGGACAATCAAAAAATATGACAGGTATCTACGACAGTGGGATTGAGAAGTAAACTTAATGAAAGATATGAATAGTATCTGAGAAAGGGTAGTAGTATTCAAGATCATAATATGACAGTCTTTTTAAAATTAATTTTAATGACTAATTCAGGTAAAAGTCTAGGAGACATGGATGCCTTTTATAATACTACCTACAAGGAATTATATTTTGCTTCGTTCATTAATTTAGAGTCTGGCATGATGTTCAGGATTTTAATTATTATTTTACCTCATATGCAAAAATAATACTATAAACCAATCTATAGTTAGTTACGTCCATCCTTTAGACAATTTAAAAATTGACAATTCTTAAGAATATTACATTTAAGGTTGGTGGAGGGGGGTAGATGATATAGGTTAAGGGGATTATGAATGCACTAATCATGATGAACAGTGAGTAAGGTATAGAATTGTTGAATTGTTATGTTTTTAATTTTAAATATTTATTTATTTTTGAAAGAGAAACAGCACTTGAGCAGGGGAGGGGCAGAGACAGAGGGAGACACAGAACCCGAAACAGGCTCTAGGTTCTGAGGTATCAGCACAGAGCCTGGCGTGGGTCTTGATCTCGTGAACTGTGTGATCATCATCTGAGCCAAAGTCAGATGCTTAACTGACTGAGCCACCCAGGAGACCCTAGAATTGTTGAATTATTATATTGTACACCTGAAACAATATATAACACTGGAATGTTAATTTGAATTAAAAAATAAAAATTAATATCACCTAAGATTATAATAATCAATATAAATTAAAAGATTCCTATGTTAAAAAGTAGGTTTATTGATTAGTGATGAAGTATGTTTTTGAATAACAAATATATTTATAAAATGTAAAAAAAAAGTGGTATATTTGGAAAAGAGTATATTGATACAAAGTAAAATCAAGAATACTTATAGATAGCAAATTGGTAGACAGATGGTCACAAGACTGGTTATATTTATCTGGGCCATTCGCTTAGTGCATGATGGTACTTGTCTAAATTATATCAACACTCTAATAATACACAAATGTGAAATAAAAAATTTTTACTACCCATCATTAATCTCCCTTACCAATAAATAAGTGTCCAATCAGACTTGTGAAAGGTGTGTAATACCTCCAGAATGCATTTCAATAATAAAAGTAAAATGAGTTGTATAAAAAAAGAAAATTTCTATTTTTCTATTTTGCTACTAGTGATTAATTAAATGTAGAATTTGGCTCAACTCTGCTAAAATGTTCTCTAGAGATCTTATTAAAGATTTATGCTATAGAGTTGATGTTTAAGTAATGTATTTTCTAAGTTTATTCTAGGTTTTCAGATTCCCATGTTAATTTTTTTTTCAATTTTTTAAATTCACAGTAGCAGGGTTGATTGCACATTGCTGTGCCGAAGCTGTTTCTAGTGAGGTAATGAATACTGCCACTATGTTCAACAATATTTTTCACATTCTGAAGTTCACAGTTTCACTTCTCCATGTTCTCATATCACATCTTTTTCTTCTAGTGACTATTAAGAAATAATGCTAACAAAGCAACCATGTGTAAACACATTTCCTAGTTTGTAATAACATCTATAATACATCAAAAAAATGAGTTAATGTTTTGGTATGCTACTTTATTTTAATTTATTTTGGGTCCCTAAAAAGGTACTTCTGCTGCTCAAGGTTGGCATTAATAATGCTTTTTTGTATGTAAATACTTAGTAAGATTTTTCTGTGTAACGGGTTTTGGTTTGGTCAGTATACTTATTTATGCATTGTCTCAATGACCTCCCTCAGTGATGAGTTCTGCTTAACTTTCCCAAGATAATTTCATCTGTGTTCTCATATGATGCCATCTCTGAAGTTTTCCTGGGCGCATTCTCTACAAACTTAAAAAAAAAAAAATTTTTTTAATGTTTATTTATTTTTGAGACAGAGAGAGACAGAACATGAATGGGGGAGGGGTAGAGAGAGAGGGAGACACAGGATCGGAAGCAGGCTCCAGGCTCTGAGCCATCAGCCCAGAGCCTGACGCGGGGCTCAAACTCACGAACCGTGAGATGGTGACCTGAGCTGAAGTCGGACCCTCAACCGACTGAGCCACCCAGGCGCCCCTCTACAAACTATTTTGATATGACTTAATTGGGAAAGAGGTGAAAATAATACTTTTTAACTATGCCTTCAATTATCAATTACTTTTTGAAGTTCATTATTTTTCCCTTTCGTAATTGTGATCTCTTCAGAAATTAGACTCTCAACTTTTATTGAGAGTCAATATATGAAAATAGCTATACTGAGATTTTTTCTTAGTATTCAGATTTAGAGTCTTGAATATTTAGTATAGTAGATCTATGGATGAAGATAAGAAAGACTATTAGGAAGGAAAAAAGTTGATAGAAAAGACCATTTATTAAACACTTATTGTAAGAAAGATTATATGATTTACCTTAAGGTCACATGATATTTCTGGGAATTAAACTAAAACAAAATATCAATATCTAGAGCTTTTTCTTCTGTGTCATTTTATAGTAACTTAGACATGAACTTCAATTTGCATGTCTGTAGACATATGTTGTTCATTTAATAGTTCCCTACACTCAAAATAAAAGATGATCAGAATGTTTCCTAAGTTGAATGATGTTTGGAAATAATGTAAGAACATTACATTTGGTGGTTGTTACCACCAAAAAAACATGAGCAACTAGAATCTTTTTCTTCATGAAATATGGAGTATTATAATATGAAATTGGATCAATTAAAACCCCAAGAATTTCAAGGTTTGGCAGAAGAGTTTAATTCTCTTTCATTCTATAGTCCTATGTTAATTGGATGGCAGGTAGCCTCCCCTTAAATCATTACTTAATGATGATCCAGACACCTTCCATTATAAATACTTGGTCTTTTAGGTTATAATGGAATGGCAAATGTAAAGATCATAATGCAGTGAGGTTAATGACCATCTCTGGAATTATGGTGCACCCCTTCTGCCCACATCTTATTGTCTAGAACCCAGTCATGTGGCCTCAATATAAATACAAGGAATGTTGGGAAATATGGGCTTCCTATGTGTCCAAGAGAAAAAGGCTGATGTACTATTTTTGTCTACCATATATGGCTAACAAGGTTACTTAAAAATAAGGATTATCTCTGTATGATCTATAACCTATTTGTTTATATTAGTAAATTGAATATAGATTGACTTAGAAAAAATGGCATTACCTCTATGGAATGTTTCATAAAATCTTAATCACATTTAATATAAAAATAATAAAGTATTTAATTCCTAAGTCTGCTGCCATTCTGCTTCTTCCACTATTAATGTTAAGACTCTGCACCAGATACTGTGGTTATTGGGTGACCAAATTTCCTAGTACAAATTATAGACCAGGATTTACTAGATAGTATTTCCTGTATGATGGAGAATGTAAGACTGCTATTTTAATATCTCTTGATATTGCTTTAGTGTAAAATGTGACGAACATGATTTTATGGGACAGTATCTTTTCACTCAATAGTAATATATAAATTTGTATCACTTTTTGGCCAGCATATGTTTAAGTATTTTCTGAGTTTTAAATCAATTAACCATGGGTCAGTTCCACATCATCATAAGGAAATAAAAGCTATCAATTCATTAGAATTAAATCTTTTCTGGAATCAAAGCAGTGTTTAAGCCATGCTTATATAAGATGTTAACATTAGGGGAAACTGAGTAAGTAATAAATGGAAATTCTCTGTACTATCATTATAACTTTTCTATAAATCTGAAATTATTCCAAACTATAAGTTTTATTGAATTAAAAATGGTGCTTAAAGTAATACCACAATCTTAAATACATTTTAAAGCACATTTCTATTCATAAGTATTTATTGACTACTTATAGAGCATAGCACAATACCAGTAGTTAAAAACGTCTGCAGACATTCCTTTAGCTTTTTGGTAATGTGTTTTGTAAGCTGGAAACTAATACAAAAGTGCATCAAGGATCTAATAACTTATCTTTCTAACTTGATTTTTCTAATTTTAATGAATCATTCAAAAAGAATCCAAAAGAATCTTTCTAAAGTATGACATTATTAGATTATTTATAATCTTCCTGCTTACCTCCCCAGTCATTATCTTGCCACTTTTTCCTTAAACACTCTCCTCTATGGCAATGAATACGTTCATTTCCCCAAATACCCTCATGCTTCCTCATGTCTCTGATCTGTTAGTTCTCCATCTGTGATGCTATGCTTTTCTCCCTACTGTCACTATGTAGCCTGCCTCACATCCATTTTCACTGGTCTTTGGCTGTTTTCTGTACATCATTTGGGGCTGAGTTTTCACATTACATTTCTAATCAACACAATCTCCTTTTGAACTACTTCAGGGTGAGATTATATATGTTCTCCCTCAGTCTCTTTCAAGCATGTTTTATCATATTATGAAAGTAAGTATTGATTATATTCGACTTTCCCACTAGACTAGGCACTTTATGTAAAAGGAGTCTACATTATTGTGTTCCCAGTGGGTAGCACAGTCTCTGCTACATAGTAGGAGGTTAGTAACTGATTTGATTACTAAATGAATGAATGAAAAATTGCAGAATGTGCAGTGGATTTTGATCTTGAAGGAAAATGTTCTGAAAGACATACATGTTGTACTGAATTAAGGTTTAGAGAGAATGTACTTTGTATCCTCTGTATCTAGGGCATCTTGATCAAAAGCTCCGAAGCAAGTAATGGTAATAAATCAATATTGGGAAGTTCAGGAGAAGAATAAAATACAAAGGAATAAAAGAAAGTGATGTTTGAGGCATAATAGAAGGGGTAGAATAGGAGTTTAATAAAAGAATATATTTTTGAGTTAAACCTTAGAAACCAAATTTATATAGAAGAACATTTTGATTCAGAAATATTCAGTGACATCACATATATATTTGTATATCATATATATATATATATATATATATATATATATATATATATATAATTATATATATATAATTTTTTCATTCTACCAGTAGAAGTTTTTGGAGAATGAAAGAATGATACTGGGTCCCAATGCACTTGAGTTTTTGATTCTCATTCCCCTGTTAATTTTCATTATCTCAAGCTGACAGAAGTCCACTTTATGGCTTTTATCATGGATAGTTTGAGGAAAGGAATTACATGAAAATGACCTGAGCAGACAAGTAAATACTTAAACTGAGACTTAATTTTTCCAAGATTATCTGTTTTGTATTATGAAACATTTCTCAACCTGGTAAGATTTGAACATGTGATGAAAGCCCCTTTCGTTGCAAAGTGTGAAATGTGATAGTTTGAATTCATTCGTAATTAAATGTTTAAATTGGAGCTATCGAGAATTTTACCACATAGACTTCATCTTTGATTTCTGATTCCAAGTCAGTTCAGAAGACCAACAGGCCTCAAGACTTACTATCTATAAGTGACCATCCAGAATTGACAGAAAAAGAGTCAGTCCAGTCCAGACAAAGGTGAACACTGGAAAACTTTTGCAATAGCCAAATTTTCCTTTCATCTCTTTACTCTGAGTAGTTTTTCTTGTTCCTGGTAACTTTCTTCTCACTTTCCCCTTACATCTCAAAAGATACTCAACACCATACCCCTTCAATTAGAACCATACCCTGACTTTCTCTGTCTTTATGTTAACCCCTTTGAAGTGTTATCCCTAATCCAAAATTGCTTCCTTTACACAGCCTTCACATTTCCCACATCTTTGCTATATAGCTATTAGGAAGAAATTGAGTTAAGGCCTTAAAGTAGGTTTTAATGATTTGTATATCTTTACCCTATCCTCCACAGTATCTCCTGCCCGAGAAAGTCATATTTAAAATTTTTTTTTAGTGTTTATTTATTTTTGAGAGAGAGAGAGAGAGAGACAGAGTGTGAGCATAGGAGGGGCAGAGAGAGTGGAGACACAGAATTGGAAGCAGGTTCCAGGCTCTGAGCTGTCAGCACAGATCCTAACGTGGGACTCAAAGTCACAAACCATGAGATCATGACCTGAGCTCAAGTGGGGATATTCAACTGACTGAGCCACCTAAGCGCCCCAGAAAGTCATGTTTTAAATAGAGGATGCATGTAACTTAGGGGAATTTCTAACTAGTTCAATTTCAGAAAGAGAAATACAGTATTAGAAAAAAAAAAAAAAACATTTTGGATATCAGTGCAATCATATGTATAGACCTCCCTTGCATGGGAGTTTACCTGTAGGGTAATTTCTCCTAAGGTAGCTGTTCTGATTTGAGGGAATGGACAGGATTTGTATCAACAGTATTGATAGGGTCCTAGTCTACTAGGATACCAGATGAAAACTTACAGGGGTTTGAGGTTCAACTTCCTCAGTGTTTCAAGATTAAAAACTGTCCCCTGTTAAAAATCACTTTTTGAAAATAATTCTTCATATTAGATTTTTCTGTCCATATACTTCAAAAAAAACACTGGTTCTTGTATTGACTAAGATGACTTTTTTTAAAGTTTATGTATTTATTTTGAGAGAAACACAGATACCATGAGTTGTGGGAGTGAGTAGAGCCTGAGACAGGGTTTTAACTCCCCGAAACATGTGATTATGACCTACAATGAAACCAAAAGTCAGACCCTTAATTGACTGATCCACCCAGGCACCCCTGACAAAAATGACTTTTAAACAGACCTTTGAGATAGTGGTACAATGGCCTCTGGTGTGTGTGTGTGTGTGTGTGTGTGTGTGTGTGTGTGTGTGTGTTGTATGCATGGGGATAGGGAATATTACACTGAGGAGGAATGGGAAATTGTGTGGAAATGTGTATTAGTTTTTTATGGTCAATATTGGTGAGGAAGTCCTTGAAACTTGAGAGTTTCTTATCAAAAAGTCTGGATACTTGCCAGTATTCTACACTTTGATTTCCTTATAAAAAAGTCCATTTGTCACATTCAGTAGCAAATCTCTTATGGATGACCACTCAGCCAGAGACCTCTTGCATTTAATTGTGTCTACAACTCATATTGTTAAACCTCCAATACAAGCCAACAAAAAAAAACATTCTGATGAATCCTCTAAGTCATTACTACAAAACAAGATAGTAAATTCTATTTCTGCCTCCTCCTTTGGGGAGATTTAAAGTAATTTTTCCAATATATAATGATGTTTTTGAAGTTATATTTTACATTCTTAGTTTTTTTTAATTTTTTTTTATTTTTTTACTCTTTGACTATTCTGTTACTTGGTACGCCTTTGCTTTGAAATGTAATTAAATGAAAACAGAATAATTCTGTACTTAGAAAATAATATGTTTTCCAGTGCTCATTTTAAAATCTAGTTGTGCTGTGTACTAAATTTGTTTTCCTCCATGCTTTACCCACTTTACTTAAGATTTCTTGCCTTTTCTTTATATTATGGGCACGTATGTTTCAATTTTACCTGGACAGTGGGAAAAGCTAATGCATAGACATGGCTGTTAGCAAGAATTTTAGACTGAAACATTTTGTGCTTAAAACCACCAGGGTATGAAGAGCACTCTGAGATGTGTGTGACCATTTCTAGGTTTTTATAATCCAGTCTAATGTGGACATAATGGACTACATTTTACTAGATTGGTGTTCAGGGCCTGGTCCGATTTGATAGCCCATTCTGTTTTTGAAGTGCCTTGTCATTATCTCAAGAAGTGTTTTAGACATGTTATTTTAACTACTTATTTCCGTTCAACTTCTGGAAGTTAAGTTTTCAGAGTAAAAATTTTACATATTTCATCTCATGACTTTTATTTTTAATTCTCCATTCTGTTTTACTGTGAAAAAAAATGTTGCTAGATCCTGACTGTAACCAAGAGTGTAAATACACTTTTTGAAAACATAAGTAGCTGCAAGATTACTCTTCATCGGAAGTAAATCATAGTATAGTATTCTAGGGTAGTGCTACTTTCTTGCCCTATCTGAAAAGCAGACGAAATGTTTTATAGTAGTTGTTTGAACTGAATTGATTTTACTAAAACTTAAAAATACATTAAATTAAATCTGATTTACATGGACATCTGAAAGCAAATATGCCTTTATGTAAATAAAGGAATATGTTTGTATAACTCAATATCTCTTATATTTCCTTAAATTATTTTTTCTTGTAATTCCCTGTTTCCGTATTCAGAGAATGGTAAGAGGTTACCATATGGTTAACTTAACACATACCTACACATCCCACTGGGTAATCAGAACTCTTTAACCTACTGGGTGAAGTACCTGTTCTATTTTTTTCAAAGAATTGAGATTGCATTGTGCTAAATTTTGATTTCTATTGATTTTTTTTTTGTGATTACAATTAGCATTTAATTCTTACTATATTATTAGAATACAAATAAAGTGCAAAATATTATACCTTACTTAGAATAGGGCGTGTGTAAAAGGCAAGCCAGAATTATATGTAATATAATAAGATGGATTAAAAGGTATGTGTTTGTGTGTGTGTATGTGTGTGCACATGTGAACTAAGAAGAAAAATAAAAGGAAGGGCAATGAGGTGCATCATATTTAGGTTGTAAATTTAGATAAGATGACCACAGAATTCCTTGATGAGAATGTAATATTTGAAGAGCCAGCCATATCAGTATCTAGGAAAAAGAACATTCCAGACAGAGGAACCATCAAGGGCTAGGACCCAGAGAAGAGAGCACACCTAACTTATTTAACAAAAGGCAAGGGTGTCACTGTGGCCAGAGCAGATAAGTGAATGGGAAAAGTAGTCATGAATGAATTCAGAATGACAACCTTACAGTTACTGTAGAGACTTGTTAGACCTGTGTTAGAACTTAGGCTGTGAAGTTGAAATGGGAAGTGAAGATTTTCAACCAGAGTGGTATAATCAAATTTAAATTTTAATAAGAGGCTTCCACTTCCAGGCAAGGTGAAGTGGCAGGGATGCAACTTGCCCTTTAACCTAAAACAACAACAGTAACACTGACAAAATATATGAAGCAACTATTTTTACGGCATTGGTCATTGAGTCACAAAGGGCAATATTCCCCGGTAGTGAAGAAAATGAAGTGAGAGCCCTTTGATTTGCCCACCTGTCATGCATGGAGGCTCCTCTAGGAAGACTCCAGCTACCCCTCTAGTTGAATTGAAGAGAGAGAGCCAGGCATGAGGGGAGGTAGAGGCAGCTAGATTTCATGGGGAGGCAGAACTGGGGAGAACAGAGCTGCACAAGGGTATCTGTAGACCACAGAGAAGTCCTCTCTATTATTTACATGAGATCACTGATGAGCACATACACTGAGGAAACTACACAAGGCCAGGCAAAGAGCTGCCTATAAAAGAGGGAAAATATTCACAGAATTTATATAAGACCGGGAATTGTGCTTGTTCATATGAGCCAGAGTGAAAAACTTCAAAATTCACAGGTCACAGATTAGAAGTATTTTGCCTTAGTAGTTCAGAAACATTAGTCCTAGCCTACACGCTGTTCTGATCAGCATTAACAGACGTAAAATAAAGACCAGAAAGTATCACACCACTTGCATGTAACCACTTCACAAAACAAAACTCAAGTTTATTTATAAGCATATAAAAATATCTAGCACAAAATAGTGTAAAATGACAATATCTGATGTCCAATAAAAAATTGCCAGCTATCCAAACCAGCAGGAAAACGTCCATATTTAGGATAAATATCAGTTGGAACTAACCAAGCAAATGGCATTGATGATAGAAATTAGTAGAAAAGACACTTAAAATAGATGCTACAACTGTATTCCATGAGTTCAAGAAACTAAAGGAGAGATTGGATATGTTAAGTAAACATATAGAAATTATTAAAAAGACCTCCTTGGAATTTCTAGTGACATAATTTATAATGCTTAGGTGAAAAATACAGTTCGTGGGAATTATGAAAGATTATGCATTGAAGAATAGAGGAATAGAACATTTGAAAATACAGGAATAGAAATCCAAAATATAGAGGAAAAAATGACTTTAAAAATATAAACAAAGTATCAATGAGTTAAGGAACAAATTCAAGCATCCTAACATATAGGTAACTGTCCTCCCTGAAGGAGATGGAAGAGAGAAAAGAACATTTGAACAATCATTGGCCAAATCTTTTCCACATTCAATGAAAACTATGAAACCACAAATTTAAGAAATTCAGTGAAACTCAAATATGAGGAACATGAAGAAAATTGTGAGGCATTTCATAACCAAATTAATAAAAAATTGATGAAAATCTTCATAGTAGCCAGATTTTTTTAAAAGACAAATTATGT
Organism: Panthera pardus; assembly: GCF_024362965.1. Taxonomy (NCBI): domain Eukaryota; kingdom Metazoa; phylum Chordata; class Mammalia; order Carnivora; family Felidae; genus Panthera; species Panthera pardus. The sequence continues at coordinate 88,737,069 of NW_026526655.1, forward strand.
AGAGATGAACAAAAATGAAGAATGAAAACAGATTTCTCATCATAAGCAACACATGCCATGAAACAGTGGCCTAACACCTTTAGTTGGAAAAAAAAAAACCTTAATGTAGAATTCTTTGCCCAGTAAAAATAACGTTTAAAAAAGGACAAAGATATTTTCAGACATAAAAAATTGAAAGAATCCATCTCTAGCAGACTCCAGTTATAAAAAATGACAGAGAACGTTAATGAGATGGAAGATGGGAACTTGAAACCACACAAAGGAAAGGAATGACAACTACATGGGTTAAAAAAGTTTTTATTATTATTAAGTTTTTAAAAATTGATTGTTTAATAATTGGTTGATAACACATGTTAAAGTAAAATGTATAACAACATTAGCAAAAAGAATAGAGAAATGGAAGTATACTATTGTAAAGTTTTTGTACTCCGAGCTATGTGGTCCAATATTACTTGAAAGTAGATTGCAGTAAGTTAAAGATGTATATTTGTAATGCCCAAAGAAACAAATACACAGAATTATAGCCAATCAACCAATAATAGAAAATGGCTCACAAAAATATTACTTGATCCAAAAGAAGGCAAAAAAGTCAAACAATGGGAGCCAGAATAGATGGGTAAAAATAAAATGCAAGAGCAAGATAATAGATATAAGTCCAACAATATCAGAAATCACATGGAATAACTTCTAAATGCTTTAATTAAAATAGACAAAGATGGGGGCACCTGTGTGGCCCAGTTGGTTAAGCTTACAACTCTCAATTGTGGCTCAGGTTTTGATATCACAGTTCCTCAGATGGAGCCCCACCTAGGGGCTGACAGTGTGGAGCCTGCTTGGTATTGTCTCTCTCCTTTCTCTCTGCCCCTACCCTGCTCAGGCGCACCTGCTCTCTGTCTCAAAATAAATAAATCAACATTTTAAAAAATAGCCAAAGATTGGCAGGATGGATAAAAAAGCAAGAGCCAAATATATACTTCTTCCAAGAAATCTGATTAAAATATAAAGGCAAAAATAGGTTAAGAGTTAAAAGCATTATAGTAAAAAATAAAAAAGAAAAGAAAAAGAAAGAAAGGAAGAAAAGAAAAAAAGAAAAGGCTGGGGTACCTATGTTATCATCAAACAAAGCAGGTTACAAAGAATATTGCCAGCAATAAAAGGGGGCATTTTCTAATGATAAAAGTGTGAGTTCATCAAGAGAGTATAATAATCTGAAACATTTATACACCTAAGAACAGTGCTTCAAAATACATGAAGGGTAGGGGGGCAGTGTTAATGAATCATAAGCAGAAATAGACAAATCCACAATTATAGTTGAAGACTTCAAACCCACTTTTCAGTAATTGATTGACAACTAAACAACATCCTAAATACCTGACCAATGTTATCAACTAACTTAACCTACTTATTATTAATATTCATAGAACACTGCATCAAAAGGAAGCAGAACCTATATTCTATTTGAGTGCAGAGGGAAATTCCCCAGGGTATACAATTCATAAGACAAGTTTCAACAAATGTAAAAAAAAAAAAAAAAAAAAAAGATTTGTTATTGAAATTTGTTTTAAAAATTAAAACTAAATTAGAAATCATATAGGATCAGTGGAAAATCTCCAAATTTTGGGAAACTAAATTGCACACTTATAAATAACCCAGATATAAAGAAGAGGTCAAAAGAAATGTTAGTATTTGAGCTGAATAAAATATATATACAAAAATGTAGCACTGAACGTGTATATTAAAAATGAGAGATCTAAACAGAGGACATAGCACTCATCTGACAAATCTAGAAAAAGAACAAATAAAACCCAAAGTAAGCACAGTGTAAGAAATAGAAAGGTTACAGCTGATAAAAGATTAAATTACTGGGAGGAAAAAAAAAAACAGTAAATAAGTGAAAATGAAGCCATTTCTTTGAGAAGATTAGTAAAATTTATAAACCTCTGGCCAGACTATTACAAGAAAAAGAGGGATATACAAAAGATCAAAATCAGGAATGAGAAAATGTCATCAATAAGGATACAATATATATTGAAAAGATAACAGGATATTACAAACAATATTTCACCAATGAATATGATGAACTTGACTGAAATGGACAAATAGTTTGAAAGACACAATTCCAAAGCTCACTCAAAGGAATGGATAATTGGAATAGCTCTATATTAAGAAAAATTACTATGTAGTTAAATATCTTCACACAAACAAAACCACCGGCTTAGATGGTTTCACTGGTGACTTTCAATAGACATTTAAGAGATAAATATGTCAATTATACACAAACTCTTAAAAATATCAAAGTGAGAATTATTTCCATACTCATTGTATAAGGCCAGCCTCAGTGTGACACCAAAACTAGACAAAAACATTACACAAAAAGAAGAACACAGAGAAACATCACTCATGCATGTACATGCCAAATTTTTTACACTTTTGGCAAAATAAATTCAATATATTTTAAAAGTTAATGCTTCATGTCAAGGTTGGTTAAATATTCAAAAAGTAGTCAGGGTGATTCCACATAATAACAGAGAAAAATAGAAACACAATGTTATCTTCTCAATTGCTGAAAAAGCATTTGGCAATAGCTATCATCTATTCCTTATAAAAGTTCTCAACAAACTGAGAAGGGAGTTTCCTCAGTCTAATATAGGGGACTTGCAAAAAACTTAACAGCTAATATCATAATGGCCAGAAACAGTGCTTTCCCTCTAGAATCATGAAAAAGGCAAAGGTGCTTGCTCTCACCATCTCTATTCAATTTCGTACTAGATAGTCTACCAATGCCAAAAAAAAGGGGAAGAAAATAAATAAAAGACATCTAGATTTGAAAATAAGTGAAACTTTCTTTTTTTTCAGACAATCTCATAGTTTATGTAGAATATTTTATCAAATGTACACAAAAATCTTCTAAAATTATTAAGTGATTTTAGCAAGTTTTCAGTCTAGAATATTAATATACAAAAATCATTTCTCCTCAGGGTGCTTGGGTGGCTCAGTCAGTTAAGCGTCTGACTGCTCTTGACCTTGGTTCAGGCCATGATCTTAGTTCATGAGTTCCAGCCTGGCATTGGGTTGTGCGCTGGCAATAGAGCCTGCTTGAGATTCTCTCTTTCTGTCTCCCCCACACTCACATGCTCACACACACTCTCTCTCTCAAGATAAATAAGTAAACTTAAAAAAATCCTTTTCTTCTATATAATGACAAATAGCAATCAAGTTGAAAATTTTTGAATACCATTTACAATAGCATAAAAAAAGATTTCGGTAAATCTGTCCACATATGTGTAAGACTATACTCTGGAAACTACCAAACATTGCTTACAGAAAAAAGACCTAGATAAATGAAGAGGTATACCATATTGAACCAGAAGCTTTAATATTGTTAAACTGCAGTATTTTTCAAATTGATCTATGGATGCAATGCAATCCCTATCAAAAGTCAAGTAGGCATTTTTAGGGGGAGTGGGTAGAAAATGACAGGACAGTTCTAAAATTCATATAGAAATGCACAGGGCATAGAGTAGTTACAACAGGGTGTCTGGGTGATTCAGTCGATTGAGATTCTTACTTTGGCTCAGGTCATGATCTCATGGCTAATGAGGTCAAGCCCCATGTTAGGCTCTGTGCTGACAGCTCAGAGCCTGGAGCCTGCTTCGGATTCTGTGTCTCCTCTCTCTGCCCCTCCCCTGCTCATGCTCTGTCTCTCAAAAATGAATAAACATTAAAAAAATTTTTTTTAGAAAGAATAGTTACAACTTTGAAAAAAGAACATTGCTTGAGGAATAACCCTACCTGAACTAAAGAATTATTATAAAGCTATAGTAAGTCAGTGAGATATCGGTATGAACATTGACTTTCTGTCATCAAGATTGACAAATAGATCAATTGATCAAAAATGAGAGTCCAGGAGGAGATTGACATACACATACACACACACACATGTGATTTTTGACCAAGATGCAAGAGCTATTCAGTGGAAAAAAAGGATAGTCTTCTTGACAACTGGTGCTGGAACAGTTGAATATGTGCAAAAGGTAAACTAATTCAGACCTCATACCATATATAAAATTCTCATAATTTCTATATTCTAATTGAAATTATAATTTATTTAAAACTAATATCTGTATTAATGTTAAAAGTATTTTTAACTACAGATTTTTATAACTAATTTTAGTGGGTCAGTATCTTTACAGCTCATTTATCCTTTTAGTAACTACTTACTGAGTTCTGATAGGCAATGCAATTAAAACAGAGAACAAGATAAATACAGTCCCTCTCTGACCTTATTGTGAGGACATGGATTATGTCCTCTGTATCTTCTCACAATTAACGATTAAATATTTTGGGGCAACTGGGTGTCTCTGTTGGTTAAGCGTCTGACTTTGGCACAGGTAATGATCTTGCAGTCTGTAAATTTGAGCCCCACATCAGGCTCTGTGCTGATAGCTCAGAGCCTGGAGCCTGCCTCAGATTGTCTGTCTGCTCCTCTCCTGCTCATGCTCGCGCTCGCTCGCTCGCTCTCTCTCTCTCTCTCAAAAATAAATAAATATTAAAAAGGTTAAATAATTGCATGATTAAATCCATTTGTTACAAACACAGGAGTATAATAAAATTTGATATGAAAATAAATATATATCTCCTTCAGAAAACATGCAAAGAATAGATTTATATTAGCTATAGTTGCTTTAGAGCCTAGCACCCTAAGTAGAGGGCTAGTATTGCCATAAATATAGATTTGAATCAGTTTTCAGCAGTGAAACCATATGTACTTCGCTCATATTTAAAATGTGATCTCTACATCCCAAAATAGCATATATAGCTTATTACAAGGCTTACTGTTGAAGAAATTAACACTACATATCTGTTTTCTAATAGTCAACTGCATATGTGTAATTAAAAAATTTGACAATAACTATATGGAGAAATAATAAAAATCTGTGAATAGAAAATAATGAAAAAAAATTTAAAAATCTGTAAATGGTGGAGAGAAAGTTTCATTTGTTACAGCTTTATTTGATGTTCAATGTGGGTAAGGCCAAATCTTGTTTCAGTGATTTATTTTAAAATCATGTCTATAGACAAAGGTAACATGGGGACTTTTGAAAGGAAATTGTTAATCAGGCTAATGTAGGCTTCAAAATTAGTGTGACAATAAATTGACCCTAAATTGGATCCATAGGTATACATATTTCTGCTTTTAGTTTTGTACAAATTTCAACTATTTGATTAATCATGGAATTATTGGATGGAAGATAAGTTCTCCCTCCAGCCCCTTTATGCTTTTTTAAAAAGTGAAATATGTTTGAAGTTGCTTCATCTTTATAAAGTAGCATGTGTTGTATACAAAGTATACATACACAATACACATACACACACATAAACACAAAGGGTGAGTGTAGGTAAATAAATTTTAATAAAATGAACAGACCTTAACTATGACCCAGGTTAGGAAACAGGCCGTTACCAATATTCTTGGATACTGCCGTCTGCCTCCTCCCCATGAAAGATAACCAGTCTTCTTCTGGTTTCAGGAAGACAATGGCTATACGTGGAACAAAGCATGGCAAATCAGCTGAGCCTAGATCAGTTGATTACCAGATAAATGAGTGATTTCAGAATGAAATCAGAAAAGCCACATGATAACTTCCACGTAACCCTCAGCAATGTCACATTCAAAAGCAATTGGCAATTATGTCACCAAATTTTGTTGATCAACAAATACATGTAACATCTCCTTCTCCTGAAATAGTGTACAGTGGAGAAATGGAATAATGAAGTTTGTTGCAATTTAGAAAATGAGGTTCACATACAGAGTTCTGATGACATGATTGTAGTCAAAAAGGGGAGCTAACCAGCATCCATGGGAGTATAGTACTTGTCTTACAAGGCTACTCTTAGCAACAAAAATAAATAGCTCTAGACCCCAATGGGCTTAAAAATCCATTGTTTTTTGTTTTTTGTTGTTTGTTTTATTTATTTTGGCTATAAAATGTTTACTGAAGTGAATATATTTAATTCACTTAGAGCTTGAGAATGCCAACCCAGAGGCACTATAAAATGGTGCACTATGTCTGCACGATCAAAGAGCAACAAGTGTCAAATGACTTGAGATCAATAAAAATTTTGCAATATAGACAATAAAGGGAAAACCAAAGTCTTTTCATTTCAGTTACAATTGGGACCATGCAAAATTGTAAATCTGAGATCTATCACTCTCTTTTTACTCTGATAGTAATGGCCTACCAAATTCTTCTATTCCTGGGAAGATTTTCTGACATTCCACTTTCTTTTTCCAGACTTGCCACCCTGAAACCTAACCTCTGAGGATATATTTTTCTTTTTCTGTTTTTTTTCCCTCAATGCAGAAAAAAAAAAAAAACTATTGAAAATAAAAATGTGCTTCATGCAAATAAAATTTTACAGTTTGCATTTTTATCGGTTTTTCACTTTTTCCCCAAGAGTATGGTACATGACTAGATGAATTAGGAATTTTCAAAAGATGAGGAAATTTTTTAGGTTGCCCAATGTCAAACAGCAAAGAACTGACAGAAGTGGTAACACAGCTCAGACTTTATAGCTTGATCTTTTTGTTATTTCTATCAAATACTGGTAAGATGATAATCATTTGATGAGTTACTGTTTTGCCATAACATATTTTCATTTATTCAGGGGACACAGCAGCGACAGGCCAGTGACAGATATTGGACAAAGGTACATTTCAATGGCCTTAACATACTTTATTATTCAGGGTAATAATACTGGCTACTATCATAAACATCCTTCAGATGCCATTATCCTTTATATAGCCAAAGTTTTTATCTGGGCAATTAGGGCAGTTCCTTCCTAAATGGTGACGTCTCCATGTCCAGGATTCTCCCATCTTATGATGTTGACATTTTTAAAACATGAAGAAGAGGGAAAATGTGTGAATAATCCCACAGATGGTTTTATGGCAAGGTCTGGACATAGTCTGCATTATTTTCTTCCCTATTCATTGGTGCTGAGTTATATGGCCGATACCCAAGCCCAAGAAAAACCAGGAGAAGTAGTACTGCTAGGTACCTAGGAAAAGAAAACAGTATCAGTTAATATCAGGCCAGTCCCTGTCATGTCTCTGAAACATGAAGAGAAGTATATTAAATTGGGAATAAGGCATCATGTTGTGAGAAAAAATCGTAATTCTAGTATCGAGAGAAAGCAATGAAAGAGCAAGAGAGAAACAAAGATTCAAAATCAAACAGATGTGGGCTAATATTCATTATTCCTTTAATGAGGTGAAATTAGAAAATGATCTGAACATTAGATGTATGTGCTTGTACTCACATGTGAAATTTTCATGATGTAATGTAGGTTAAGGTATTCTAAATGTTGTTTTTATAAAGTTCAGCATTAAAAAAAATCCTTGTAGGAATTGTTACAGGGACACAGAATGAGAATTCCCTACATGATCATTAAGTTCAATGTCCTGATGCCCCAAATGGCCCAAATCAGACTTTGTTTAAAATCATTCATTTCTATTTGGGTATTTGGTAAACATTACTGCAGCTACTGATTCTGTCTGTGCTTTATTTTTTCTCCGTTGTACCATGAGAGTATGCCATTAGTACCAAACTCATAGTGAGGGTTATAAATTAATACGTGTAATTCATGTATAAATGCTACAATTTTTTTGTTTGACATGGATAGACATCTTAAAATGGAAAGCCTATACCATTGTAATCACTGGATCAATTTGACCACCTGGACTTAGTTTTATCTGGGCATCAAAAATCAACTAAAATGCTTATATATCTATATCTATATATCTATATCTATATATAGATATAGATATATAATATAGATATACACACACACATATATATACACACATATATACATATATACACATACATATGCATATATGTATATACATATACATATGTATATACATATGCACACATATACATATGTATGTATGTATATATATATATATATATATATATATATATATATATACATCGAGAGAGAGAGAGAGAGTGTCAAACTCTTCACTGAGTTAAAAATGTTGCTTTAGCAGTTTTTCTAAGTGTCTGTGTTTTTGATTTTTGGGGGTTTTTTTTGGTTGTTTGTTTGTTTTCCTGTTCAAAATGGCATCTGGATCAAAGGTTAAATTATTTAAGCTTGAAATGGTTATTACAGAAAAATCAGCATTCTCCACGTGACGCTGTTTTGAATTCCTGTCCTTGACAAATACTAGAGAGCTAACATAATTCCAAGATTACCATCTCTTCTTTGGTGGGTCAGCAATAAGATTTTGATAGTGAAATAGCTTGAGTTCCTCATTATAGAAATCACTCCAATTAGTCAAGTACTGCATAAAACATTTTAGATTATTTGCAAAGGTATGTATATAGTAATCTTGTCTTTACATCAGGGGCACTGTATTTATTGAAGGCATTTTTGCTTTTATAAGAATTTATAGAAGTGTTAAAGTTGCTTTTAATATATTAACAATAGTATTATCCTGCCAGTTTCAAGGGGGGTCATTTCCTAAAGACATATATACCCTTTCCTCACCCTCATGTTAAAACAACAACAACAACAACAAGAAAAAAGCAAGGAATTGCGAGCTAACTCTGAAATGGGTTGAACAATTTGAGAAAGAATTGTTGTCATCAGTAAACAGAACTGCCTGGTGCTTCTCATGTTGTGCTGTAATAAAACTGGCAAGTAGATTGCAAGTGACCAAGAGAAATAATGTTGAGTGTTCTTTCCATTTTAACAGGCATTATACTAAAGTATTCAAACATTGAAGGGGATTTTTCTTCACCCATATCTACACAGAAGTCACAGAAGTTAGTTACAAAACTGTCAATGGGATAGAGTGATCAAAGAGAAAATGAGTGGAGGTTTGAGAAGGTTTACATTGTAGTTACTTCATGCTGTTAAATTGTAGCTCAGGAGAAAAGTTATTTGGAAGTAAATATTTTATTTTGTTTTGTTTTAAAGTGAAAGCCTGTCAATTTTGGGGTGCCTGAGTGGCTTAGTCAGTTAAGGGTTCAACTCTTGATTTCAGTTCAGGTCATGATCTCGAAGTTCCTGGCTTTAAGCCCCGTGTGAGGTTCTGTGATCTCTCTCTCTCTCTCTGCTCTTCCCCCTCTCACCCTCTTTTTCCACCCTCAAAAATAAAGAAACAAAAAAAAAAAATAAGAAAGCATGTCAATTTCAAATTTAAACTGGTTCTTCCAGTATTGTGGATTATGCAGGGAATGCTACCTTGTATCACTGCCCAATCCTATTGCTCTCTGCTTATGATTTCTGTGGAGATCTGGCTGATTTCAAAAAAATTGAAATTTTGCCTATAACCATTGCCTAGTGCTTCTCAAATTTTAAGGCCTGGAAAACATCTGGGGGTGTTGCTAAAATGCAGACTCTAATTCTACAGGTCCGGGTTAGGGCCTGAGGTTAACTCATTATAACAAATTCTCAGGGGATGCTAATGCTGTTGCTCCCTGGGCCACACTTTGAGCCACGAAACCTTAGCCTCAATGGCATGTAAGCTTTCTTGGTCTCTGTATCTTAATTTCTCAGGTCTCCTAGCTCAAATTCATGATTCATCCTACTTAATCTATTTGGACCTCCGTCTCTGATTGCCTAAAATACTCTTGGCAAATATCTGTCTCCTCTTTTTTTTTTTTTTTTTTTTTAACTCTAGTGACCCACTGTTTTCACCAGATGCAATCTATTCATAAAACTTTTGTCCAAAGCTCCTCCATTCTATGCCCATTTTTAACGTAGCACCAAGAAAGAAAAAAAAAAAAAAAACAATGAAAAGGACAGATGTAAAGCTATTAAAAACATGATGTAAGTAGTGTGGCATAGTTGGAAATCGCATGGAGTTCTGGGAGTCAGACTGATCTGTTCAAATCCCGAGTTTGTACTTTTTAGGTATATGAACTTTAGCACCTGATCTCTGGCCCTCAGTTATGTCATTGAGAAAACTGATATATGGAAGCAAAGTTAATAAGTGTACCTCATAGATTTGTCTAATAGGTGTACTTACTAGATGTTCTTGTTAAAAATATATATGGCAATCATAATAATAATTCAACCCCTCACCATTATTACTTATTAATGTTTACAAGCAACTGACAGAAGAACAAAATCAATACCTGGTTAATTTAAAGTTAAAAATAGGATTTTGTGTCCTCTAGACAAAATGTCTTTGTCTTAACACCTGGATTGATGGCTTTTCCCACTTCCCTTTGAGGTCTTATATTTCTTCTTCCCAAAAGTCAGAAGCTGTTAATTATAAAACAGAAAACATTTCTATTCATTTTCTCCCCAAAGTATCTTTTGAAGTGGGTGAAAACTATTTCAGAGTAACTTAACTCATCCTGTATAGCTAATATTTGATGAAGAATATTCTACAAATAAAAAAGAGACAAGCATGAGAAAATAAAAATGAAATCAACACAAATAATTTTAGTGAGGTCTTGACACCTTTCATGTAGTGTAGACATTTTAACAATATTATTTTTTTAATTTTTTAATGTTTTATTTACGTTTCTGAGAGAGGGAGCATGAGTGGGGGAGGGACAAAGAGAGATGGAAACAGAAGATCAGAAGTAGGCTCTACCATGACAGTAGCAACCTCGATGCAGGGCTCAAACTCAAAAGCTGTGAGATTATGACATGAGCCGATGTTGGCTGCTCAACCAAGGTGCCCCAACGATATTAATGTTTTAATCCATGAGCACAGCATATCTCTCCAGTTATTTGTTCTCTTGTCTTCTTTCATCAGTGTCTTATAATTTTCAGTATATAGATCTTTCATCTCCTTGATTAATTTTTCCTAGATTTTTGTGTTTTATTTCTAAAGTAAATGGGATTGTTTTCTTAATTTCTCTTTCTGATAATTTGTTATTAGTGTATAGAAACACAACTGATTTTCATATATCGATTTTGTATCCTGTGACTTCGCTGAATTTGTTCTAACAGTTTTTTGGTGGAGCCTTTAGGGTTTTCTACTATATAATGTGTCATATACAAATAGAGACATTTTTACTTCTTCCCTTCTGATTTAGAATCTTATTATTCATTTTTCTTGCCTATATTCTCTGAGTCTTCCAATACTATGTTGAATAAAATAGAGTGGGTATTTTTGTCTTATTTCTGATCTTAGACAAAAAGCATTTAGCTCTTCACCATTGACTATGATGCTAGCTTTGTGTTTGTCATATTTAGCCTGTATTATGTTGAGCTACATTTTTTTTATACCTACTTTGCTGGGAGTTTTTTATATGAATGGATGTTGAATTTTGTCCATTTTCTGTAACTCACCATAGCAGCAGATTCAAGAATAAATTTGCAAGAGGGAAAAATTGGCCTCACAGATGATTTAGCAAAGACTGTGGCAATAGTCCAGATAAGAAATGATGTAGATTAAACTAAAGTGGCTGGTTCTGTTTCTGGGTAAGACAGAATAAGGACACTTTACCTTCTCTCTCCCCAAATGCAGTTAAAATCTGGTTACAATGCATGGAGCAGCTAATTAGGACTCTGAAAAGTTAAAAAGTAGGAGGTATATTGAAGAAGACCAGAATTCCAAATGCTGCTGAATTGGATTGCAGTTTATCACTTTTACTTCTAAGCTCTCCTGACCTGAACTCAAGGCAGCATGCCACTCATGTGGAACCTTGATGCAGACAGAAAGAATTCTAGAACCCCAGTAATTCTTGGTACAGAAGCAGGGAAGGGAACTTTTAATACTCAAAGAGCAGATAGCCCTTGCCTGTTCTTTTTTGTTTCTTTTCTCCATTATCTTGTTTTCTAGCCCCAGTCAGTCTCATGGTGGCCACTGTCAGTGGCAGCCGTGCAGTGAGAGCCCACTGAAGCCAAAACTGTGAGGGAGGAGGAGAGAGAATTCCAAGCAGACTCCACACTGCCAGTGCAGAGCTTGACATGGGGCTCATAGTCATGAACTATTAGATCCTGACCTGAGTTGAGATCAAGAGTTGGATGTTTAACTGGCTGAGCCACCCTGGCAAACTGAACCAGTAATGTCTTAACTGGCTTGATACATACGTTGTCATTATCTAAAAGGGACTTGAGGGCAACTTTTAAAAATAGTGTTTGGCAATCAAACATGAACATTTTTCAAATGCATGGGAAACTAGAAAGAAATAGAAAAGCAATTCAGCCAAGAAATACGATATATAAAGAAAAAACAGATGGGAATTTAAAAGCTAAATAATAAAACAAATTGATAACTCACATGCTTTGTTTAATAGAGAAGGGAGTTACAGAGGGGGAAAAATCATAACCTGGGGATAAGCAAAATGTTCTTAGACATGACACCAGTGAGTAAACAAGACATAAAAATTTTAAAATGGATAAATTGGGCCTTTTCAAAATTTAAAACCATTGCTCTGCAAAAAAAATATTCTATATCCTTCTATGTATTTTATGTATGTACACAAGCAAACACACACACACACACATGCATGCCAGCGCGCAGATAGATCCTTTTTCCATCTCTCTGTGCCCTTCCCTTCCTGAAATGTACAATAGAAATTCCACACTATTCTAAATAGTATATGAAAGACTGTTCAACATTATCAACTGTTAGAAGAATGCAAATAAAATCCAGTGAGATATACCAGTATAAACCCATTACACTGAATGAAGTGAAATATTTATGTATATATAACAATGCCAAATGCTGACAAGGAGCAACAGGAACTCTTAATATTTTTCTGTTAGGAATGGAAAATGGTATAGCCACTCCCAAGAAATATTTTGGTAGTTTCTTATAAACATACACATCATATAACCTAGATATCCTACTCCTGGGCATTTACCCTAGAAAAATGGAAACTTGTTTACACGAAAGCCCATACATGAATGTTTATAGCAAAACTCCTCTCATAATTGCCATACACTGGAAATAAACCAGATGACTTTCAATGGATAAACAAATTGTGGCACGTCCATGTAATGAAACTCTACTTAGTATTTAAATGTAATGAATTATTGATACACATAATATAGGATATTAAAACATAATGCATTTTGCTGAGTCATAAATCCATTATCAAAGTGTTACATATTGCACGATTCCTTTTTCTATAAGATTTTCACAAATTTATAGAGAAGGACATCACACTAGTGATTGCCAGTGCCTAGGGGTAGGGAGAAGGTATGACTTTAAAGGGATACCACAAAATACATTGTTGGAATGATGTAACTGTTCCATACCCTGACTGCAGTGATGGTTACATAAATCTACATGTATATGAAAATTCATAGGACTGTACAGCAAAAATAGTTTTTATATGGCAATTTAAAACACAAAAATAAAAAATCTAAAATTGTAAGTTTAAGTAGGTGACATGTTTGAGAAATTTTTAGGCAAAAATTGATGAGATATGGTTATGAGTTTCATGAAAGTGAGAGAGTAGGGAAAAGAAGAGATTTAGGATGACCCCCATGCTTCTGACTTAGATGATTGAACACAAAGTGGTAACCTTGTAATACGAAAGAGGAACAGGTATTTTGGGAAAACAAGTTCAGTTTTGCTATATGGAGCTTGAGGTGTCCATAGGACACCTTAAGCAAAAATGAAAATGGCCATCTGGGTGGCTCAGTTGGTTAAGCACCCATCTTCGGCTCAAGTTATGATCTCATGGTGGGAACTCTCAATTTGGGTTCGAGCCCCGCATTGGACTCTGGACTGACAGCATGGAGCCTGCTTGGGATTCCCTCTCTCCCTCCCTCTTTCTCTCTCTCTGCCCCTCCCCCATGTCCTCTCTCTTTCTGTCTCTCTCTCAAAATAAGTAAATAAAGTTTAAAAAATATTGAAAACTATAGAAGAGCAAGAGGAACTGTGGTCTAGGTGGAGTCGTGAGCTTAACATTTTGAGGAATATCATCATTTAAGAAGCAGGAAGGAGCAAGCCTCCAAAAAAGTGACGTCAGGATCATTCTGCCATTTTCACTCTTTTCACACATCCAGATTTGTTTGGCTCCCAATTCTTTCCAGTTCTGGAACCCCCAATTGTGGTACTCCCTTACTTAAACATCTTTTGGGACTTCTCATCATTTGCATGATGTCTTTGAACTATCTGAGGGTGGTATTGAGACTGCCTCATACTCCCAGACTAACGAAGGCACAGAAACATGTGGAAATATATGTTCTGTATCCTAGTATTTTTTTAATAAAATCGATCAGTAGCAGTTGAATTAACAACTTTATGTAGTAGCTAACACCATCTTTAAGCCTATATATGTATGTATTTTATTTGATGTACACAGGTACTCATATATATGTATCTCTCTCCTTTTTCCATCTTTGTGTCCCTCCCTTTGTGGAATGTATAATGGAAATTCCACACTGTTCGGCTGGCCCATGTTGACTTCCTTTTCCTCTAAGGTCCTATGATATGTCCTGTTTAGGCAAGGTATCTCAAAGTACTCAAAATCTATTTGTATTATTAATTTCTTTTTAAGTGTTTACATATTACGTGGATTTTAAGAACCTGAGAGTAGGGATTTTATATTTTATATCAGACTGTGCTTAAATAAACCTTGCTTAAAATTCTTTAAAATTCCTCACTAGTGCTTGAATGATACATTCCAAATATATTTGCATAGTAGACAAGGGCTTTGATAGCCTCACCCAAAATCACCACACCATGTAAATGTGTTTCATGTCAGCTTTCCTTACCAGCAATAAACATCAACCATGCTATGTTAGTGATCTTTTCTTGAAAGTTCTATGATTTTTCATGTCTCTTAACTTCCTGTGATATTGCCTATGTCTGGAATGTCTATTCCTTTCATTCCTGGTGAATTTCTGTTCAGAACAGATAGCATCTCTCTTTGCATATAAGGGTATCATTCCTTCCTTTGGCTTCTATCTCTTCTTGTTATAGTTATATATCATCTTGTACTATGCTTATGCTTTGTGTCTGTCCTCCCTATCACATTATGGATTTTTTGATAGGAAAAACTGGTTTTAACTTCTCTTTGAAGCTATAGAACCTATTTTATTGCCATGTAAAAACAAAGATACAGAATAAATAGCTTTGAATAATGAAATTAATGATTTTCTTCCAGTGCTTAGCAAAGTGTCTTCTCATTCAGTCTCTTACTCAAAATAAGGTAATGGAAGACAGCATAAGATATAATAGAAAGGTATCAAATATTTCATGTAGATGTAAATTTGAATCCCGTTAAACTTTAACAAATACTCTTATTAGTTTTGATTTCTAATGATTAAAAAAAATGGATATGTATGGATACCATTAATCTAGAAAGTTCAGTAATTATGTATATTAATTCCTTTTGTAGCATGTTAAACAAGGAACCAGAGATAGAAATGAATTAAGTTATTTAACTAGAGCTTTTCCATTTTCTTTAGCAATAATCCCATTTCCTAATAAAATCCTCCCTAGAACCCCAATTTTGGGGGCGGCCAAGGAGAACAGGAGATCAGGAATGTCATTTTACTCCCATATGCACACATATATACATGCACATATGCATACCCTGGTGTTCCTTGAGGCAGTTCTGCTAAAATATGAGGAACATACAAAAAAAGTTATTCCTTTAAATCACAGAAAATAAAACACAAAGCAAATAATATATAGGAAAGCAGGTGATAAAATAAATGCTAACTTTCTTTTTTATATTATTAATATGAAATTTATTGTCAAATTGGTTTCCATATAACACCCAGTGCTCATCCCAACAGGTGCCCTCCACAAAACCCATCACCCACCCTCCCACCCCTCCCACCACTCATTAACTCTCGAATCAGAAAGAGTGGGTTGATCACTTGGTCTTAGAGTTATATTTGGTAATTGGATCTTTCCAATTCACCTAGGCTTCTTAACTTCACTTTTTAAATCTTTTAAATGGATGTCCCCCTTACATAGGCCCTACTATCCTAAGTGTGAGATTAAGTGTAATTTTTTTTTTTTAATTTTTTTTTTTTTTAACGTTTATTTATTTTTGAGACAGAGAGAGACAGAGCATGAACGGGGGAGGGGCAGAGAGAGAGGGAGACACAGAACTGGAAGCAGGCTCCAGGCTCTGAGCCATCAGCCCAGAGCCTGACGCGGGGCTCGAACTCACAGTCCGTGAGATTGTGACCTGAGCTGAAGTCGGACGCTCAACCGACTGAGCCACCCAGGCGCCCCTAAGTGTAATTTTTAAATTACAGAAGATTTTACTAATATGAGGTACTATTTTATTGTTAATAGGACTTAGACAATATGGTTTTCAATTACTTACAATTTAGGTTTGTGAATATTTGAAGACCGTGTTGAAGAAGATGTAATGAAAGTTGTACCCATTGGCTCCCAATAGCAGCACCTATGTTCTTCCAAATGAAGAAGAAAATAGAAAGACATGTGGTGAATCATTGGATCATAATCGTAATTTGCCTAGATGAAATAAATGATTCTATCATCAGATTAGAAATATCCTAATCCACAAGGTTGGAAGGATGAAATAATTCTATCTTAGTGATGTGGCATTTATCCCCTTCTAAACAACCAGTATAATTGTCAAGCTAGATGACATTTGTACAAAATACTCAAATTAATTTGTATATTTGGTAGTGTTTATGTCTTCAAGGACAAATGCTTATACTTTTGATGATTAGTCTTTATGGTTCTATTATTAACCAGAAAGAGAAGTAAAGTGTTGTATTTACAGTCTTTTGTTTACTTTGAAGACATAAACATTAATTTTTTTTAAGAGAGTACAGTGAAGATCATGGGAGAAAGAGATACTAAGAGCTAAAAAATAATTCTACTAAACAGTATGAAAATCAAGATGGGTTGCCTACTAACAAATGAAAAGAAATGCAGTAAAAGACTCTGAAATAAATCTGTGATTTTTACCATGCCTCGGTGGTTACTGTACCCTGAGAAGCAATCTTTTTTTCATTGTTAAAAGACAGTATGGAATACAAAAAGACTTTCAAGGACAACAGGAAATAGCTGCAACACTCTCCTTTATATTTCTCAAAAAAGAAAACAGAAAAAAAAATCAGAACAACAACAAAAAACAACCCACTACAGTGACCTGAGTGAGAAATGCTGGTTAGGGCTGGTAGTGTCTTTGACCCATTCTTTTTCAGTAGAAAAGTGGTAGTCTGAACTGAAAGATAACAGACAGTAAGAGTATTCTCTTAATCATTTTCAGAACACAGTCTTTGGCAGAAAACTAGGCAATGAACTTTTCTACAATAATTAATTTAAAAAATGTCAAGGGCCTAATATAGGAAAACAATCCATGTTTTTCCTTTCCCTTAGATATAGGAGAAATGATCTACATGATTGAAGCACATTGCTGAAAAAATTCATAGCAAAATTGGTCATTGGGTAAGCATTACCACACATCACCTAGGAAAGAGAAGTGGGTATCTAGGTATGACACCATATCCAAATTTTATGGAATGTATTTCATGGTAAGCTAAGTGATAATAGGTTCATTTCACAGAGGAAAAACAGATTCAAGAAAGTAATCAAGTTATCAAACTCTGTGCTAGGAAATAGGTTTATATAGTTAAATCTGTGAAATGAGATTTGTACTCAAGGATCCTATGGTCTAGAGGAGAAGACAGACAAAAAAAAATCAACAGTTATGGAATTCTGTCATTGCCAGAATAGACATATAGGCAGGATGCTAAAGAATATAGAAGTGAAATGAGTCAACCTGAGTAGCTTCTTTAGGAAATGCACACCAGAGAAGGATGACCTCTGAGATGAGTTTTGAACTATGCAAGAGTTTGTTAGATGAAGTAGAGGTGAAATCACCTGTAGCATAGAGATATGTAATGGGTCTAGGGAGCTACAAGTAGGGGACTTTGGATAGAACAAAGGTATTCTAACAAAGATTAGAGAAGAGAGTACAGGTTTGGAGATAATTCTCCATTAACCTTACACATACTCCCTCCTCTTAGAAACCAGCCAAGGGATATATACATAGAAATAGCCTGGTAGAACAGGGATCTCATTGTGCAGTAAAAAGAACATTTATATTCTGAGGAATACAGATGTGGGTTTGAAAATACTCCTGCAACCTTTGAAATTTATTAAGGCTTTCTGAGCCTCAGTTTGCTTTCCTATACCTAACACCTATAAGTGCTATTTTAAGAAGTTCTGATTTATCCCAATTTACTCCTCAGTGCCTTACAGTTTTCACAACATCCACACATCCACTGCTATAGCCATCACTGCTAATGCTACTACACTGAGAATGTTCTTGCAATTTCCTGCCTGCATTTAGTAATTTCTAGCATTTTACTTTGCTCAAATTCTTGTATCCAGCTACTTGCTGGTAAATTCCTTATGTCTTTCAGGTATCTCAGTTTAAGAAACCTGAAACCAGAGTCATCATCTTTGTTCTCCAACACTGCTGTCTTTCCTTTGTTGCCTGTTTGAATAGCATTACTTTTATTCCAGTTACTCATCTGGATGTCAGAGAATCATTCCATATTCTTTCCTTTCATAGTCATGCATAGCTACATCTCACTGTTAGTTCCTTTCTTTTTACTCTCCGTTCTGCCACCATCATTTTTCTACTCTATTGATACATTAGGTTAAGTACAGGTCCTCCTGCTGTGATATTTCCCCTTACTTTTCTGATTCAGCTGTGACACACTGCCAGGATGTAACAACTGCATATGTTACTGCAGAGCCTAAAACCCTTCAATGATTTATCAGAGCTTTCTAGATAAAATTCCAACTTCCTGGTTTACCACACATCAGAATTCCTTAACCTTGTCACTGTGGGCTTTTGGGCCAGATAATTTGGGGAGAATCTTGAGGTAGAGGGGTGGGGACTATCTTGTACATTGTAAGAACTTTAGTAGCATCTCTGGCCTTTATTAGATGCAGTTGTACTTCCTTGCCCATTGTGAAAACTAAAATATGTGTCATGGCATTGCTAAAAGTTTTCCAGAGGTTGAGAACTTCTGGTATACCTGATCTGGCTACTGCATTTCCACTTTTCTGCAAAAATATACACCATACATACTTTGTAACTTTTCCCTAACACAGACTCTTCATTCCAGGCATCCCAACTTCTTCAATTTTTCTAAGCCTATTTTGCTTTTCCACTCCCCCAAGCTTTCCCATGATTCTGCTCAGAGTGATCTTTGAGCTTATAATGTCTTTTTCTTCATTTAAGTAACTCCTACCTATCAACTTAAAAACTCAGCTCAGGCATTGCTCTGTCTTTAGATATCTTTCTTCCTGTTGA
The DNA here is from genome assembly GCF_024362965.1 of Panthera pardus. Classification (NCBI taxonomy): domain Eukaryota; kingdom Metazoa; phylum Chordata; class Mammalia; order Carnivora; family Felidae; genus Panthera; species Panthera pardus. Next base: position 88,756,325 of record NW_026526655.1, read on the forward strand.
TCTAGGTGAATTCTGAGAATACCTTCATTGAAGTACTTAAATCATTTTGTACTAAAACAAACAAAAAACACTGGTTTCTATCATACTATATGTTCTCAACAATAAATATCATATCTTGTTTGGTTTTTATTCCCAATGTCTTGCAACAGATGGCAACCTGACTGATGTTTGCTTTTGTGAATGAATATAGTCCTCATAGGGATAAAGGAAACACTTATATAAAATATCATGTTCAGTGTCTTGCACATAGTAGTCATGAGGTTAATGTTAATTTTTTAATCATTTCCTAAACCTCCTAATAGAATTATTTATATTAAGTTAATACAAAAAACAAGTCTTGGTTTTAGAGTTTTCAGATTTTGAAATATGGGATAAGGTGTTACAGACTGGTAGCTCATGATTTAGCCCCATACACTATGAATTCAGTAAGATGGGTCTTTATATAGGCATCTTTTCATGACTGGTGAAGTCATTCTGGTGCTTTCTAACACCAGCCTTTCCCCATCTCTCCTACATAGCCCTCTGACCTCTCCAGATACATAAATCCTTAGAGGCCAACATCATCCCCATTGCTTCCATGAAGCCTTCTTGTGATTCTGTACTTGATGTCATTTTTCCCCTATATCAAGAGAACTATGCCTTTTTGGCCTTTAATTACAAAATTCTAAACAAATTTAGTTCATTTCCCCCTTTTCTCTAAATTAGAGGGAAAATATTGTAAAGAAGACCCATTAAAGACAATCAACTTGAAAATACAGGTAACAAAAAAATCTGAATATCAAACGTGAAAGTATGCTATTCAGTAAAGTCTGACTGTTTGCAATGACTTTATTATTTTAAGAGATAAATGTTGAATAAACACATTATTTGGGAAATCATGGTAATATATGATACACTGTAGAAGATTTCCAGCCAAAATTGGTAAACGACAGATTTAATCCTTGAAGAGACATTTAATAACAGAAATAATTTTACTCTTCTGCAGCTCTTTATTATCCTAGAATGCAAGAAAAAATAGATACCTGTGAAAGTTGGTTTGTTTTCCAAATGGTGTCTGCATAAAGCCGTGTCTATGAAGTCTTCCTGTTATACAGAATTTAGAAACCTGTCTTATCAGATCATGATATTAGCTCTGAAACTGCAACAATGGCACTGCCTCTATAACCTCATTTGCAAAAGAAAAAAGACTTTAATATTCAATCTGTGAATTTAATGGCATGATTGGTATTTTTTAACCCATTTTCTGTGGAGCTGCAAGGTTATAAATACTCTATTTGTAAGAAGAGTTCTTTATAATTCAGTTTTCTATTCTCCAAGTTGAATGGAGGCCTTTGTCTTTACAATAGATTGCTCACTAGGGAAGGGAAAAGCAACACCATGCTGAATAAAAGATTTTGCTCTGGAACTGTATATGGGATATTTTTAAATGAAAGTAAACTTACTGTGCTATTTTATATTTGCCATGGCTTTTAGATTATCAATAAGAAGTTAATAATTTCTTTCTATATAAAGAAACAGTACCTGTGATTTTGGTTATTGACATTATCTTTCTTTATTATAAGAAAAGTGTCCTCAAAATCAGGCTTCATGCTTTTGTCTTGAATCCATAATTTAGTACCATTTATTAGAAAGATTTAACAATATCAAATGCATAGAGCCTTTGTAAAAATTAAATGAGAAGCACAAATAATAAAATGAAACCTATTTCCCTCCCCAACCTCTTAGTCTGAAGTAAATATATTTTCATTTTTAGATCTCTTGGTAAAAATGATTTTAAAAATTGAGATATAGAAAGGAAATGGAAAGAAGATAGTTGTTTGGCAAGTAAGGATCTGAAATCCTTACTTGATAGAAACATGATAGAAACAAAAAGTATTTACCATAACCCCCCCTCCACACACACACACACACACACAGAAGGAGAAGTAGGAGGGGGAGGCGGAGGAAGAGGAGAAGAAAACCAGTAAGTGTTTGCACAAGGACACTGAGTATATTTTGAGAAGGTTCTTTCTCTTTTGTCTTTTCCTTGTAATTCAGTGTATAAAGCCAAGAACATTTGTTTTACACATTTTTTTATGATTAGTGTCACTTGGTTGCTACTTCTGCTTATGCTATTGTTTGCGGGAGATTTTGCTTTTATTTGTATTTGTTTGTTTGTTTGTTTTTATCTTGTGCTACTGTGGCATCTATTTCTCCCCTCTCATCCAGGCTTTGTGTTTATAGAAAGCTTGGGAAGAAGTTATGTAATGCTCCACTGGACCAGAAAATTAGTGATGAGTGAAACTCTTACGAGGTCTAGAGGTCCAGCCAAGTTGGGGTTAACATCTACGAGTCTGGATGTTTATTAGGAGTGGCAAAAGACCTCTTGAGTCTACATAAATGACCTGTGAATTTTGTGATACACGGAATTTTTGACAAAGTTTTCAGGATTTCTTGCATTCACAGAGAACAGGAACCTTTGAGAAGACCCATTATGCCTTAGGTTGGAATATAGGAGTTTAGGGAACATAAATATGAGGATGGAAAAAAAATAAACTTCTTACATTACAAGAGTTGGGGTTTAAATTTCAAGAAATGTTTGCAGGTTTTGTATTTTTTCTTTAAAATAACTTGTTTATTGGAGCTTTTGGATTTGAGAAATATGCCAGGAGATTTATACTGGAGTTTCTATTACTATTATTTTTTTTTTTTTCCTTTGAGGGGTGAGATTGAAAGCATTGTGAAACTACATAGAGTGTTAGTTTTTTTGTTTTTTTGTTTTTGTTTTTTTAAGAGTGTTAGGTTTTAAGGTAGGAAATAGGTAAGGGAACAGCTCAAAGTTTTCATGTGTATTGAGGGTTCGTGTTTTGTCATAGATAGTTCCCTTATCTCAGGAAGAAGTAGCTAAGCCAGAAGGGATGTTAGAAGCAGTAGTAGTAGTGGCAGCAGCAGCAGCAACTATAATAATATTAAAAAAAAATATATATATATATATATATATATATATATATATATATACACATATATATGTATATTGCTGCTGCTGCTGTTGTAGTTGTTGTCATTATAATCTCCAGAATATCACACGCTGTGCTAAGCATTTTATATGTATCATTTAATCTTCTTTATAACCTGCTGAGGAAGATATTATTGTCTTTGCTTGACAAGGAGTAAACATATACAAAAATTTTCTGGAGCTAAAATAACAAGTGATAGAGCTGAGATTTTAATGTAGAATGTTGAGACCCTACAAGCCATGTTTTACCAGATACATTATAAGTAACTTGGAAGGGGAGATGCCATAGCTTTTGAATTTCTGAAATTAAATTGAAAATGTTTGCCAATCTGTATTTTTGACTCTAGAAATAACAGCATAAGAAGGGAAAGATGTGAAATTGTGGTGTAGAGGAAAGATTTTAAATTCACATCTTTGGTGAAAGTGCTTAGCATCTTCGATTACCACTTCTCCTATGCTCTTTAGCAAGATGTTATTTAATATATTGGGAAATATGCCGTCTTTTAACTCGGTCTCCTATCAAAGAGGGATATTATTAATAGTTCAAGGGATGGTCCATATTGGTTCAAGAATCACCCTTTGCAGCTGCTGCTTACAAGATTTCAAAATGAGAATGAAGTACTATCTTCTTTGCCTGCAGGTTATCCCTCAAACAATATACATACCTGGCTTGGGCTTGGTGAAATCTGTGCCACAGCCTCTTTTGTCTCTCTTTCTCCGCAAAATATTCCTGAACCACACAAACAGAGATTTTCTCTTGCTTCTCTTTATTAAACATTTATTAGATTATAAGGAAGCACACCTATAGCTTGGTATTTGCTGTGCTATTCTGTATTTGAGAAAAATCTGTTACCCACTTATAAAGAATGTTGTTTTGTTTAAAGAGAAACATATCTGACCTCTTCTTGATCTGGATTGATAAAATTCAGGACTCAGGCTCAAAAGTAGAAAACTTCTAAGCAATAAGATGTAAGGTGTAAAAAATGCACTGGCTTAATATTTTCCAACATTATATTAATTCCAAAAATGTCCAAGCTTCAATAGTCAATGCCACTGATGACAAGGAGATCCCTGCAGAAGGGAGCATTTCCTCCTCTGAGCCCATGAAATGAGGCAATTTCCTTTATACGACTAGAAACCAGAATAACTTATTGCTAGGACTAGTTGTGTGGCTCATTTCTCTGTATTTAAGTTTTCTTCCTTATAAAATGTACTAGAATAGCTGTTTTTCCTACCATATGTCTAAATAACAGAGTGAGATTGCTTAGTAATCTATAAACTTTATAAGGTTTTAAAACTCACTTTCATATTCTCTGAGAAAAAAAGACCAATGAGGGGGGGGAATACTGTTTCATTTACCCACATCCTTTATAGCTACACAAAAGGTTAGGGAAGTTTTAATTGTTTTCTTCAAGAACACTTTCTTTTCACACTTCTTAGGATAATTCAAAACCGACAGAAAAATCCCAGGTGTGAGCAGTAAGAGAGATCTAAATAAAATGCTTGCCAAGATAACCTTACAACCTGGAACGGATGCTTCATCATAGGTATTTTGGAGGAAAAAAAGGCTATTGAGTGATTTATTAATCCATGGTATCTTCCACATAAATGAAGGCCATGAGCATTTATATTGTAACTTATCATTGCTATGGTTGCAAAAAGGTTTACAGGGAAACAAAGATATATAATCCTAATCTCAAGGAGACCTAATACAAGCAGAAGTTGTTTGATATGTGGAGAAAATTCGTGAAAACATACACTATGGGAAACAAATAGTTATTTAAACCACAAGAGGTTATTTTATGTTATTTTTGTCTCCTGGGTTCTACTCACCATTTTCTTGCTAAAATAACCCATTTCTTTTAAACCATCATTTCTTTATATACTCTGACTTTACTTTAGGTCTTCCAGGAAACTGAGGTAATTTAGGCCTCCAGGCACTAAGACAAGATTAAATACGCCAGAGATTTAGTGGAGGAGGGTACAAGAAAAATGAAGGAGAGCTTTCAGGCTGCCATCAGTTCTGACACTTGCGGTGAGAGAGAGCGGAGAGAAGAATGGAATAGGAGGAGTTTCAGATTGTGGCACAATTTTAAGAAAGGTTAAGCTAGGAGAGTGGGGATCCTTGGGCCAATGTCATCCATTGAAAGAGTCCCTGCATCCTGGAAATGGGACTGCATAGTCCTTTGCCCACTGTGTGTAAGTGTCTAGGATCAGCACCCATGAAGCAAGGACACAGCGTAAATACAGTGACAGGTAGAGCCAAAGGGGAAGCATCTGGGATTCTAAGTCAGTTATGATCCTCTCATTAAGAAGTCTGAGTGGTCAAGCTTCATGGCTGTCACAACTCTGAACCCACCTATTTCTGGTGGATTTTACTTCACTTCTGCCTCCAGGGGACGGACATATGGATCAGTGTCTGGCCAATCAAAACATTATATTTCCAGTGGCCAGATCTGTTGGTTCGGAGATGGATCTATGAGGGGCTTCTAGCTAATGAAAAACAATGGGTATTGCTTTGGGTATTGTTGGAAGGGGAGCTTATATTCTCTTTTAAGACAACCTAACCATATAGCTATTGGAAAATCTTTTATGGAGTGCAACCACTAAATCAGTATAACAAACTCAGAGCTATGAAATAGAGAGGCTGAGCTCTGATGACATTTTTTTCACCCCTTGAATAAAGCTGTGCCTTTCTTGACTTTTTAGTTTTATGACCGATGAATTTATTCAATACTAGCTGATACAGCTAAGGATTGCTGAAATGATTTGGGTAACTACATGAATACAGACTCCACAGAGGCTTCAACTAAGAATGCTATGTTCTCCAGCACCACGACTGCCTTACATGTTCCTATGCACAGATCCTAAGACCAACTTTCCACATGATACATTTATACCACATACTTTGTTAATAAAGTTAATAAAGATTTGCTTAATGCATTAACAGGGTTTTCACCAAAGAACAAAGTTTTAGGAACAGAAAGAGAGAACTCTATAACAAAAGCATTTTCTTTTGTCTCATAAGCCCTCGGGAAATGAAGTTCTTTAGATAGTGTTCTTAAAAACAATTCTCACTCTAAATCCTTAGAAGAGCACAGTGCAAAAGGCCCTTGTTATACTTTACCTGTGTGGAAACAAAGGTCTCCTATGTCATTCCATCGAATCCTTTAATAATAAACAATGGAGAAGCAGTTGTAGGTAGGGATGTGTATGTTCTCTGTAATTTTAGTTGGAACACCAAGTCCTGTAAGTAGAATGTCAAGAGAATGAGAAAGTACATCATAACTGCCTGGACAGAGCCACACTGCAGGTTTCTGTAGGTCAGATGCACCACTGATCATTGCCTGTACTGGCTTCAAGGGACAAGGGAGTCCAAATGAGGTAGGAGTGTTAGCCCACAGTAGGTAGCATCATTGATTTTTAAATCACACTTTTATTTGTTTTCCTTTTCTATGCCTCACAAGATTGAGAATGAGGAATTCAAAGCCTAAATCATAAACATTCTCAATAGATTTTTTTTTTTTTTTTTGGTTTGTTTGTTTGTTTTTGGTCATCTGTAAGAATTTGTGATCCTACACTTTGTTATTTTATTCTTCTGTACAGTTAGAAAAAAAGCGATTCTAGGAGAACCAAAAAATCCACTTGAAAGGGTGATCACAATGAAGTCAAGAGGTTATCGTAACTATCATCAAATTAAATAAAAATGAATTGGCAGCCACTATTATGGCCATTTAGGAGGGCCACACTTCCTTTACTATGAAGATGGTTTTGAAATTTCCTGATGAATTGTATAAAATTTTGATGAAGAACCTGGCCATTTAAGTTATGGCCCATAGTCTAGTAGAAGCATTGGCAGCATCTGAGAACTTAATAAAACAGAATTTCGGACTCCATCCCAACTTACTGAATCAGAATCTGTCTTTCAGAAAATCCCCAGGTAATTTATATGCTCATTAAAGTTTGAAAAAAGCACTGCTCTGGATCAGAATATCATAGGTTCCAGAAATATTATTTCATATTAAAGTTAAAAGTCTAGTTGCTTAGGATTTAGGTTTTGTAACCTATAACATTGTTGAGTGTTTGCATTCCAATTTTTCTTCTCCCTTTCTTGTAACTCAGCAAGACAGATTTGACTCATGTATTACTGTTGCTATATAAAATTGAAACAAGAAAAGCACGGCAGGTTCCAGTGTGATACACAGTGACAGAATATGGATCAAGAAGACTACACTTGACAACTGTTTTATCTACCTGAATATGCATGCAACAATTTGGCTAATCCCTAAAGTCAATGTCGGTTACAGTTGATTGATAAAAATGTGCTTCCTTATTCAAGGTCAAATTAATTTGTAAGAATTTTCTTTTGCTTACCGAGCAGCTTCCGTGAGGAATCCCAGTCTGGTATTATAGCTGTGCATGCACTTTCTAGATATGTAAAACTAAATATATAAACCTCCCCTCATTTTTAGTGTATCTGATACATTATATGAACACACACACTCATACACACACACACACACACACACACACACACACACACACACACACATATACACACACTACACTCCTCAGGAAAATTTCAGCTTATTCAGATTTGCCTCTCATGACCTGAAATAATTTAAAATTACAGATGGTACTTTAAAATGTCCTGAGAGCACTTTTATCCAAGAGTGGAAAACAAAACTACCTTTTGGGGACTACCTATTGTGCCTGATTTGACAATGTTGATGACTGAAGAATAAAGATATTTTAGGTTCATGATAAACAATGAAAAATAGGACTTTTTAGCCTCAAGAATAACCATCTTTGTTTATTGTATTATAAAATTTTCAGTTTGTTCTACTAAAGTACACAATATGGCCCTTTGATGATAGAATTAAGAGCCCTCTTTTGAAATATATGTCAAAATCATTTGATCTAGGGTAAGACATAGAACACTTTTTTTTAATCTCTTTCAATATGATGCCTTGTCCTGTTAAGCAGAAGGATAACTGAAACAGTTTAATTTTGCTGAACTGTTTTGCATTATAAGAAAACTATAGCAATACTGAAAAGTTGCTCCCCCCTTGAGATTATAATGAATATCATTTTATTACAGTGTTACAGTTTTTTAAATACAAACATATGGATACCTTTTCCAGTTATAGTTTTGAAGATCTGAATGAGCAGGGGCTTTATTTTTTTTAATGAAGCATTTGTAAAATATGTCACCTAATCTCAACAAATAAAAATGCATGAGATTTAACAGTTTATTTAGAATATTTTGGATTTGTCCCTGAAAGGAGCTCTTTTTTAAAGTTTATTTATTCTGAGAGAGAGAGAGACAGAGAGAGAGAGAACAAGTGGAGAAAGGGCTGAGAGAGAAAGGGAGAGAGAGAATCCAAAGCACATTCTGTGCTGTCAGCTCAGACCCCAAGACAAAGCTTGAACTTACAAACTGTGAGAACATTACCTGAGCTAAAATCAAGAGTGGGATGTTTAGTGGACTAAGCCACCTAGGTGCCCCTCGGAGGAGATCTTGATTACTTAAATTAACCTTGGAAGTAGCATTCTTATTTTCATATGCAAACTTCTCAAACATTTTTTGTTGTACTTCTTCCAAGTCTTAATCATGACCTCCATTTCTTGAGTGTTGGAAGAGAGACCCAATATCTGCACTTTCTGAAAGAGTGACATGAGAGAGAGTAAAGGCTTCTGCAGGTTTTTGTAGGTCAGATGCACCTATTTATGTGAGAAGAATTTTCAAAGAATTCTTCCTTCCTTTACTGGCCTCTCTCTACCACTTCCCATTTGTTAAAAAAAAAATTGTCCATACTTAGGGTTATTTTAAATTTGATCTCTTTATGAAAAGCAACCCTAAATCATGTATATAAAAATGATCCTTCTTTACTTCATTCTAATAAGACAGTTCTTATCTCTAACCCTCATATTTTGTTATTGCCTTGTGCATATTTCTGTTCATGGTACATTTTTCTAACTTGACTGAGAACAATTAATTTATGAATATTTGTATTAATATAATTCCTAGGACAGTATCTCACACATTACTGATTCAATTAATGTCAGTCAAATGTTTCAGTAATGAAATAGGTGAATCCAGTTGATCAACCTAAATCCTATTTACAAAATCCAGGTTTAGCCTGGCAAATATCAGCAACTAACTGTTAGTGCTTTTTGATGGCCTGAGGTATCTACAGTGTGAGAGTTGCTCAGATTGATAAAAATATTAAGTTTAAACAGTTCAAGATATATGCCACAAAGAAAGCTACTCAGCTTTCAGAGTAATGCTGAGATTTCACCACGTAAAAAGTAAACATCAAAGAGAAATTTTTACAACTGTTAACAATGAAGTACTATGTTGGGGTATTTTTCATAGTTTAGCTTCCTAATAAGTATTTCCAACAAACTTGCTATGCAATTATTAATATCCCCATTTTTATAGAGAAGAACTTAACATTATCTTGTCCAAGTTCAATCTAGAATAATAAATGGCTAGCCAGAATTCACTCTCTGTTTTGACACCCAAGTACATCCTTTTTCCAATATACTCTTCTGCTTTGAAGATCATCTTCAAAGGACACTGTTGTGGACTAGATCAGGCTCTCATCCTATGCTTTCCAACTCTTATGTTAAAGTGCCCCAATATGACTGTATTTAGAAATATCACCTTTAAAGAAGTATCTAAGGTTAAGTGAAATCATAGAGGTAAAGCTATAATCGAATATGACTGGCGTCCTTATAAGAAGAGGAAAAGACAGGAAAGATGTGTGTGAACACTTAAAAGGACCTGTGAGGACACAATGAGTAAGAGGCCAAATGCAAAGAAGAGAGGCCTTAAGAGAAACAAACCCTGCCGGGACCTTGATTTTGGCCTTCCAGCCTGTAGAACTGTGAGGAAATAAACTTCTGTTGTTTAAACCACACAATCTGTGGTATCTTGTTATGGCAGTCTTGGCTGACTAATACAGAGATAGTATTAAAAATTAAAATTGTGCAATAAGGGAAACATTGTTGGGTCTAGAGACTAAGAAATGATCTCGAGATACAATGTCTCTGCTTTGTGTGGCAGCCTCATCCAATCATATCAAAGCAAGAGGTAGTCGAGTACTTACAGTGTCCCTGCCAAGTCACTGCCAAGTGTAGGCAGCAAGGCTTCTGAGGCTGTAGAGTTGGCATCTCTTCTTAATCTCTACAATCCCCTTTTGTAGAACCTCCTCTCTAGTTTATGGCTTAATAAAACTTGGCGTTATTGTGCTTTGCCAAATATAAACACTGCCAATTCCTAAATCCGAACTGCCCAGTACGTGCTGTGAACTCTGTTTTCCTAGGAGTGTGATGAATTGCAAATGAAGAGTGTGGCAGATTCTGCTTACTGAGGTGATATTACAGTTTCCCATTTATTTCTTTCCCTGTTTTTCTCTATATACCACTGCCCTGCCCAGACATTTTTTGAGGTTGTGGTGTGTTACTTTTTTTCCTCAATTCTGGGAGATTGGAAAAATATTTAATACAAATGACTGGCCAATCGTTGTTTCTAAGAAGGGGTTCCCTTTTCTCCTTTTTGCCCTTAGCTCTTTAGTTTTCTGGGTGCTACATTTTTTATTTTTTTAATGTTTATTTTTGAGTGATAGACAGAATGCAAGAGGAGGAGGAGTAGAGAGAGAGAGACACACAGAATCTGAAGCAGGCTCCAGGCTCTGAGCTGTCAACACAGAGCCCTACATGGAGCTTAAACCCACGAGCCCTGAGATCATGACCTGAGCTGAAGTTGGATGCTTCACCCACTGAGGCACCCAAGCGCCCCTGGGTACTGCATTTTTAAATGATTTTATTTACATAATATTTCTTCAAAGGTATTGCTCTCTTTGGAAGTGATATGATGGAAATGAAGACTACTGAGAACTCAGAGTTGAAAAATGTATTGCTTTCTTGTTTCAAACTGAGTAGTGGGATAAAAAGTTTCTCATGGTAATAATGCCATTAAATGACAAGGCAATCAAGCCCTCAAACTTCATTTTTCATTTGAGAAGACAAACTTACAACTAGTATTGTGGGAGGCATGACATCTGTAATCAAAGGAGCTTGACTTTAAAAGGAAAAGAATCTTATTAGGCTATCCAAGACAGGAGATTATTCTTGTCAAAATCATTAGCTCCCCATTAAGTTCAAATAGAATAAAGCCTTTGTTAAATTACTGGGAGATGATTCTCTTGTCAGAATCTGATCTCCTGTCCAAATTCACTGGGAAGGAACAACAGTAATACAATGGAGTTTAAGGTTTGTTACCATTGAGCATTATGGTGGATAGTCATTTTTTTTTTAATATGAATCTTGGTCATAATCGGAAAAAGTACAATAGCCAGAGAGCCTTACCGATGCTAATGCCAAGATGGGAAAGGAAGGCAGAGCAGCAGCTAGAGGATTTTCTGCATTTTGCAGAGGTATCTTTAGAATTTTGCTATACCAGGTAATCCCAGGGGCAAGTAAAATAAAAAAATTCCGAAAGGCCCTCTTCAGGGTAAGTGTCAGGACAGTGAATTTAATCTCTGATCAAATTTGAATGACCATCAAGGCCACAGAGCTTTATTAGACCATTTCCTTTTAGATGGAATTTTTAGAAAAATATTCTAGATATTGGATTTATAGGGATTTGTATGTAATAATAACAATTTATGCATAAATTACATTAATGATATATAGTAGTTCTATAATTCATAAGAGTCTTGAGTGGTAGTCTCTTTTGTGATCGTTTTCCTCATTTGTGTAATTGAAAGCTCAAAAAGGTTATATCTCTTTTCAAATAAGTGTCAGAAATAAGGCTAAATCTTTTTTCCTTTGATTCTAAATCCAGCACCCTTTGTGAGAATACCATAATAGTTTCTACATGTTTATTTGGTAATCATGTGATAGCTAACAACCATTTTCCACCCCTTCTTTTTTCTTTTTTCTTCTCCTTCTCCCCACTCCCTTCGCTTTTCTTCCCTTTCTCCTCCATCAATTGATTAATTGATTGTTTTTTTTTTTTTAATTCCATATGTAACCATTAAGTCTTAGGCTATTGGGGATAGGTCTGAATTTCGTGAAGTTGTCTTATGGATCATTTTTTTACAGCCCTGTGAAATTTAATCGCTTTGCAAGGAAAAAAAAAGTCTTCTGATTTTCCTTTAACTATATATCTGCTAGAGGGCACATTTTTTTTCACAACTTAAGCAAAATGTAGTTGATTTGCAGTTATATGAAAGCGTTAGTAACTGTGAGATTGTGTAGTAGCATGTATAAGAGAGAATTTACCTCTCTAGAGAGCTACAGAAAGAATGTCTTATATTGAAAACACAAAGTCTTAGAAAAAGTTTCATTTGAAGACAGATAAACCAAGTAGCCTCTGTAAGGTCTTTCAAACTCACTGTTCTTAAGAATATGTTTTTTTTAAAGAATCCATAATACAGAATATAGGAATGATTATAGTCACTGTACAGCAGCTTTTTTCTTTCAATTAAAGCAAAAGCGAAAATATAAAATTGCTGATAAAAAGTAACAGTTTTGTTTTCTTTATGCTAACCCAAAAGGCAACAAGTAAAAAATTAACGAGAAATCTAAAGAGTGGAGAAGTGCCCTAACAGAGTTCAAGGCAGAATTAACTTGGAAATAATATAGGAAGACTTGCAGAGAAGTTGGAAGGGGTTGGGGGGGGGGGGGCGTGGCGGGTGGTGGCAAAAAGAAAAGAATACTGGAAGGAAAATAACAGGAGTAAAATATGGAAAATAAAAACATAAAAATTAAAATTAAAAAAAAACATACTGAGACTAGATAGAAGCAAAGGCAGAAGGAATGCAGGGAGGAAATTGTGCAAATACTATTATCAAGAGCTTAGTTCTTGGAGTTATTTTTATGCATGTTGCTGCTTCCACCATAACCACCTACTTCTAGTGACCACTGAATGTTCTTGCTGAGAGTGATTTTTCCCTGAAGTGCCACCTTTGGAAGCTTAAGCTGACAGTTAATTGAGTTCTGATGTTTTCTCATTCCAAGAATATTCAGAATCCAGGAAAGAGTAAAAGAGGGCAAGAAAAGAGTATTTCTTGGCTCCTGGGTTTTGACCTAAATTCCCTTAGCCAACTATGCACTGCCTATTTTAAAAGAAGCAAAACAGAGCAAACTGTTCTTTGCTGATTCTGAAAATGTCTCCATTCTATTTTGCATCCTTCCCATCCCTGAAAGCTTTCAATGTTCTTGTAATTTTAAATTACGTTTCTTTCAAGTGTCTGTTCTTTTTATAAAATAGTGAGAAAGTAAAAATTCCTAGGGAGCATGCAAGTGCCAAACTGTAGCATGTATAACATTTTATAATCAAAGGAATAACCTAATCAAGGGGAGAAACAGAGTAGACCAGTAAGGGATTCATTTATGGTTACTACCCTAGGAAAATAGAAACAACTTCTATGTTGGTTAGTCATGAAGAACAAGGCAAGATAAATCTCTTGATTTTTAAGATAAAACTGATACAAAGTTGTATTAGTTTCAGGTATACAACATAATGATTTCATATATGTATACATTACAAAATGATCACCACTAATATTTAGTTAACATCCATCACCACACAGTTATATATATTTTTTTCTTCTGATGAGAATTTTTAAGATTCACTGTCTTAGCAATTTTCAAATATGCAATGTACTATTATGTAAAATAGTTACCTTACTGTAAATCACAACTCCGGGACTTATTTATTTTGTAACTGGAAGTTTGTACTGGTTGGTCACCTTCACCCATTTGTCATACCCTCATGCCCCACCTCTTTCAAGCACCAATCAATTCTATCTACAGGGTTTTTGTTTTGTTTTGTTTTGTTTTTCAGATTCTACATATAAATGAGATCCTACACTATCTGCCTTTCCCTAAATGACTTATTTCACCTAGCATATCACTCTCAAGTTCTATCCATGTTGTTGTAAATGTCAGGATTTCCTTCTTTTTTAATGTCTGAGTAATATTCCATTGCATACATACAAAATTTTCTTTATCAATTCATTCATCTATGAACACTTAGATTGTTTCCGTGTCTTGGCTATTAGAAATAAATTTAACAGGGGGGCCTGAGTGGATCAGTTGGTTGAGCATCAGGCTTTGGCTCAGGTCATGATCTCACAGTTTGTGGGTTCAAGCCCCACATTGGGCTCTGTGCTGACAGCTTAGAGCCTGGAGCCTCCTTCAAATTCTATGTCTCTCTCTCTCTCTCTGTTCCTCCCCCACTCATGTTGTTTCTCTCTCTCCTTCAAAAATATATAAAAACATTAAAAAATTTTAGAAAAAAGAAATTAACAAAACCATGGGGGAATGGAAGGGGAAAAAGTAGTTAGAAACAGAGAGGGAGAGAGGGAAACCATAAGAGACTCTTAAATACAGAGAACAAACTGAGGGTTCATGGGGGGTATGGGGGGAGAGGGAAAAATGGATAATGGGCATTGAGGAGGGCACTTGTTGGAATGAGCACTGGGTGTTGTATGTAAGCGATGAATCAGGGAAATCTACCCCCAAACCAAGAGCACACTGTGAACACTGTATGTTAGCCAACTTGACAATAAATTACATTAAAAAAAAAAGAAATAATGTTGCAATGCAAATTAGGGTGGGGATGAAATATCTTCATGAGTGAGTGTTTTTATTTCCTTTAGATGACTATCCAGAAGTGGATTGCTGGATCATATGGTGGTAATATTTTTAATTTTTGAAGAACTTTAATGCTGTTTTCCATAATGGCTGAACCAATTTACATTTCTACCACAGAACACCAGGGTTCCTTTTTCTACACATTCTCACTAGCATTTGTTATTTCTTGTGTTTTTGATACTAGCCATTCTGATAGGTCGGAGACAATAATTTTTCATTGTGGCTTTGATTTGCACTTCCCTGATGATTATTGATGTTGAGAATCTTTTCATGTGTTTGTTGGTTATTTGTATGTCTTCATTGGAAAAATGTCTATTCTGATCCTCTGCCCATTTTTTAAATTGGATTTTTTTTTTTTTTTGGCTACTGAGTCTTATCAGTTCTTTTATAGATTTTTGATATTAACCCTGTAACATATATGATTTGCAAATATTTTCTTCTATTCTAATTGTTAATAGTTTTCTATACAGAAACTTTTTAGTATGGTGTAGTCCCCCTTGTTTGTTTTTACTTTTGGCATTAAAAAATTTTCAACAAGAACAATGTCAATGAATTCACTGCTTCTAGGAGTTTTATGGTTTCAGGTCTTACATTTAAGTCTTAAATCTATTTTGAGTTAATTTTGGTGTATGGTAGAAGATAGTGATCCAAAAGAATTTCATTCTTTTGCACGTGTCTAATCCGTTTTCCTAACATTTATTGAAGAGGCTGTCTTACCTCCTGCCCCCATCCCACACCCACTGTATATTCTTGGCTCTCTGTCTTAAATTAATTGACCGTGTATGAATGGGTTTATTTCTGGACTCTTTATTCTGTTGTACTTATCTGTGTATTTGTTTCTATGCCAGTACCATACAGCCTGGTTATTATAGCTTTGTCATATATCTTGAAGTTAGGAAGCATGGTATCTCCAACTTTCTTCTTTCTCAAGATTGTTTTGACTATCAAGTCTTTTATGGTTCTATTCTCATTTTAGGAGTGTTTCTTGTATTTCTGTGGAAAACACCATCGGGATTTGGTAGGGATTGCATTGAATCTGTAGATTGCTTTGGATAGTATGGACATTTTAACCATATTAATTCTTCTGATCCATAAGTACAGAATATCTTTCCATTTACTAGTGTCTTTTTCAATTTCTTTCATTAACACATTTTATAACATTCAGGGTACAAATCTTTCATCTCATTGATTAAATTTATTCTTAAGTATTTTATTATTTTTGATGCAATTGTAAATAAGATTTTTAAAATTTTCTCTGACAGATCTTTATTAATGCAAAGAAATTCAACTGCTTTTTGTATTGATTTTGTATCCTATAAACTTACTGAATCCATTATTCTAACAATTTTGTGGTGAAATCTTTTTTAATTTTTATCATTATTATTATTATTATTTTTTTTTTTTTTTGAGAGAGAGAGAGATAGTAAGCACAAGCTGGTGGAGAGGGAGGAGCAGAGGCAGAGGGAGGGAGAGAATTTTAAGCAGGCTACATGCTCAGCACTCAGTAGCCCAATGTGAGGCTCAGTATCACAACTGTGAGATCATGACCTGATCCAAAATCGAGGGTTGGACATTTAACCAACTAAGCCCCTCAGATGCCCCTTGGTGAAATTTTTAAGTATTTGTCTATATAATATAATGTCCTCTACAAATGGACACAGTTTTACTTCATCCTACATGACTTGGATGCCTTTTATTTCTCTTTCTTGCCTAATCGTTCTGGGTAGGATGTCCAATTCCATTTTGAATTAAAGTGGTAAGAGCAAGCATTCCTGTCTTGTTCCTCATATTAAAGGAATGACTTTCAGTTTTTCACATTGAGTTTGATGTTAGCTGTGGGATTATCATATATGTATTATGTTTCCTCTCTACCCACTTTGATGAGAATTTTTTATCATGAATGAATGTTGAATTTTGTCAAAATCTACTATTCCATTTTTGAGATGATCATAGGATTTTTTTCGTTACTTTTGTTAATGTAGTATATAACACTGACTGATTTGTGGATGTTTAACCAGCCTTGCATCCCTGGAATAAATCCTGTAAAATCATGGGTTATGACCCTTTCATTGTATAGCTGAATTCAGTTTGCTAATATTTTGTTGAGAATTATTTCATCTATGTTTATCAGGAATATTGATTTTCTTTTCAAATAGAATAATCTACTTTCGTCTGTTATACCAATTAAACTATAATGAGAAACACCTCTATATAGTTATCATCTGCAGTAGAAATTTGTATAGGAAGCTATTTTATTTTAATGTATTTTAATAATAGAATTAACAATAATCTTCACAACCTTGAAAAATGATTAAATAGATTACATCTCAGAAAGGAAATACTAATATAACTATTCAGTCTATGCCCCAACTTTGGGAGAAAAAATTCAATTTACTTTATAAAATTTTGGTAAAACCACGGAAGTACCCAGTCCACCCATCTTCCTAAAGGATATCCAATAATTGTGAAATCATGTAAGAGGAAGAACAGTGACCTTCTCAAGAGATTTGTTCTAAGATCTAGAATTAATTTAATTTAAATTAAACTAGAGAAAAGAGATGATAGAAAAGAAAAGCAGTGTGTGTGTGTGCCTTGGTGTGCTACAGAGGTATCAGAACTGACAATAGAGACAAATTAGTCAACGCATTTTATTTTGTATATGTAAACACAGTAGCCTACCTAGTAAGATAGATAAATAAAGTGCATAGAGCCCAGAATTTCTTTATGCAGTCAAATCCTTCTTAGAAGAGAAATGCTGGTAAGAAAGAGGGTTCACACACTAGAATACCTTTAAGAAAAGGACTGTGTGAATCATAAAGAGCGTGAGATAGTCTTGCCATATGCTTTTAATTTTTTTAAATTTTTTTCATTCACTTTTGAGACAGAGAGCATGAGTGGAGAAGGGGCAGAGAGAGAGACACACACACAATCCCTAGCAGACTCCAGGCTCTGAGCTGTCAGCACGGAGCCCGACATAGGGTTCGAACCCATGAACTGTGAGACCATGACCTGAGCCAAAGTCAGACGCTTAACCAACTGAGCCACCCAGTTGCCCCTCGATATGTTTCTTAATAGATGTAATGTTTTCTGTTAAGTGACCAAAATGGAGAGCAAGATTATGTTTTCATCCCCGAAGAAGTGGAAATGAAAGAATGATAGAAATACTGGGAGGTAGTAAATAATACTATGTAGCAATATTAGTAATACAAATAGTAATAATAGTGAATAATATTAGAATAAAATATTCACCCTCCCTCTCTACCTTCCTTCTTCCCTTCCTTCCCTCTTCTCTCTCTCTTTCTCTTTCTTCTTCCTTCCCTTCCCTTCCCTTCCCTTCCCTTCCCTTCCCTTCCCTTCCCTTCCCTTCCCTTCCCTTCCCTTCCTTTCTCCAAACATCAAACGTTTCATTGCTTTTCATGCAGTCACAGGCATCAATGTTTTCCATAAATTTGTCATTTTTGTCTTTCTTTGTCACATCAATTTATTTTGCTGAAGGCATATTAATAAAGCATGATAACTACTTCTGGTTATGAAGTTTAAAACCTCATTATTTATTATTCAGTTGTGTGTTTGTGTGTGAGTGTATCTATGTGACAGAAACAGAGTTATCTAGCAGTTTCTCAGGGTCATTCATAATTATTTATGTTATAATCTCCAATTGTCACTTACTAGAATTTTGCCTCTGCAGCCATCATATAAAAGACAGTAAATGGAGGGGATAGCTCACTATATGCTAGACACTATGTTAAGTGTTTTAAACAGATGCTTGTGATTCATCTTTACAATAAGCCTATTAAGTATATACTAATGCTATGTTATTATACAATTGAGGAAAATGAGTCATGGAAAAGTCAAGTACTTTGTGTAAGATCATAGTTTTAATAAAACTACCCAAATGGACTGTCTTTAATGACAGAGCTCAGTTTCTTACCTACTATAATTATTAACATAAGAAATGAAAATGCAGTAAAATGCTTGGATTTTATGTCGTGAGTCTTATTTCTTCTATACAATCTTTTATGTTGTTGTAAATTGAGATTATAGTGACTGTCTTGTCTCCCTAGTACACCAAATTTTCTTCATCAAGTTTCCACTACCACCTTTTGGAAAGGTGCTCCCTCTACCAGCCACATCCAGTTCTATCTCTTTTCCATCTTTGGTAAGTGAAGATAGCAAATGATGAAAATCAAGCCAATCAGAATCTTTTTGTGGAATTTTTAAAAGTAGAAAAAAGAGAAATTACTGATGTCCTTATTTCCTGATGTTTAGAGGAAGCTAATCTATAGTTGAAGATAAATGAAGTGGGAGGAAACAAAAATGGACAGAGTATCATGGCTGTGTCCTACATGTGTTTTTAGCCAATATGCTAAGATTTGGCAGAATTAGTATCATGTGGCAGAGAATAAATTCTCAATTGAAAGTTGGATGACCTGGATTTATATTTCACTTCTTACACCTTCTTAGTTTTGATCATCACTATTGGATACCTTAAAATGATAATGGGAATGATAGCGTCTCATGTTGTGTTTAGGGAAGGTTACACAATATAAATGTAAAGGTCCTAGCACATATTATATAATCAATAAAAAATATTATCTTAGTTTCATTTGGGTGAACAAGACTGTTTGTTAGCAGGTTGATGAACAGATCTATGTGAAGGAGAGGTATGCTGAGATCGTAATTTTAAAAAGCAACAATTTTACCCCTTTCATGTTGAATGTTTTAGAAGTTTTGTGGTATAGTTGAAGGATACTCAACAAATAAGAAATGTGTCTAGTTTTTTGGCCCAATTTTTCTCCCAAATTTGTGTAATATCAACAGCACATGTTAAACCAATGCAGCAGTTTTCAGTAAAATATATGTTGATGTTGGTGATTAGAATTTTTATGATCTGAACATATTAACAAATAAGAAATTGTTGAATTTATTATGTTTTTCTCATTGAAAATGAAAAAAAGAAATTATCATGGCTGTTGACCCATATAAAGACCCAGGTGCCTATTGAAATTGTAGAATGAACAATACATATGTGGCTTTACTGATAACTCCTATTATCCTTTAGAAATAACTTGTGTGCAAGAAAACTCAAACTGTTTTAAACATAAAAGAATTTTTGACTCACATTATAGGAAATCCAGAGGTGTGTTTGGACTCAAAAGATATCACCAAGGCCCAATTTATCTTTAAAGTTTTCTATAGTGTTGGCCTTATTCTCCATCCCAGTAGCCCAGCATTCATCTTGGCCTCAAGTCCTCTTTGCATGCGTTTGCGATTGCTTTTCACTGAATTTCATAGTATAATATGCCCATCATAGAGCTAGTCACTATGATCAGAAGAGTGTCACCTTTTTACACTGGACTAGCTGGGGAGCCACACAGAAAGCACGTGTTCCAGAAGGAGAGTGCTTCACTAGATAAAAACGTTATCAAATAATGAGCACTATATTGGAGGAATCTACAATTGCCAAGTGTCCACTACCTCATTTGTTCCAAGAAGTATCAATACATATTATAAAAACATGCAATATCACTTTGAATCATTCACTTATGAAAAGATAGATCTACAGTTATCATATGGGAATTGAGGTGAATATGGAGCATGTCTAAGTTTGTCCTTAGCGATCATCTGTTGGTGGAATTTTGATTACCAGTTAAAGAGCATTTACCGAATTCTTAGCATTCATTATATGCTCATCTCTCCCTACTCATTCTTCAATTAAAAACGTGTGGTAAAAATTCAGTTATTGGATTGCAATATTTTTTCTTTATTAATAAACTAGCAGTTTTCCAGGTAGGGCTAAAGCCACTTTACCTGAAATGTTTAAATCATGTATGACAGGGATCATCTAAGTAATACATACAATCAATCGGAATAGATTTGATGTTGATGTATGGCACTTGTATTTAAATTTATAGATTCTGGTTTATTTATAAAGGTTTTGAAGAAGAATCCATTGAAAATGAAACAAATGACATAAGTCAACATGAAATATTGAGAAAGAAAAGAGATCTGTAACAATAAAGCTCTCGTGTTTTCAACATAATTAATAAACATCGTACCTGTTCTGTGACCAAACTGAGCAGTTAGGGAAAGGAGAGTTACCATTCTGGAAGAGATTAATCATATAATCACCAGAGCAAAGTTAATTTTGGGGGTAGACTTGAGAAAATAAAATATTTTGAGTAACTTGATATTGCATACCTCACCCAAAGTTCTAATTGTATTTCTATTTATGAATAATTTAAGAATCCTTCTGAGTTAACATAGCTATGTTTTTCATTGTTATTATTTCTATGTATTTGTTGTGTACCAAATATGTAAAAGGATGACAGAGCTGTGATTTTCTCTCCTACCTGTGAGAGAATGCTCGACTTAGATTGTTCTAGTAGTTGCTCACACCTTTATTTATTTCCAAGCTGTTTTGATTCTTTTTTTCCAGAAGTGTTCTAGTGCTCAGTTTTGCTTTGTTGGTATGAATGATTTGGGGGGCTTGTTTTATCATTCTTGTAGCTGTTTTTCCCTTTCATGTTTAGCCAAGAGAATTAGCACAAGCAAAGGGACTAATCCTTGAAAACATATCAGACTTCAGGCAAGTAAGAGTTCTAATTTTTTTTTTTCTTGAAAGTGTCTGTTCTCGTAGGCACTGATTTATTACTTTGCCAGAAGCCTAGTGATTAGACCCCTGAGTTGTGTGGGGGTCCATGAAAATGCTGCAAGCTACTCACATGTCTGCAAAATGTGAAGTATGTGGAAACAATCAGGCATCCATGTCAATGCATGTAGGTGATAGATAACCAGAGATACTCTCCTGAGGCAACAGCCTTGTTCGCGAAGTGATCCAATATAGACCCAAACTGGCCACTTGTTTTCTGGCAGTGGCAAGTCATTCAATTTCTATAGATCTCAGCTCTTCTGTTTGGAAAATGAGAATAATAAAGTATGTCTCATAGAGACATCATATACACTTAGAAACACAGTGAGACACTCTATATACTACAGAACAGAATTAGATTTCAGCCATTTGCCCTTTTAGGATGTTTTCTAGAGACATTTTGGAAGGCAGAGTTGATTTCCCACAGTGGGTTACCCTGACCAATGTTTGAGCACTGGAAATCCAAAAGTGATAATAAAGGTGCCCTAGTGAATGTGGAATAATAAGGTAGATGAAAAAAATTTGAGGGATCGTTTTTCTAGCCTGTGTTAAAACAAAACAAAACAAACTTTCTACACAATCTCTATCTCCCATCTATACCAATGATCCCGAGTCTTCTTTCACTTGGAGAATAATAAGCATGGACAAATTCTTACTCTCTGACTCATTTTTATTCAGGCATCCTTACAGTAGAATAATCTTTTTTCAGGCACCACTTAATACTATTGATGAGTTTCAATTCACTTACTTACAATCCCATTTCATACAATGAGTGATTCCAGAGAAGTGTTTTCCTGTATTCACATCTGTCCCTCACCCCAAAACATAACCTCAATGGACTAAAAGTCAAAGGGAAGATGTTAAAATTTATATGAATTTATTCTAATGATCTGGTGATTCTGTCAGTCTTTGGGCATCTATTGGTATGGGGAGTGTTCTCTAGAGCCATGCTATGCAATTCAATTACCTGTGAGTTTTTAAAAACATCAAAATCTTGAGCCCACAAACCAAACATTCTGATTGATCCACGCAAGTATTATTATCACTATTTTCAGTTTGCTAATTAGGTAATACACAGGGATGTTAGGTTGACTAATTATAGAATGAGCTTTTTGGGGTTTTAGAATTTTATTTCTCAGAAAAGATTTAAATATGGGATTCATTCTGTTCTGAGATATTGTACATATAGTCATTGCCGGGAGAGAAAATGATGTATGGCATTTCAGTGACCTATGATTCTGCAACGGTTTAATTGACTAAATTCATAATTAAATGGAAATTTTGATCTGACCACAGAAGGGGCTATCTAAATTACAAAGCTATGTAAAAGTGAATACAATCATTAAATTTTAAGCACCAGTTCTTAGAGAGGGTCACACATTTAAAATAAATAGTAGCATTCTATTTCCTATCATATGGTACCTAGATATTCTGTAATTAGGACAGTCTGCATTCTCTTATTAGGACAGGTGTTACATAGTAATTAGTTCATAATATGTATTTTTCAAAATAGCTTTATGAGGTGCTCTAATATTATTTTAAAATTACAGATAGTGAAATTGAAACCCAAGAGGTTAAATGACTTTTCCCAGAATTATAACACATTTGTTGAGAAGCCATATCACACCATAAGATGTAATGTTACCTGCTCTGACCTTTGTGCTACAAGGATTATTTTAGGTGCCTACCCAGAGTTAGCCAAACTGTGAAAGTCGAGGGTAAAATTCTCCAGAAGACCACCCTTACTTCTGACTCTAAGGAGAAAGTTTGGGGAATTCCCAAGCCCTCCCTCCACTTTGATAATTCACATTAAGGACTTACAGAACCTACTGAAAATTATTATACTCACAGTTACAGTGTATTGTAAGGAAAGGCTTTAGATTAAAATCAGGCAAAGGAAGAGACCCATAGAATAGAGTTTGGGAGGATTCCTACTGTGAAGCTTCTGTTGTCATCCCCTGTGAGATTGACCCCCCCACCCCAGCATGAGTGTGAGACAATAGAGTATTGTCAACCAGGGATGCTCACCTGAGCTTCAGAGTCATGAATTTGTACTGGGTCTTCATTACAAAGTCCTGATTGAGTGCCCATATAGTTGATCTTACTCTCCAGATCAAATGATACCACCAGACCCAAAATTCTACCCTAAATTACAGAGATCTTCTGGAATGGCCAGTCCCTGACCTAAAAGGACAATCCTATCAAGTATGCATTTATTTCCTTCCAGAAGACAAGGACAAAGGCAAAACTTTCTTTGGATAAGGCCAAATTCTTTGTTAGATACCTCCAAATGTTTCATACAGTCTCTTATTTCCATTTATTTATTCAAGAACTGTTCATTTAATAACTATGACAGACACTTTGCTAGATTCTGGAAATCAGTGAATAAAAGACAAATAGCCCTTTCCCCTGATACAGTTTATAAGAGTAAATATTACAATATAATCATATAAATCATCATATACTTAATACCACTGGTAAAGTAGATGAAAGAAAGTATAGTATTTTATGACTAAAAAAGGTTGGGAACTAATATAGATGCAAAACTCAAGGAAGGCCTCATTGAGAAAAAGACCATATGAAGTACTGTTTAATAACTTGCATTAGCCAAATCAAAATCAGATTCAGTAATGTTGACCATAGACTATTGTCATAGTATACTTAATAGTTGACTTTTTTTTTTTTTTCAAAAATAATGTTTCTGGTTCTCAACTAAAACCAAGAATTATAAAGCATTTCAACAGCACATACTTAATGCTATTTCATATATATTAATTCCATAATCATATATAGAACACCTATCATAATCGCTATTCTAGGCCTTGAGTTGATAACCAGCAGTGAACAAAATAGAACAAAACCTTTGTTCTAAGTAACTAACATTGTACGGATTTAACTAACTGAGTTTAAACTCTGCAGGTAGTTATAGAATAGTAGTTTAGAATGTTGGATCCTGGATTAGGCTGCCTATTTAATACCTCAAAGTTAGCTGTGTGATATAAATAAGTCACAATCTTTCTGTGCTAAATTTCTTTATATGTAATATATGGATAGTGAAAATTCTTACATCTTACAGTTGTGAAGACTATAATTTCAGTACTTAAAAAGCACTTTGACTTGAGGTGACTGGGTGGCTCAGTCAGTTAAGCATCTGACTTCAGGTCAGGTCAAGATCTCCTGTGAGTACTAGCCATGCATTGGGCTCTGTGCTGACAGCTCAGAGCCTGGAGCCTGCTTCAGATTCTATGTCCCCCTCTCTGTCTCTGACCCTCCTCTGCTCATGCTCTGTCTGTCTCCCTTAAAAATAAATAAAAAGTAAATTTTTTTCAAAAGCACTTTGACTAGCACATAAAAACTTCTCAATAAATGTTGAATATTGTTATTTTTAGGTAGGAAGTATGATTTGTTACTAAGGCTATTGCAAAATGGGTGAAGGGGAGTGGGAGATACAGGTTTCCAGTTATAGAATGAATACACTTTGTGAATGAAAAGCACAGCATAGGAGTGCCTGGGTGATTGAGTTGGTTAAGTGTCTGACTCTTGGTTTCACTCAGGTCATGATCTCATGGTACCGGTTCATGAGATCGAGCCCTGTTCAGACTCCATGCTGTCAGCGCGAAGCCTGCTTGTGATTCTCTATCTCCCTATCTCTCTGCCCCTCCCTCATATTTTTAAAACACAGCATAAAAATATAATCAATGATATTGTAATAGTGTTGTATGGTGACAGATGGTAGCTACATTTGTGGTAAGCATAGTATGTTTAAACTTGACAAGTTACTGTCTTGTACACCTGAAACTAATATAACATTGTATGTCAACCACACTCAAATAAAATTTTTTTCTTAGAAAAAGAACTTATGCAAAAAAAAAAAAGATAAGCTGCTGCATAAGTCAGTCCAATATTATATAAATATCAATATAAAATTCAGTTTGATATAGCTTTGGTTTTTCATTAACTTACAGAACGGCTATGTTATACTTCACTCTGTTTCCTCATTGAGGTAGGATAACCTAACACTAAAATCTTTTCGGTCTAAATCCAATTCCATGATTGCTATGACATTAAGTGAGCTCTTAAAGGAAAGGTCAGGCTTATTTTTACTTAACTTTGTACATAACTTTTTTATTACGTTTATTGAAAACTTAGAATTATTCCTTTGCTAAAATTTCCATATATAGATAGAGTTAACCTTGTTGTCTAAAGTAGAAATCAACCAAGAACATAGTCTCAGCTTATGAGTTCTCATGGAGAAAGACATTAAGCTGCTACAAGAAAGCTGTACTTTGAAAAAAGCCTTGTGAAGTCAGCAACAGAAAATAGAGCTTGGCTGAAATGAATGGCCAGGTGCTCCATTGTTTTTTTGTTGTTGTTGTTGTCGTTTTTTCCTTCCCTCATTGTAAATGCTGGGGCTAGTTGGTTGACAGTTCCCTCTTGACAGGAGATGACTCCAAAGAAAAAGACATCTAGAAATCGCTTTCCTATAAAGATAAAGTAAAAGCTAATTTACCATTGTCCTACTGAATGCCATGCCTCACTTCAACAGATCAAGGCAGAGTTAAGTGATCAGAGGAATCAAATGCTAAAGACATGTCAGGGAGACAGTAAGCAATTGCCCTATTGACTGCTGATTCCAATAAAATTATTTCAGACCACTGATAGGTTTTTTATTCTTCTTTCCTAAATTGTGAGATGAGTTAAAGTCCAAGCCAGATTTTAGATCGTCAGTGCAATGTAAAGAAGACTTGTTGTTTACAAGTAAAGTGATGAAATAGGTCATAAACAAAACAATTGAAACAAAACAAACTTACTTCTTCTGGAAACAAAAAAGTGAGCATTTTTAGAATTGCTCAAAATATTAGAAACATACGAGTTTGATATGAGATGGAATAGGAATTACATCAGGATAATTTAAGTCACCACCAAAGTGGGATGCTTGGAAAATGCATCAATAGAAATACATAATAAACATTGACTATGAGACTAGAAGATTTGGGAACCTTAGGAAAGAAATATAATTTAATATTAGCCCAATTTCATAAAAATATTGAACAAAGATCCTTGAACGTAGATGGAATAAGGAATATTAATAAGTCATTCTGATAAATATATATGTATAAGATTACCAAAGCCAATAGAAAACTGAGGAAAACATTTAAAAGGAATTTTTCAAAGATTTTCTTTTACACAAATAAGTAAATAACATTTATTGGCCAAATTTATTTAACAAGTGCATTTCATTTTAAAAGTCATCTCACTGAGGACAAAGAAAAATTATACAAAAGATCTTATATATAAATTATATTTCTGAGAAATCTTGTAATACATCTTCATTCTGGGAAATCAAATTTTCTTTTAGATTCCATAGCAACTGAATTTAATATTTTTATGATAATCTCTATTATAAAATTAAAACATTTTGTTTAAACCTCTTTTTCATTTTCCTTAAGGCAGAATATGTCCTTTAATACTAATTCAGAGTAAATTTTACCTGACTTTTGTTTAAAGTTTATTTATTTATTTTGATAGAGAGAGAGAGAGTGGGAGTGGAGGGGCAGAGAGAGAGGGAGACAGAATCCCAAGCAGGCCCCAGGCTGTCAGCGCAGAGCTTGATTTGGGGCTCAAACCCACGAACTGTGACATCATGACCTGAACTAAAGTGAGACACTTAACCGACTGAGCCAATCAGGCGTCTCTTTTAACTATCTCTTAAATATTGGAATCCGAATTGTGTGATTATTCAACATGTGTCTTTTCTGTATATTTTCAGATCAGTGTTTAGTCACAGGTCAAGAACCTCTTTTTTTTAATTTTTTTTTTTTTTATTTTTTGAGTGTTTTCTCCCTTTTACCTAAAACACATTCTGGATTTAGGTGTATTTAAATAATATACAAAACTAAGTTAGAAAAAGTAATTTTCTTTTTAGAAAAAAAAGCATGTAGTGATTATTGGAGTCTATAGTTTAAATTTATAAAAGTAATTTCCAGGGTATCTTTTCATTTTTCTGAGCAGCACAGTTTCAATGCATGCATGGCAACTATTCACTACACTCTCTCACATATCCAAAAGTTGTGCTGCATTCTACAGACGATATCTGATTCTTACAACAGCCCTTCTAGACAGGCATTGTTGCCCGTGTTTCACAGATAATGACAGGAATCAAAATCTCAAAGAGAACAAATTACTTGCCCAAAACCACATAATTATTGAGTGGTAATGCCAGAGAAATAACATACTTTTGAGCTTAATGTGAAAAAAGTTTAAGATACCAGATGTTCGTTGCTATGTATGAAATTTGAGTCACATCAGCCTACTTGTTATTTCTTGGAATAGTCACTCTTACTCTCTGCTGTGAATTTATACATTTCTTCTTTCTGTACCTATTCCGTTATATGAGAAAGTCTTACATACCAGAAGCCCCCACTTCTTCATCTGACAGCTTCTCACCATTTAAAACTCTGACTTAGAGATACCCTTTAAAAAAGACTTTATTTTGGAGAACCATGCAGTGAATTGTTACCAGAGCATATATTGAAATGATGTATCATTGTTAATTGAAGTTGATGGTTCATTAAGATTTCCTTAGTTTTTACCCAATGTTTATCTGTTCAGGATCCCATGCAGGATTCTGCACTGCACTTAGTTGTCATGTCTACTTAGGTGCCTCTTGGCTGTGACGGTTTCCTAGCCTTTGATGATATTGACACTTTTGAGAAATACTGATCACATGTTTTATAGGAAGTCTTTTATTTTTTAAATTTATTTTGAGAGATAGAGAGCAAGCAGGGAAGAGGCAGAGAGATAGGGAGACAGAATCCCAAGCAGGCTCCATGCTTTCAGTGCAGAGCCCCATGTGGGGCTCAAACTCACAACCTGAGATCATGTCCTAAGCCAAAATCAAGAGTTGGGTGCTTAACCAACTGAACAACCCAGGCACCCCTATAGGTAGTCTTACTATAGGAATATGTCTGATGATGATCTTCTCATCATACTGGAGTTATAGGTTATTGGGAGGAAGACCACAAAGGGAAAGTACCATTTTCACCACATTATTTCAAAAGTCCACACTATCAACATAATTTATGAATGTTGATATTAATTTTGATCGTCTGGCTCTGTAGTAAACTTATTCTTTTGGTTCCCTTTGCATCATGTACTTTCTTCAGTTAGATAGCTCTCCTCTTCATCTCCAAGAAACTTTATTATTGTTTAACGGGAAATAAGGTCTGATTTTCTTTTCTCATTATACGGAATTACTGTTAGACACAGGGAGGACTGATTATCTCTATACTCTAAGCATCTATCACACTGTGTGTTGTATAAGAGGCATCCATGTAAATATTTGTTGAATAAAGAGATGTTTTGTAATAAATAATGTTTTAATTCAAAATAAGTTTTAATGAGCTGATATGGCATAATGGGCAGTATCTTGAAACAGATTTGGCATAGGGGCTCATGGGTGGCTCAGTCAGTTAAGTGTCTGACTCTTGATCTCAGTTCATGTCTTGATCTCAGGGTCTCATGACCCTGTGTTAGGCTCCACACTCCTGGAGGCTACCAAAAAAAAAAAAAAAAAAAAAAAAAGATCTTTTTCCCATAAAATTGGGATAGAGCCTTAAATGTTACTTTAGTTTCCACATCTTTACAATTAAAGAATGTTGATAGAAAAGAGTCTGCTAATATTTTTAAACAATGGATGATTTATAAAATAAACCAAAAATGCAACAATAAACAAATACAAAACCCCACAAAAATTCAAAATATGAAACAGGAAAAATTGTACATCTGTTCTTGTCAAAGTAGAAGTGCATTTTCATAAAGATTAAAAGATGTAGAAAAATTCTACAAAATTATTCATCAAAAGAAAATACCTTAACATTGATCCTATTCAGCATAATTTCCTCACAAAAAGTATTTTAATTATATCATAAAATACACCCTGAAATATTCATTTTACACGTAGAATAGAAAGTTTCTCTAATGTTGCTATCTCTGGCAAGGAATGTCACATCTAAATGTTATGTATATTCCCAATACAAGTGTTCCTTGTTTTTTTGCATTTCAATTTTGGTTCCAAAATTACACTTGGAAGAAATTTTTTCCCTTCTCAGAAATGAGGAGATATGACTTTGAGATAAGTGATCTTAAAGAGAGTAATGGTTTACCTTATACTCATGAATTGAGATAAAGTTCCTTACAGGCTTTTCTGTTTCACTTGGCTTGAAACATGGCATTATGCATTTGTTAGAAGGCAGGCTCATAGTGAAGATAATATTTGGGCTTATTCTTTTGTGGACTTAGAAATTAATCACCTGGTACATAGTAAAAACTCTTTTTAACATTAAGTCCTTATTCATTCCCAAAATGAAAATTAAAAATGTCCATGTGTCATAAATATGAGGAAACTGGCTCTATTTTTTTTTTTTTGAGTTGTTCCTTTTTTGTTTCTTTGCTTCCATTGGTCCACTGATACCTGTTTAATATTTGCTGGTCCTAATATTTCAAATTAAATCTTAGAGTTTGGGTTGTACCCTTGCTGAAACCGAATGAATTAGAACTGTTATCCACATAAAACTGCTTCCTCAGAATTGTACTTCACTGCTTGTCAAGGCTGTGGAATTTATTGTTATTCAATAGCCTCATACCCTATAATAAATATAGCACTGAGTAATGGCAAAAAAACAATAGCCATTACTTATTACTAGAGTTATATGCCACATAAACAACCCATTATTAAATTAATACTTGCCTCCTATCTAAAATGTACATTTTTAATTAAAATATAAATAATACTAACATTTTCTGAAATTATTTTAGAATGCTTGGTAGATGATACTATATTTTAAAATTCTTTCCATTATAGGTATGTAATGTGTTAGATCCTTCATATCTGTTGAAATTTCCACTATGAAATAGAGCCATTGCTTTCTAAATACAAAAGAGATTTTCACCCAAGGTTATCTTTAGATACCCTTTCTCTCCTCTCTTCCTCTTCTGAGGCAGGATGTAGAACCATATTGAATGTGCATGAGCATAGACTGTGAAATCTTGTAGAACTTAGCCTGAATTCTAACTCCTTCATTATGAGCTTGGATAAAGACAAATTATTTAAACTCTCTGAGCCTCGATTTCTTCCTCCATTAAATGGGAAAAAAAAATGGGCTCCCCATATAGATTTGTACTGAAGGTTAAATGCAAATATGCATGGAAGAAAAAAACAGGATTTGGCACACTGGTAGCACTAGTAAGTAGCAAGTACATAAAATGAGAGTAAGAGGAAAATAAACAAGCAAAGAAAAACTCATATATTCACATTTTCTCCAGGCTCTACGGGAACCCTTGTTCCTGTAACCATAAATATGTTGTTCCCCTTGGGCTTTACTGTTCTATCTTTGCTCAGTGTAAGTCTTATCCTTTAGAATCTTTAAAACATAAAGAGTGAATACATACTATGTATACATAAGAGAGATAGTATTCCAGAGTAGTATTTTTTCTTAAGAGAGCCCTTTTCCTTTGCCCACATAATCAAATATGTGAAACTGTGTGATGAAGATATGTCTCCATATTAAAAATGAAATTCAAAAGTAAACTCAATGAGAGGATGTAATAAACATAAAAAATTATGGAAGTAATACTCCATATTCCATACAAAATATCCACAACTACTTACTTATCTCATTTCTTGTTGCTTCAATGTGTTATCCAAATATTCTCCAGATGTAATGAAGTAAAAAAAGAAAAATAATAGTAGAAAGCCACTTAATTTCCAAATTGCATGTGTAAACATGTGAGTTGTAAGTGGTTTGGATCTCATGAATTTTAAAGCCACTTTTTAGTGGCCCTAGAGCTTAAAACTGAACCTACATGGATAACTAATTTGAGTCAAATGTGGTAAGGAAATACAAATGGGAGCCTTCCCTCTGTAAGGCAGGCCATAAGAGTGAAACCTCTTGTTTTTCTGTCCCAATGAAGTGAATTCTGCTAGGGAAGAAAAAGTTGTAGATACATGATACAGATATTTGAGAGTTGTGTGTGTCTAACTACCTTACATCAAATATCCTGATTAGGTGAAATTAGAAAAAAAATGTCAAAGACAGAAATTGACATCATTGAATGTAGTCAATTTCAGACAACACTGAGATCTCAGCAACCTGCTTGTTTACAGAACTTTCACTTCTTTATGCCCCCCCAAACACCTACCATAGTAACTTGATCTCTAATATAAACACAACGAAGGCAAATAAAAGTTCATTGAGAAGTTACTGAAGTTAAAAAAAAAAAAAGTAAGATAAGAAGGTTGTTTTCCTTTTGTGTTTTCTTTCCTCCACTCATTTGAAGTTTTCACATATGGAAATAGATTGTTTTTTCCCTGCTATGTGAAAGAACAAGATGACTATGCATTTAATTAGGATTAATGTTATCTTTTACCCCCTGGTGTTAATATTTTGGTACATGTAAATGTTTTTGTTTTGTTTTTTTTTTTTTCCTCTTAGTTTCTGAAAAATACACAAGGCAGTTGAAAGCAAAAATTACAACATTGTCCTTTCAGGTTTATCATAAATGTAGATGTAATATATCTACAAGTGTAGCATTAAGTATTGGGAAGTAGGGAGAGTTGATGAACCTATTGAGTTGCAAGATTTCATATGAACTGGTACAATATTAACTCTAAACTGTGAAAACTTAAGTATATGCTGTGTCTGTAGAGTATCTCTCTCTCTCTCTCTCTCTCTCCCTCTCTCTCTCTCTGACTCACACACAAACAAAATAGGTATAATTAAAAAATAAATGAAAGTTTTAAAAAATTCATAAAATCCAGAAGGAGTTAAGTTTTGAAGACACAGGAAGAACATTCTGAGGAGACAAACAAAACCCAAATAATATGATGGTAGACCTTAATGCAATTATATCCATAATAATCTTAAATTTCAATATATTAAACACTACCATTAAAATTATTAGAAAGCTAAAAAATGAAGGACCCAACTATGTGCTACCTACAAGTGATGCATTTTATTTATATTTATTTGTTTTTAAGTTTTTATTTTTATGTAATCTCTCTACCCACTGTGGGGCTCAAACTCACATCCTCAATATCAAGAGTTGCAGTCTCCACTGACTGACTAGCCAGGTACCCCACAATTGATGCATTTTAAATATAAAGTTAAAGAGAGGTTGAAATTAAATTGATGGAAAAGGTATATCAAAATTATTATCATCATTTTCATCACAAGAAGGCTAGCTACCGTGGCTGAATAAGTATCAGATAAATATACTTCAGTGGAAGAGTCTTACTACACATAAAAGGGAGAATTTCTTAATGATAAAGTCAGTTTAGCAGGAGAACATAGTTAGAAATATTTTGTGCCCAGTAACAGAGCTTCAAAACACATGGAACAAAACTGGCAACATTACAGGTAGAGATAGACAATATCCAATCATAGATGAAGATTTTAATACCCTTTTCTCATCAATTGATAGAAAATTAGAGAAAAAAACCACCTAGTAGTTGTATAATTCACATTTGCAGCGATAAGGCACGTACAGGTCCTTAAAAAATATCTTAATGTATTTCAAAGGTTAAATCATTCAGAATATATTCTCTGACCACAATTGAGAGAAATTGAAAGCAATAACAATATTCTGTTATCTCTGCCCCAATATTTGATAATTAAATCATGTGTTTCTAAATGATCTAATGACTAAAGAAGAATTCAAAAGAAGAATTAGGAAATAAGCTAAAAAAATCATAATTTGATTGTTAGTAAAAGGGTATAGAGGAACACTCAAAGTTGTAAATGCTTCCCTTAGAAATAACAAAGTCTAAAATTAATAATCTAAATTCTCCCCTAAGACTCTAGACAAGGAACAGCAAAGTAAAATCAATATGAGTAGAAGGAACAAAGTTACAAATGTAAGAATGGAAATCAAGGAAATTAAAACAAGCAATAGAGAATATTAACAAAACCAACAGATGGTTCTTTGAAGAGATCTATAAAATTGATAAACTAATGAAGACAAAAATAGAACATAAGTTTTCAGCATCAGGAGTGAAAAAGAGGTTATCATTAGAGATTTACAAATCTTTGCTGTTCAACATGATTTGCTCTAAGCATATGTAGCTATTTAAATTACAATTAATTAAAATGAAATAAAATTAAAAGTTCAATTTTTCTCTCCCTCTAACCTCATTTCAAGTTCTCACTAGTCACATATGGCCAATGGCTACCATTCTGGGCTGTGCAGAAATAGAACCTTTCTATCATCACAGAAATTTTCTTTTGGACAACATTAACATTGCCCATTGGAAGAAAAAGACAATGCTACAAACAAGTTTATATCAACAAATTTGACAACTCAGGGGAAATGCGCAAATTCCTTGAAAAATACAATTTACCAAAACTGACACAAGATGGAAGAAAATCTGAAATGCGATATATTAGAGATGTGAAATTTGTTATCTCAAAACCTCTTACAAAGAAAACTCTAGGCCAAATTGTTCAATTTTATCAACATTTAAGGAAGACAATGCAATCTTATACAAACTCTTTCAGAAAATAGAAAAGGAAACACATCCTAACTCATTTTTATCCAAATAGCAAAACCTAGTAGAGACATTGAGAAAAAAAAAATTACAGGAAAATCATCCTTATGAACTTAGATGTAAAAATCCTTCAATATGTATGAAGAATAATACATTAAATAACAGTTTGTCCTAGAATAACAAGGCTGGTTTAAAATGTGAAAAATCATGCCAAACAGTTCTGTCTATTAAGGAGATGTTTAAAAAATGAACATTTCAAAGGTGCAGAGAAACAACTTGACCAAATTAAATCCATGATGATAAATATCTCAGAAAACCAGAAATGTAACTTTCTCTTCCTATCACTAACATCACAACAACTATTCCAAACCACGTAACTAATTCGTGTACATCCTACATGTTCTTCCAATCTTTTTGTCACTTTGCCAGTGGATAAATCTTACTAAAGTATTGCT
Source organism: Panthera pardus (assembly GCF_024362965.1). Classification (NCBI taxonomy): domain Eukaryota; kingdom Metazoa; phylum Chordata; class Mammalia; order Carnivora; family Felidae; genus Panthera; species Panthera pardus. The sequence continues at coordinate 88,790,644 of NW_026526655.1, forward strand.
TTATTGAAGTTATGTTTTTTAGTGGTGCCTCTTTTCCTCCAGGTCAGATTGTTATTCTTCACTAAAACCCAGTGCCTAATGTAGTTAATGATTTCATTCATTCATTTATTCATTCAAACAATTGAGTTTCCTAGCCTTGATTTATCCATCTGTGTGCTAGTTCTTGCTTTTCTATTGCACTGCTGAAGAAAATTAAAACTAAAATACACAAAATGTACAGTGTGAAATCATACAGAAAGCATTCATACAATTAGGGCCATTTCTATTTTTTTATTTTCCAACCTCAAAGAAATTCTTCAGTCTTTTCTGACTCAGCTATATTTGTGTTCTCCACAAAGGTTATTTTTAACCTCATTCTTTGTAAATCCCTGACTTTGTCACCTCTTCCTTAATTGTCAGGATATGACCTTGTCTACTCTGTCCAAGAGAAAAGTAAAAGTCAAACAGGGAAAACTTCAATAATTTAGCATTATCTAAACCACTGAAAGTAACTGAAACATGCCTGTATTTTTTTCTCATTCTTTTTTTTTTCTTGAAATGTGTTTTTCTTAGGCTACACTCTTTCCCCATTCTCATTTCCCCTAGACCTCTAATATGTCATGACACCCTCCAAATCCTTTAATGATTCTCTGTTACGCTTAAGATAATTTCTAACTTTTACTTTAACATAGTTTAGAAGCTTATCTAGCTTTTTTCTCCCTAAAAATCTATTTTTTTTGTCAACCCAAACTTCCCTTAGTTTCCTGATTACACTGTGTCTTTTCTCACTTTTTTAATTCCTCTTTCTCTTTATAGAGCACTCGTTCCCCTGACTCTACCTGATGAACTTTTGTGTACCATGTAGCTCTCAATTTAGAGGTAATTTACTTGAAATCTTTCAAAACAACACGGATATATAAATTGTTTCCCCACTGAACCCTGTATTTCCCCTATCTTAACACATGCCATTTGGTATTATAATTACTTATTTACTTGTCTTTATCCCTTGAGTCTGAACATGCCATTAGTATAGATACCTTGTGGATGAAGTGGAATAAATGAACAGTGCATGGTTAAAGAAGACATACACTATGCTTGGCATCTGGATAATGAGATAAAAGGAAGAATCTCTGCTCTCAATGCCTTAATAGTCTAAAGAAGAGGCAGGTAATTTAAACCAATAATGATCATATATTAAATACTATACTATGGCATTTGGCCCCAGTTCCCTTTCAATTATATTTCCAATCACTTAGAAATAAACCCATTAGGTATTTGTACTAATCATACTTGAACATATTTTATGCCTTTTATTCCTATGTTTTGCTTATGCCTTTGAATCTTCCCAAAAATTATGAATACTTCAACAATAATAAAGAACATTCATGCGATTTTCCCAAGCTACTCTGGACCGCAGTGTTGTCTCCTTCCTCCGAACTTCAGTAGCACTTCTAGTACCACTGTCCACTTGACAATTATGTAGTAAGGCTCAGTTAATTATTTATATATAATTATACCTTCTTTCAGATTTAGAACTCTTAGAAGACAGAGATGTTATATAACGGTGTATATATATAAAACCCTTGAAGACCCATCAAGGAATAAAAAAATACCTTGCTCATTGAAGTTTTGTTATAATGGATTTTTAAAAAATAGGGGCGCCTGGGTGGCTTGGCTGGGGTCATGATCTCGCGGTCCGTGAGTTCGAGCCCCGCGTCGGGCTCTGTGCTGACAGCTCAGAGCCTGGAGCCTGTTTCAGATTCTGTGTCTCGCTCTCTCTGACCCTCCCCTGTTCATGCTCTGTCTCTCCCTGTCTCAAAAATAAATAAAACGTTAAAAAAAATTAAAAAAAAAATGTATGAGCTAGGCTATTATCACTCCTCTCTCTTTTCATCGTATTGAATCCTATGGATTATCTTTTCTCCAGATTTGTTTTGCAAAATATAGATCCAATTTTCCTGAACCATTGAAGACTAGTGTTTTGTATATAATACTTACTAGCTTTACATATTCTAAGAATTATCCAGGTTGTTGATATGTATTGTGGCATTTAATCCTCCCAATAATCCCATGAGACATGAACAATGATAGCTCTATTGTTGTTCCTCTTGGGGGAAAAATGGTTTAAATAGGTACTTTTAAAAGATTATCCAACTAATAAGTAAAAGCCATAGGATAAGTCTCAACTTTGATTTCTAACTTCTTAACCACCACCATATTCTATAAGGTATATAGCTCTCCGGATCCTTGCACATCAAGATGAACAAGTATCCTAGATAATTGTACAGGTTCTATGATATACCTTTTTAAAATCCTAAAAATTTAAGAAGGTATGTTTTTCAGAAAGCAATTATTATTTACAAGAATTAGAACATACTTGGTACTTTGCTAATACTATCTTAATTTTTTTCCCTGAAAAACGTGTAAATTAATATTCCTATGATCACTTCATAGATGAGAAACCCGAGAATTAGGTCAACTCTACAGGGTAGCTCACATAGCTAGTGAATCGCAAACTGTGGATGTGAACAAATTTGTTTCTCATCAAGGATTATGTTTTTGCATACTATACAACACTACTGTGTTAACCCCTTGTTTTTGTGCTTCATAGTTTAATATCTCTTGATCATCGTGTTAGAGTGAAAAATAGGGAGGTGCACAGAGTTCTGTTATCAAAATTTACTGTTTGGGTTCTGGATAACTGGCATAACAGTATTTTCACTTTCTACTGTTTATAAAAACTGCCTGAGATCCTATAATTTTATCACATTTCAAAGACTTTTTGTAAGTAAAAATGTTAACATATTTTAATTCTTTATTGAGTATATGTCGTTAAATGCATGGCATCCTGGCATACCTATCTTATCTAGAATTAGTGAATAGTCAGCTTACATTGAACTCATTTTATATTTTTATCCATTTCTACATTGTAACTCTTATCCAGAATTCTCAGATTCTCTTCCTGCAAAGTCTATATTCTATCATGTAGACAGAGTTATAGGCCCAGCTGGGATACCTAAAATCATTACATTTTTGTCACATTCTTTCTCATGTAATAGGTAAAACTAATAAAAGGATGTACTAATGTAAGATAAAAGCCAGCTGCATTATTTCAACCCAGCAATTGAATTCTATCAATCAAGATACCCTTTGCTGTCAGAAAAGAAAGCTAGAAGGTTCTGTGTGGATGAAAATAAGGCTTAGGGTAAATTAAAGTAAAAAACTTGATCTATAAGAGAAATATACTTCTAAAATTTGGGAATATAAATTAGGAAAAGAAAACACCATTTGATAAGGCCTGTCTAGACATTGGTATCTTGAATGTGAATATTGAATATAAAATTGAAATGAGTAACATTATGATATGATCAGGTAAATTCATGAAAATATAAATCAGCAAGAGAGAACAAAAATGCTGTGGTACCATCATTTTAAGGGCTGCATACAAATATGGGCTGGATCTTTATTTGGCAAACTGTCTACTCATCTGACTGCCTTGTAATGCCTACAATGAATATCACTATTCCTTTTTACTTTGGTGTTATTGTGAATTTTAGAAACCACCTCCATCATTTTGCATTCTTAATAACATTCACTTTTTTACTCTTACAAAAGATAACATGCTTATTACAGAAATGTAGAAAATTGAGGAATGTGAAAAAAAAATAGTACATTTCAGGTAGCAGTTATTCTTAGTGAATCATTTTCAATGTTTTTGAAAACTCTTGGGACTGTAAACAAGTTAAAATCAAGTGCTGTTTATTCTAAAACTGTAATGAAAAATTCGTTCTTTATAAGCTCATCATTTCTGGCAAGATTTGTTTTTAATTTTTTTATGTGTATTTATTTTTGAGAGAGAGAGAGTTAGAGTGTGAGTGGGGGAGGGGCAGAGAGAGGGAGACAAAGAATCTAAAACAGGAAAATTATCATTATGTTAGAGACCATGTTCTTTTTTTTCATTTAAAAAATTTTTCTTTAACATTTATTCATTTTTGAGAGACAGAGTGTGAGTGAGCTAGGGGCAGAGAGAGAGAGTGGGACACAGAATCTGAAGCAGGATCCAGATTCTGAACTGTCAGCACAGAGTTCTACCTGGGTCTTCAACTCATGGACCTCGAGATCATGACCTGAGCTGAAGTCGGATGCTTAACTGACTGAGCTACAAAGGTGCCCCTTTTTAATTTTTTTTAAAGTTTATTTATTTTGAGAGAAAGACAGAGACAGGGAGCAGGGAAGGGGCAGAGAGAGAGGAAGAGAGAGAATCCCAAGCATGACCCCCAGCACAGAGTCCAAGGCAGGGGTCGAACTCACAAACCGCAAGATCATGACCCCAGCTGAAACCAAGAGTCAGACACTTAACTGAGCCACTCAGGCACCCCTATTCTTAACTTAATATATTTTATGTGTATAATATACACATATGTCTATGTTTGCAGAGAGAAATATTAGTGACACAAAAAGGCCTATTCAAAGCCTCAACGTATGAGAGAATACTAATTTTCATGTCATTTAGTCTGTGTCTTCCACATTTACATGAAACTAAGTAACTGGCCTAATTAAAGCAGGGAGGTTTGCTCTCATTTCATTAAGCCTGTCCTCCTGGGGCTATGTGGCCACTTTGGGGAAAGGGAATGTGGTTAAGGGCCCATGCATGTATAGATATTGGAATCACAATTTGAAAAGTGACATGAGCTATTGAAAGGTCACACTGATTGCCTTTTTTTTTTTTTTTTGAAAATTGACCTCAGTCATGGTTTTCTTTCATCTAAAAGGATTTATACATGCTTACTTGAGTTTTTGCTGCTAAACTCTGGAGAAGCCCATATCCACTCTAATGGAAGAGACAGGGACCCAAGGTTTGTGAACTTACATCCACAAAGGAAACATGAATTGCTAATGGAAACTATAGGTTTCAATTGGTATAGTGTCTGGTTTGCCTTGAGAGATTACCTTTATCTTCACCATTTTTTTTTGTAAGGAACCATTTTTGCTACTATCCATCCCCTCCAAAAATCAAAGCTACTCAAAGTGTAGTACATGAATTATCAGCATGGACCTCTCCAGAGGGCTTGTTAGAATGCCAAATCTCAGGCATCACTCCAGATGTTCTGAATCACAATCTACAGTACATTTTAACAAGTTCCCTAGATAATTTGCTCTATGTTACGTTTACCCGGCTAAACCAGGTTTCAATTTGTATTGCCTTCTTCAGGAAATCTTCAGTGATATCCCTAATTGTGTCCAAGCCCTTATCTAATCCTCTCATGGAACTAAGTCTCTCCCAGCTGTGGTTTTTATAGCACAATTTTATATTTATCAGCCTATCGTTTGTCTCTCCAGTAGACCATCAATCGAGGATGGTTAACACTTGTTTTTGATTATCCTAGTATTCTTGGTACAGTGTTATTACCCATAGTATTTAATTAATAACGAATTAAGCTTGCTTGGACAATAAGAAATGTCTGTATTACTAAGATTTATAATCTATTCCAATTAAAAAAATAGCTTTCAGGATTGTTATTGTTTTTATAAACACCACCTATTTTTTTGAATTGCTAATATAAGAAAGCATTGTGCTGGAAGTTGAACTTATACATAAATATAGTAAAATATCACCTTTGTGATTCATGAGTTTATAATCTGGTAAAGATGTCAGAATTTTCACATGAAAGGACAAATTGTAACTCCTAGCTTATATATGTTAAGAGGCAAAGGTATGAACAATATATTCATTGAGAGAACTGATTTTTGTAGGCTCTAAACAAGAAATGAAATATTTTAGGAATATATTTTAATTTTTGTTTTATTTGAGTATAGTTGACATACAATGTTACATTATGTACACAACATAGTGATCCAGCAACTATAAATATTACACTATTCTCACCACAAGTGTACCTGCCATTTGTCACCATACAGTGCTATTATAATATCTTTGACTGTGTTTCCTATGCTGTGCCTTTTATTCCTATGACTTACTCATTTCATAACTGGAAGCTTATATCTCCTACTTCCCTTCACTCATTTTGCCTCCCTAACCCCCCTCCCCTCTCACAACCATCAATTTGTTCTCTGTATTTATAGATATGATACTTTTTTAAATTTATTCATTTATTTTCTTTTTTAGCTTTCACATGAATGAAATCATATGTCTTTTTCAGTTTGACTTATCTCATTTAGCAAAATATCCTCTAGATCTGTTCATGTTGTCATAAATAGCAATATCTAATCCTTTTTATAGTTGCATAATATTCCAGTTTATTTACCTGTTCATCCATTGAAAGACATGAATTGTTTACAAGGTTTTGGCTATTATGAATAATGTTGCTATGAATGTTTATGTAAAAGTTTTTAGGTGTTCTACTTTTTCCTGGGTGTATGTACAGGAGTAGAATTGCTGGAACATATCATAACTTGACGTGTAATTTTTGAGAAACAGCCAAAATCATTTTCAAAATGGCTGGATCATTTATATTTCCACCAGGAGTGTAATGATGGTCTAATTTCCCTACATCCTCACTGACCCCTGTTATTGTCTGTTGTTATGATTATAAGCATTCTTATAAGTATGAAGTCTTTTCATTGCAGTTTAATTTGTATTAGCCTAATGAATAAAGATGAATATCTATTTATGGGTTGTTGGCCATTTGTGTAACTTCTTTGGAGACATGTGCATTCTTATCCTTTCCCTGTTTTTACATTAGGTTATTTGTGTATTTGTTAATGAATTATAGGATTTATTTATAACAATTATTAAAATTATGAATTATCTCAATATAAATCCCTTACAGGTCTTTCTTTATAGTTTAGTTATATTGACAGAGAGACAGTGCATGCATGTGTACACAAAAGAGAGCGGGGGAGGGGTAGAGAGCAAGAGGGAGAGAGAATCCCAAGCAGGCTCCACACTGGCAGAGCAGAGCAGAGCTGAGCCTGATGTGGGGCTCAATACTATGAACTGTGATATTATCACCTGACCTGAGATCAAGAGTTGGATGCTTGATCTTACAGGCTTTTATTTGCAATTGTTTTTCCCTTTCTGTGGGTTATCTTTTTCAATTTCTCAATGTTGTTTTTTGAAGGATAAAATATTTTAGTTATGTTGAGCACAGTTTACCTGGATTTTCCTTTGTCACTTGTGCTTTTTAAATTTTTTTTTAACATTTATTTATTTTTGAGACAGAGACAGAGCATGAACGGGGGAGGGTCAGAGAGAGAGGGATACATAGAATCCAAAACAGGCTCCAGGCTCTGAGCTGTCAGCACAGAGCCCGACGCGGAGCTTGAACCCATGGATTGCGAGATTATGACCTGAGTGGAAGTCGGATGCCCAACCTACTGAGCCACCGAGGCACCCCTGTCACTTGTGCTTTTGAGGCTCCATCAAGCAAGGCTTTGGTTAACCTGAAGACTTGAAGATTTACTCCTATGTTTTCTTCTATGAGTTTTGTCATTTTAGGTCTTATATTTAGACCTGTGATCGTGTTTAAGTTAATTTTTGGATGTTGTATAAAGCAAGACTTAACTTTTTCTTGTTGCATGTGAATTTCAGTTGGCTTAGAGCCATATACTGAAGGAAAAACAAAACAGAAACAAAGACAAAACATTATACCTTCCCCATTTAATTTTTTGGAACTTTATTAAATGTCTATTGAACATAGCTGTGAGAGTTTATTTCTGGGCTCTCAATTCTATTATGCTGAACTATATACTCCATTCTTGGCCAGTATTACACTCTCTCGATTATTGTAGCTTTGTAGTAAGTTGTGAAGTGGGGAAGTATGGTTTGTCTTCCATTTTGAGTTTTTTTTCTGGCTATTCTGGGTCCCTAGCTTTTCCATATGAATTTTAGACCATCTTGTCAATTTATGCAAGAAAGACAGTTTAGGGATTTCTTGGAATCTGTAGATCAATTTGGAAAGCATTGTCATCTTAACACTATTGTCTTCTAATCCATGAACGTAGATTTCCTTTCCATTGATTAAATATTCTTTAATTTATGTAAATATTATTTAGGTCTTACAATTCTTTTTTTTTTTTAATACATTCCTAAGCATTTTATTGTTTGGTGCTATTTTAAATGAAATTTTTCTTTTTTTCAATGAAATCCTTCTTAATTTCACTCTTTCACTTTCAGATTGTTCATTGCTAGTGGATAAAAATGCTATATATTTCTATATAAAATGTATACAAATACTATATATTTCTGTAGAAAATGTCTAGGAATATATTTTTTCCATTCTCTGATGCATAGTCACATTAACTAGGTATTCTGTTAGCTAGCTCAAATGTATTACGGAACAGTTCTAGTAAATTTTTTTCATTTTGGCTATTTTTATTTTTAAATCAGGCTTTTCCCACTTGATTCATTGTAATAAATTGTTTTTCTGTTTATATGTTTTTTTTTAAATAAGCATTGTCAGAATTTGCTTTTTTGTCATTTTTTATTGTGGTAACATACATTTGACATCCAACTTACTATTTTAACCATTTTTTAGTGTCTAGTTCAGTGGCATTGAGTACATCAAAATTGTACAAACATCACCACCATCCATGTCGCAAATTTTTCAACTCTCCAAACTTGAAATGCCATATAAATTATGAAGTAAGTCCTCATCCTCTCCCCCAGCCCCTGGCAGTTACCATCATACTTTGTCTCTATGAATTTGAGCACTCTAATTACCTCATTTAAGTGGAATCAACCATATTTATCTTTTTGTGACTGGCTTATTTCACTGAGCATTATATGGTTAAGGTTTATCGATGTTGGAGCATGTGCCAGAATTTCCTTCCTTTTTAAGGCTGAATAATATTCTATTTTATGTACTTATCACATTTGGTTTATTTATTCATCATCGTGTAATGCTGATGTACATTTAGGTTGCTTTTATCTTCTGGTTATTTTGAACAATACTACCATACACATGGGTGTACAAATAGATGTTCAAATACCTGCTTTCAGTTATGTTGGGTAAATACCCAGGAATAGAATTGCAGATTGTATGGTAATTCTATGTTTAACATTCTAAGGAACCACCATACTGTTTTCCCTAGTGACTGCACCATTTTACATTCCTAACAGTGATACACAAGAGTTCTAATTTCTCTAAATCATTGCCAACACTTTTTATTTTCTATTACCTCACCTTTTTTTTTTAATAACAGCCTTTCTAATGGATATGAAGTTGTATCTCATTGTGGTTTTGTGCATTTCTCTGATGATTAGTGATTTTGAACATCTTTTCATGCGACTGTTGGCAATTTATTTATTTTCTTTGGAGAAATATCTATTTAAGTTCTTGGCCCATTTTTTAATTGGATTGTTTGTTTTTTTTGTTGTTGAGTTGTAGAAGTCTTTATAAATTATGCATATTAATCCCTTATCATGTATATAATTTTAAAATATATTTATATGTATTTTCTCCATTCCACAGGTTGCCTTTCTACACTGATAGTCTCCTTTGATATACAAAAGTTCTTAACTTTGATGTAGCCCATTTATCTGCTTTTATTTTTGACACCTACTCTATCTGTATTCTTCCCTTACTTCTTCTTTAATTTTTTTTTTCTTTTGTTCTGTGAGTATATTTACAATAGTTGCTTTGAAATCTTTGTTGTGGTGCCTGCGTGCCTCGTTGGTTAAGTGTCCAACTCTTGTTTTCCACTTGGGTCATGATCTCATGGTTTCATGAATTCGCACCCTCCTTTAGGCTCTGTGCTAACAGTGTGGAGCCTGCTTGGGATTCGCTTTCTCCCTCTCTCTCTGCTCCTCCCTCATTCGCCCTGTCTCTGTCTCTCTCAAAATAATTAAACAAACTTTAAAAAAAGAGGAATCTTTATCTGTTTACTTTCACATTTGGGCCCTCTGAAAGGCAATTTCTATTACCTGCTTTTTTTTTTTTTTTTCTTGTGCGTGAATTATAGGTCCCTGGTTTTTTTGCATGTCTTATAATATTGTGGTTGAATACTGGAAATTTCAGTTAATATATTTTAACAACTGTGGACACTACTGTAATCTGTCCCTAACTGTAGTGATTAATGGGTTTTGTTTGTTTTGTATGTTTAATTTTTTATTACCTTGACTATTTCATGAAGTTTATTTCCCCCACAGTGTGCAGTCTCTGATGTCACAGGGAATAGCCTTGGTCAAATGTACAGTTATCCTGGGATGACACTGGCCTTCTAAGGGCACTCTTTGACTGTCTGTTTACCTTATCAGTTAAGCTGTGTGCCTCTGTTGGTAGCACACTCAGCAGTTAGCATTCACTATTTATCAGCTTATTATTGTTTTATTTTTTAAAAGCCATTTTGGCACAAAATGCTCCACAGTTTTATTCAATAAAATTTTGTTGACTTCTCAGAAAGAGACATTGAACTTTGTTCCAACTAGAAAGTTCTTCTTCTTAGCCATCTTTTTCCCCCAATTCTAGCTGACCTATGTTTTAGTTTGCTGTCCCTATGGAGCCAACATATTTATTTTAATTAATTGCCACCAAAATCTCCATTGTTTTTGACACCACCTTTAGGCTTGAACTTCCCTATATTCTGTTCCAAATAAAGCCAGTTCCCTTGCGAAGAATAACACAGCTCATTGTTCTTTATTTCTGGCTTTCTTCCTGGGTATTATCTCTGTATCACTAATGTGGAGCAGACGATGGGGACAGTGCACCACTTTCTTCAGAGTTATAGCTCTGTATTACTAGTGACTTTCTAGTGGGTGTGGTTGCCTGTGGTTTTCTCGGTTTAGGACTTCTGCCCTGTGAGTGATAGGGATGAAAGCAATTATAGCCCAGTATTCTTTATCTGTTCACCTTAAGAGTGTTTTATTCCTGTTTTTAATACTGTGCCTATTGTTCTCCAGGTAAGAATTAGTCTAGTTCTCTTCAGAGAATAGACCTTCCGTGTTCTGCTGCAAGTATTAGAAGAGAAGATAGAGAAGATTTAGCTTTTCCTTTCAATCAATTCTCTTTACATCCGCACTCCACCTTATTCCTATTCCCACTCCTTTTTGGGCTATGAAGTGTTCAGGTTTTGAGCCTTTCCAGGATTTTGGTGTTATGTACACTTGTGTTTTGGCTCTCTTCTGAGGGCTTCTATGCCGCACAACTTGAGTTCAATATAAATCAAAGGTTGTTTTAGTAATGCCCCCTTGGAGCTGTGCAGTACACAGTCTCTTTAGAATGCAGCAGCCTTGATCATCATCCCTCTCATCTCCTCAGTCTTTGCTTAGAAGATTTTACTTCCTTAGTACTAGAAAAGGGCTAAATCTGTGAACACTCATTTATTGCTTCTTTGCTTCTAAAGTTTTGTTGACATCATTTGTTTTAGTCTTCTTTCTTATTCTCTTTCTTCTTGTGGGCTTTTCCCTTCCTTATCACTTTAATTTCATTAAGGATTTTGCAAAGTGCAAAGGTGAATAGATGTGCTTAATTGAGGTGTTTAGCATAGAGAGAACTTTTTGACCTGATATGTGTCACGCATTGTGTTGCATTTTCTTTTGTTCCTTCTCATAGTGCTGCACTTGTGTTGAACATTCCCAAAGCTATTGGTACCTCCTATGGTCTTAGATTAGTATAAACATTTAAGATAACAATGTTTGCCATTCAAAGATGACTTCTATCTTTACTTTCCAAAAATATTTAGTCACAGGTGCTTTTTACCTTCTAAGCGTGCAGAAATTGCTAGAAGTTATGAATTTCCTGTACAAAGGGTGTTTCCCTATTCCTGCTGCCTCACCTCTTCTAACTCATTTGCTACTAACACCTCCATCTTATTATATTTGCCTTATATAGGTGTGTAATACACTTATACAATTTATATGTATATTGTCCTTTCACTGTATATCTACTTGTTTTACTCTTCTACCTCTAGAATAAAAAAACCCATTACCAGATATCTGCAATTGCTTCTTGGCAAATGTATTTTTCTCTGGCCTTTGTGGTAAATTTGCTTAATTTGTTTCCTCGAGGATAGTTTTCTGTGGTTATCATTAAATATATTGACCAGGAAAGACATGACGGTAGTTAGCTTGTTGTTAACAAATCTAGCATACCATCCTTATTATAAAATCAAATGCAAAACACTAAAACAAGATGTCTAAACCACAAAATAGTTTGACTTCCCCAATCTAATGCACCTGCCACTCTCAGGTTTCTCTCCCTTATCTCTATACTGGTCCAAATCTCACCATTTATATGATAGTCTACAAATTATAGAGCATTTTTACCTTTACTGTCCCTTTGAATATTCCTAAAATCTTATCAGGCATTTACTAGCTTGGAAGCTAGCACTCAGAAAAGTTAAGAATCTAGGTAATAGTTAAACATCTGTATCACAAATAGATCTAGGCTTCCCACCTTTAAGACTAAAACACATTTCAAGATACTGTGTGTCTTCAGTCTATTCTTCTACAGAAATAAAAGATGGAAGTGAAAATTCCTGGATTTTATCGATGGAGCTGTTGTTGATGATTATAATGGCAATTAATATAACTGCCAACCTGCGATGGGTATTTACAATGTGTCCGACACTAAGTGCTTCTATTGAATCACTGTGTTTAAACTTCACACCATCCCTATGAAGTTAGTAATGTCATTATCCTCCTATAATTTGTTCTGAGAAGAAAACCCCACAGAAGCATATGTTGCTTTATCTTCTCGTATCCTCTTATTGATAAACTGAGGTAAACTTTTCCTTTTGTGTACAAACCCTGCAGATTGTAGGTTAATTATTTAGCAAATTTTGTCAATGGATATTGAAACCAAGTCTGTCTTTTCATAAATAAAACAAATTAATCTCTTCTTATTTGATTGTGCCTTGATAACTAGAGTTTAGTTTTCTATGCAAAAAAAAAGTTTAAAAGTTTTGCATATTGAATTTCAGAATACTGAATGCCATTTACAATGAATAGTTTCTTCAGAAATTGGTACCTACTATTGGTAAATTGTTAGAAATGGTTTTATTTGGAGATCCAAAATAAGCAGTTCTTTATCCAGTGTTAGCCAATGAATTGGGATAGTTGCACCTCCTTTTTTATGTAAACCCTTGGTTTGCAGACATAACATAAAACAGAAAAATCTCTTAGCACTGGCGCAGTATGCTCTCAGGTTGTTGCTGTTGTTGTTGTTACTTTGGTTTAGCTTTTGTTTCTACATTTCAAAGCATATGAGGCAGCATATCTCAAAGTTGTATTCCTAGCGTAGATGGAGAAATATGTTAGAAAACAGCATGAAAAGCAGAACAGTAAACAGTACTTTCCAGAAAGTAAATAAGAGAGTAAAAGAATGTTTGTGGGGAGAAGACATGCAGTCTTAATCTTCCTGATATACAAGTAATACAGACCATGTCCACACATGGTCCAGTGAGAACTAGTTATAAGGCCCTAACCACATGAAAGGAGAGCAAAAGTTACTCTGGCAGGGTAACCACTTCGTAGAAACATCTCAGAGTATAGAAAGAGAGTAAAAACATGTTTTAAACAGATAGCTATGTTTACCATACAAACTAGATGTGTTTCAGCAGGTAATTGTCTCGTTAAATTACTAATTATTTATTAATGGAATAATATACAACTGCCAAAAATGATGGCGGTTCTGCATGTTTTGAGTGTGCATGCATACTCACAAAAGTTATAAGAAAAAAAAAAGTATGCCATCTGTTATAAACCCCAGACTCAGTTCATAGAATACTTCATCAAACTACATGATTAGCCTACAGCTTCCACCTCATAATAGTGCATCTAAATGATAAAGAATTTTGCTTCTTGTCAAAAGAGGAGTAAATCCTTATGCAATATTAATATGCAAAATGAAAACTATGAAATGACAGCTTTGTCATTTAAATAGGATGGGGACATGTGTGTACACACACACACACACACACACACACATAATTTCTTCTCAAAACTCAATAAGAAAACAACCTAATAAAAAAGTGGGCAAAGGATTAAACAGACATATCACCAAAAATATCATTGTTTGACACATAAACACATGAAAAGATGTTCAATATCATTAGCCATTAGGAAATGCAAATTAAAACCATAAGGTTAACATTACATAACAATTAGAGTGACTAAAAAGTTAAAATTAAAAGCTGATGATAAGAAGTATTGGTCAGAAGTCCAAGCAGCTAGATGATTCATATATTGGTAGTGGGAATGCAAATTGGTACAGCTACTTAGGAAAACAATTTGATGGTTTCCTATAAAGCCAAACACCATTTTTACCGTATAAACCGTCAATCTCAGATTTACTTAAATGAAATGATAACCTGTATTTAATTTGTGTGTGAATATTTATAGCAAATTTATTCAACACCAGAAGTAACTTAAATGTCTGTCATTTGTGAAATAGGTAGATAAACTGAGATACATTCAAACAATGGAATACTATTCAGCAATAAAAAGGAGAGAACTACTGATAAGGTAACATGGATGAGTCTGAAATACATTATGCTAACTAAAGGTGCTATAGGCTGGATTACTCCATTTCCATAATATTCTGGAAAAGGCAGAACCATTGAGACAGAAAACAGACCAGTGATTGCTAAATCTGGCAGTGGGGAAATGAGTTGACTATAGAAGGGCAGAGGAAAATATTTGGGGATAATGATCCTGTTCTCTATCTTGATGGAGGTATTGGTCATACAACTATATGCATTTTTTTAAAACTCACAGAACTGTACATAAAAGGAATGAACTTTACTGTATGTAAATTTATACCATAATAACAAAAATGGAGCCAAAAACAATAACTAAAAATTGTCTTAATGTTGTATCTTTATATATGAGAACACACTGAAAATTTGAAGCTAGCACTGTAGTTTAGTACTAAGCAAAGAATTCTGAAGAAATCACATTAGTAGTCATAAGCAGCAGCCTAATCTCAGCAAGCCAGCTCACACTGCATTTTACTAGGCCAAGGAAACAGGGGTGAGAGAATGAATGATATGACACAAATTATCGCCATTCTAAATATGTCAAGCTTATGTCCTGCTGACAAGTGGGACTGGCTGGCATGGTAAGTAGCTGCATCAGCTTTTTCAATCTCCAAGTATAAAAACAGAGTGAAATACTTTTTTAATGTGCTACATAAGAAAATGATATTTTTTCCTAATTACTGTGATTATAGTTGTTGCTTAAAAGGCATTTTTATAAGCCAAATTCAAAGAGTGATTTGATTACTAAAATTGAGAATTAAACACTATCCCATTTTATAAAATATTGTCTTAGCCTAAGTTTTGAGAAAGTGCCTATATTTTTTGGTATTTCCAAAGAGTTGATAAAAGTTCTAATTTCCTCTCCGGGAGAAACATATAACCTAGGAGCCCGTGAATAAAACAGTGCAGTTGTGTTCTCACTGTACCACTAAGTCCAATACATCGATGTGAATTGTGATCAATGTGAATTGTTCAATTATAGGTCATAAAGGCAGCCAGCATAATGCTATTGACTGCAGCTTGGATAAGTCATGGCTACACATATAAGACAGTGGTTCTCTGGCTTAGAAATATTTATATAAACTAATGAGGGGAGATACCTCCTAACAGTAATAACTTGTAATGGTTGGAATCTGGTCATCAACTTCAAATCAACCTTCTCTACTGTCCTGTTTTTACTCTGTGGCAGGTTAGCAAAATGTATCTGTGTATGTTTCCTAAATCATAAACCTGTATACATTTGTGGAAATGTGTTTTAAATCCCAATGCTGTTAACAATCCCTAAGCTTAGGCAGACTACATTAGTATTAGGTAAAAATTTCTTAGCCGATTTATCAATTGGTCTGTGCTTATATAGCAAATTAAATGTGGATGTACATTGCTTCAGAGAGTAATAGTCATATTTTATAGAAACTAGTTAGCCAGTTCAGAAGAATCTTCATTCCTATGGTTTAGTATTTCCCTGTTGGGGATTTTTCATTCAGGTAAAGATTTCAGGAGAATTTATCAAAACATAAGATCTCTGCCAAAAAGTGTCAAAAGATGCACCAAGTTATTTGGGAATAAAACTGGAACACCCAAAAGTAAGGAGCGAAAGAGAAAAGAAACGTATCTCCCAATTGCTTGGAGATTATGTAAATTATTTCAAGAATACTGACAGTAGATATTTTCTTGTACTGAACAGATGATTAAACCAAAATTGTAACATGATTGTAAAAAGTAATAATAGATGCAAAGAATTATATGTGCTAGGAAATATTTTAAGAAATTTGCATGATATACCTCATTTAAGTCTCCCAACATCGCTATGAGGTAGTTTCTATTATTATCCGCATTTTATTTTATTTTATTTTTAATTTTATTTATTTATTTTTGAGAGAGAGGGAGAGGGGGGAGGGGGAGGGGGGAGAGGGAGAGGGAGAGGGAGAGAGAGAGAGAGAGAGAGAGAGAGAGAGAGAGAGAGAGAGAGAGAGAGAGAGAGAGAGAATGAGAGAATGAGAATGCCCACAAGCCGGGCAGGGGCAGAAATAGAGGGGGATACAGAAACTAGAGCAGGATCCAGGTTCTGAGCTGTCAGTGCAGAGCCAAACGCAGGGTTTGAACCCATGAATTGTCTGATGATGACCTGAACCAAAGTCGGATGCCTTACCAACTGAGCCACCCAGGTGCCCCATATTATCCCCATTTTAGACATAAGGAAAAATAAGCATAGAGAGCTTAAATCATGTGCCCATCACCATAGTATTCTTTAAAAACCCTGGTACCTCAGGGATTGAATGCAACAGACAGACACTTTCACTCACATCACCATCCAGTTGGGTCATCAGGGGATATGGATGCTTGCTCTTTCAGGCTCCCTCCAGTTTAGACCAGTGCCATCCCAAGGTCCTTGGAATCTTCTGTTGACCTCTCTGCATCCAGAAGGCTGACAGGTAAAGAGAAAGTTCATCATCAGAATGCTTCAGAGCCCAGGTCAGGAAGTGGCACACACTAATATTGCATATACTATATTATCCAGAGCCAGATTTATGGCTCCAACCTAATGCATGTCAACTCGGAAAAAAGTAATCTTTTCATTTTCCCAGGAAGAGAAAATAACATTGGTGAATATTAGCTATTTTTTTTTGCCATGCTTGTAGCCTAAAATTAGCAAATCTGGGGTTGGAACCTAAGTACCCTGGCTCCAGTGCTTAAGACCTTAATGATGTCTTGTACCACTCAGAAAAATGAAACAAAGTGGTAAAAGAGATACAAGATATAGTATGAAATGAATTTCTATCCTTCTAGAATCCTGTTACTATTTATTAGTAACACAAATCCAGAAATCTGTTTCTAAGTTAAAGGATGGCTTGAAAAGCTTAGTGCCTCAAAGTTACCCATTTCTTCTTAGCTGTTCACTTGCATTTGATAGAGAGGATGTAGTCACATTTTGGTAATCTCGTATACAACTTGGAAAAAAACATAAAAAGATTCCTTAAATATCACAGAATGTAGTGGGTCTTTGTTGGGAGAGTCTTCATCAGTCGAATTATATTTGATTCTTGAAATAATAGCTTCTCTATTTCCATTAAAAAAGACATTTTTATGATAATGCTAAGAAATACAGATCAAAAACCATATTACATATCTGTATTCTGACTTGTTTATTTCATCTCTTTAGATGGTAGTGGTCTTCCTACTTCAGTCTAAGATCCAAACCAATGAGAATGTTACATGAACATATGACCGTGTTTCAGAATGTAAAGCACTCTGTGAAGACTGATAATTCCAGTACAAAATTTCTGTTCTACCCAAATAAGCTTTCTAACAAAATTAGTCTGATGTACTTTTAATTATCTTTGTAAGCATTATAGTGTTGCATGTAATTAAGCATAAATGGTAAGCAGCTCAAATAGATAATGTTATAGTAATTGGTATTGCTTTTCCAGAGTTAAGCCAAATTTTAAAATTTAGTTTTTCATGTTGTTAGTTCTTCATAATTCTTCATGATCTATTAGAATAATCCGTTTTACCATTTTGCTTGATATCATACTTTCAATCTCTCCACACATACACAAATTCTAATAGAGGATAAATTTGATTAATCAAAAGCTGAATTTCCCTTCATCTCTTTGGCTGTTTTCAACCACTAGACACCCCCCCCCCCCGCCCAACATAGAAAACCATGTGAGAGGTCCAGTTTTTCATATCCATTTCCTCCATTTTCTCTCATTTTCCTCTGTTTTCCACATCACTACCCCCAAATTGGTAACTATTTTCAGCAGGTATACTCCAGATATTTCAAGATTGGTGAGAGCAGAAATATGAAACCAATGGTCTGTGGATTTTGTAGTTATAATTGAAAGGGAAAACAAGGAATTGGGTAGTGAAATTAAGTGGAAAAAAATAAAGCACTTAAAGTACTGAGTTAACATACTCGCCTTAGAGACTAAATAAATTAGGTCAAATCTATACCTTTATTCTGTTTACTCATAATATAGTTAATTCTTTTCTGTAAGAAACCTTTCCTATTTCCTCTTTCTGTCCCAACCCCTTACTACACTTCCTCTATCCTCTCTGTTCCACTGAAACCTTTTTTAAAGGTCTTAATTGATCCTATTAAAAAAAACCAATGCATTTTTTAGGCTTCTTCCAATAATATTTGTCAAAGGTTTTAACCTTTATTCCTCTGCTTACTTCCATGAAGTGTTCTTTCTCCTTAGATTTTGTGAAGCTCTTCAACTTCTCCATCTATATATTTGATATTTTTTTCTCAATTTTCTTTGTTGAGAACTCTTCTTCTGCTTGCCTTTCACATATAAAAGTTCTGTGGGTTGGGGCTCCTGGGTAGTTCAGTCAGCTGAACCTCAGACTCTTGGATTTGGCTTAGGTCATGATGTCATGTTTCGTGGGATCGACTACAGGTCAGGCTCTGTGCTGACAACAGGAAGCCTGCTTGTGATTCTCTCTCTCTCTCCCTTTCTGCCCCTCCCCTGTGTATGTGCTCTCTCTCTCTCCCTCTCTCTCTCTCACACACTCTCTCTTTCTAAAAATAAATAAATAAACTTAAAAAAAAGTTTTCTACGTTTATTTGTAGTATAAATATTCTTTATAGAGGATGATTCTATTCTGTTTTGGGCTTTAATTACCTACTTTTCCTTTGTAACTTCCAAAGCTATCTCCAGTCCAGACTTCCTTTCTTAGTTAGACTCAAATTCTCAACTTTCTCTTGGCCATTATCTTATCAACATTTGAAACTAAGTAGTCAAAGGCAAATTTAGTATTTTCCCCCAAACTTCTAGCCTTTTTGTTATTCTTAATTCATTTTATTGGTACTGTTAACTTCCTGTCATTGTGCTTTCACCAAGTATTTGGCCATCCATTCATCTAAATCTTCATAGTCCTAATTTCTGTCTTTGCTATGTTTAGTCTTATAGATAGCTTTTCTTCTTTCTTGGTCTTTCACTCATCTTTCTCCCTGGTATTAGGTACCATCAAACACTTCTGTCCTCAATAACTCACTGTGACCCTCATTATCAAAACAGAAAAGTCGACTTAAGCTAAAAATTAATCCACTCTGATCGAGCCCAAAACAATAATTCCAGCCCCATTTCCTACCACATCAAACACTACCATTTAGCCACACACAGTTATTTATCATTGTACTTATTTCTTGTAGGCTTTCGTGTCTTTTAATTTATTTTATCATGTTGTCTGCTTTATCTTGAATGCACTTTCATAAATTTTGTCTACTGAACTCTTCTTATCTTTTAAATTTCAGCTTAAATTAAACTTTTTTCACAACTAGTTTCCATGTTGTCTGTGCTCATTTCCAGTCTCTGGAGGATTCCTTCTGTTTCCAGCTCACGTCACTTGTATTCTTATTTAGCATATGTATTTTTCTGCTTTAAATTATACTGTTGCTTACATTGTCATCCTTCCCACCTAACCCTACCCACTTCAACACTCATGTTGTAATTCCTTAATTTGTCAAAAGCAATTTTGTATGTGTGGAACCCTGGCAGAGTGCTTAGCATTGACTAGGTGCTCAATCAATGTTATCTAAAGTAGCATATATATTCAGGGCAATTTTGGACTGATTCCACCATAATCAAACAAGATTTGACAAGTCTATTACCTAATTTGAAGATGTAAATGAACTATCTTTAGGACCTAGTTTAATTTAATGGACTGGAAATGACACCTGAGAGTGTTAATCCTCATCCTAGAATTAAGCTATTTTATTGATTCATTCGTCCCATAAAAATTTTCAAACACTTTATCAATAGCACAGTACTAAGCCTAGAATGAAAAACAAAAATAAAAATATATGTATACCACGTTTCCAACCATCTCTATATTGTACATTGGGAATTAGAGGCAATACTGAAAACTTAGGCTCTGTATGCAGGGTGACATTACATGGTAGCTCTCTCATATATTTGCTGCACAATCTTCGGTTAATATCTACAAGTTTAACTGTTACAGGATTTCAAAGAGATTGCATATTTAAGGAACTTGGTATATGTTAGGTTTATAAATTGTAGTTATAGATACTAGTAAAGGAAACGATAATGTAAATAACTACCATATGCAAAGGAAAAATGCCATAATTTCTAAAGAACCATTTGTTCTATATTTTTATTAATGTATTTTTACACATGCAATTACTGGTCTTTGTACAGCACATGAATATTAACATTTTATTAGCATATAATTAACAATGACCCAAAATCCAAGCCTAGAAATCAGATAGTTCATCTATATATTGGTTGAATATGTATCAAGGAAATAGAAATTGTTCCAGCTATTTCAAGGAGAACGAAATCTAATAAATTATTGATTGTGATCGAAGCAGTGAAAATTAGAAGTTGAAGAGAGCACAAGTAGCTTTCAAGTTATGGTACTGTGGTTCTGTTGCAGGGAGAGGGGAAGCCATGGTACTTGATGAGTTCACTAGTAGCAATTGGATCAGTAAGAGACAAAGATCAAGGTTTCTGCCCTGGGCACTTCAGCCTAAGTGGTTCACTAGAATGGAAAGAAGCCTTCAAAGGGGGGTGTGAAATAGAAGTAACATCAAGACTGTGAAGCTATGGAAGCAACATGATGAATGTGTATCAGTTAGTAGTTAACTGCCAAATGCTGCTGAGATGTCAAGTAAGATGAGGACTGAAAACGGCCATTGTACTTCTCAACATCAAGGTTATCAGAGACATTTATGTAACCAGTTTCTATGGAGTAGTGGAGGTGAGACCTCGATGGAGTGGGTTTAATATAGAAACAGGAGAAGAGAGAGGCAGTGAGTATGGATTATTTTTTTAATTATTGTTATAAAGAGGAACAGGGAAATTAGGCAAAGTTGACTAGTAGGGGAAGTGAGGTCAAGGTTTTTTGTTTTTAAGTTGAGGAAATATAAGAGCATGTTTGATGCTGAGAACGAGCTAGTCAGGGATCTGAAAACTGTCTGTAAGTCCCTTTAGTAAATCGTTTAGGCTTTGTGGGTCTTAGGTCTCTTAGGAAATAGTCACCTATTCCTTTGTAGTGTAATAGCAGCCATAGACAATATGTAAACAAATGGGCATGACTGTGTTCCAAAAATATTTTAATTGTCAGAAAGAGATGGGCTGTGGGGTGATCTAATATAAACTGTTAACAAATGATTATGAGAAGAAGCAGAGAATAGGTGAAGTCATATCCTCGAATAGGTGAGAGGGGACAGGATTTGTGCACAAGGATTGGAGGGAGTTGGGCTTTGATTAAGGGTAAATGTGGATTTGGGTAAATGTGGATAAATGTGAAGCATAAACTTGTAGAAAATCTCTTTGATTGCTTTAGTCATCTGTGAAAATTAAGAAGCAAGACCATAATATGTGACTGACCAGTAGGAAGAAAATTTGGGATTCTAAGAAGGGAAGATGAATGAAATAATCACATGAAAGAGCTGAAAAATATTTGGGCTAAGAAAATAATTATATAGGTAGTAAATTGCAAAATTTCAATTTTGAATGTTCTAGCTGTTCTTTTCTACATTGGAGCATTCATATATTTTTAACTGTAATTTATATATATATATTTTTTTTCTGAAGCACCAGCTAACCTTGCAGCAAATATCAACATATTTTGAATCCTTTAACTTTAATCTTCAAAACACTTATTTTTCTCCCTAGGGGAAAAAAGAGATTGTTGCAATTCATTAATACTTATATTTTCAGACAGCAAAATCAGTTACACATTTTATCCATATATTTTTCTAGTTTAGCAAATCTTATTCCTGTTAGAAATTATTTGTGCAATGAATATGCTTCTGTCACTTCATCTCTGTTTCATACATTTATCATATTGAATTCTAATTTACTCTGAGGTTTTGCTAACTTTCGCTTCAATGATGTATTTGCTCTGAAAGAGTTCAGATATAATGAAATATATTATGTCCAGTATTTGTCTTATATTTTGCCACCAATGAAAGATAAATTATTGAAATGGAATATATTCACATTGATTGCTATGAAGGTTACACATGGATTGTAAATCAAAACAAGCCCTTAAAAGATAGAAAATCAATTAGTGTGTCAGATAAGAAATGCATAAATGTTGAAATCAACCACTGGGTTGACATTTTTCCTCTTGAAATAATTTAATTTATCAGAATTTGAAAAGATTTGTGACTTTGAACATCCATAATAAGCTAAAAAGTAAACGACCAAACAAATCTAAAATTTTGTTAACAATACTTCAGACAAATACAAGCCAACATATTTTAGAGGGAATAGGTATTGTTTGTTTTCTCAACCAACCACAGAAATTTTTAAGGAGACCAATGAGACCTATATTATCTTGGTCATGCACAGAGTAAATATTAACAATATTTAAATTTAAAACAGTACACATGTGTGCACAGTTGTATTGACATAGTGTCTTTGATTTTCTTTCACAGAACTATTACCCAATTGCCAGCAGTTGAATTGTCAGTATAAATGTGCAGTGGTCAGAAATAGTACAAGATGTTACTGTGAGGATGGATTTGAAGTGAAAGAAGATGGGAGAAGCTGTAGAGGTAAGTATGATACATGACTTTATTACTGTTTCTTTTTCTTTTTTCTTTCTTTTTTTTTTTTTTTACAAAGGCTTAGTTAATAGAAATTTAATAAAGTATCTTAGAGCACTTACCATATACTTCACACACTGTTTATGTTATTTTTGTTTCCTTTGATTTAAAATATGATACTGCCCCATTAACCATATACACAAACATAACAAATATGCATTTTTTACCAATCAATTTTCAATTCATATTGCAATAATGTCAAACATGGGAAATGTCAACAATAGGAAGTGGTTTTGGGTTAACCGTGCAAACATTGGATTTAATGTTTTTTTTTTTTAATTTTTTTTTTAATCTTTATTTTTGAAAGCGAGACAGAGTGCAAGTGCAGGAGGAACAGAGAGAGAGACACAGAATGTGAATCAGGCTTAAGGCTCCGAGCTGTCAGCATAGAGCCCAATGTGGGACTTGAACTCACAAACTGTGAGATCATGACCTGAGCTGAAGTCGGACACTTAACTGACTGAGCCACAAATGGTTTTAACTTCCTAAATGTTTTCCGCTAGTTATATAGCTGCAGGGAAGTAGACATTTGTTACTAACTGAGGTAGGTTAATGATGTCATGTAACATTCTTTACAATTTTTACTTTTTTGGATTAGTGATTCTGGCATTTGGCATTTTACCAATAGCAATAATGATGAACATAAAAATATTTATGTGTGTTTTTAATGTCTTAATTCTTGCTTTTGTGAATGTTTTATAGCACATGATTACTCTCTGAAATGACTCCCCTCTGCCATACCAAACAATTCTAGGTTACTTCTCGATTCTATTCATTTCCATTATTTATAGGTTAATATATACATATAAATCTGATATATTCACAATATAAGTAATACATTATTTTATATAGTATTTAGAATCTATATATAGAAAATATAAAATGTAGAATCTATATATATGATCAAACAATATCTGCATTGCCAGAGCCACTAATAAACAAACTATTTTGTAAAGAAAGTGGTGATTTGCCGATTACATTAAACCTTTGCTTTAAAATTATCACTTGCCCCTAGTAACAGAATCTTAAAGTTGAAATAGTCCTCAGAGAGAATATTGTTCAAATTTCTAATGACAGAAGTGAGAAAAGTGAGACCCTGAGAAATTAAGTGACTTATTTAAGTCCTACACATCTTCTTAGTAATAGACTTGGGACTAAAACTCGGGTCTACAGAGCCTACTTATTCTTGCCTTGAAAAGGCTCATTGCTTTTTAATGTACATCTGGGCTTGAGTTTTTCATTTGTTGTTTGTTTATTTTCTGTATAATACAAATATTACAGAAACATTTATTATTAAATATTTGTCACACACAGAGGCTATTTAATCTGACTATAGGTAGACCAAATAGTCCATGTTTATTTGACTCACCATTTTTAAACCAAAATTAAAAAATCAGAAGATTACACACAAAATCTCAGACTTTATGAAAAAAAAAAAAAAAACAGAAGATCTGGCAACATTAGACACTGTATAATCATTAATGTCAGCCATATATGAATAGTACTTTTGCGTGAATGCATACATGCATGCAATTTCCAGTTCAAAACAGCTCTTTCCATTCACACAGGGTAGGCTAATATATCTATACAGCATCCTTACTCTTTTGCCACATCTGAGTCCTGTAGTAGTCAGGATTTTCAGCTGCTTTTGCATGGATCTGTTTCTCCCCAATCTCCTAATTCAATCCATAAAAAAAACCATAATCAATATCTTCTTTTGAATGTTAGTGAGGACTTACGCATCAATCAGTATGGAAGGTCACCAATGAAAGCGGAACTCTTTTTACTTTCTCTGCACTCCTGGATGGCCATATCTGAGCATCATTTATGCCTTCCTGAAGCCTTTTTCCAGGGTAATTTCTGTCCTTAAAGGGAGAAAGAAAGCAGCATTATAAGTAATGACATGCCTATTCCTTTGCAGCCAATTTTGTGAAGTTACATGAATGTTATAGCAGTGCATTCTGGTTAAGAAGAACAACAACAAAAAAATGATTAATCATATTGCTATCCTGGATAGCACAATCATGTCAGAAAAACTAAAATAGGAACCAATAAAATTAAGGTTGAAAAATCTGAAAATTGATAAGAATCATTTCTGCCACTAGGGGCTGGATTTTACCAAACAGAATGTTTAAGTTCTTTTATTATCAGTGGAAACTTAGCTTCAAATACTATTTTTTTTTTATCCCCAAAGCAACTTACTTCAAACAAACTGTCCATGAATGCAAGCTGTTATATGAAGCCAAAAAAATCTCAGAAAAGTGCAAATTAATGACATGCAAATGCAGTTTCCCAATTTAAATGGCCCTTTAGCTACTCAGGAATATTTTTGCTTTTCCTTAGTAAACTCTTTTCTTAGTTCGGTGTTCCGAGGGTTGGCTGAGAGTTCCCACCCTTTAATCATGTGTTTGATCTTTCTGGTGATGCCATCCTGGCATTATCTGGTGGTCCCACCCTGAGTCACCTCATTGGCATAGACTAAGGTATATTCTGAAGGGTCTCCTAAATAACAAAAGACACTGCTATTGCTCAGAAAATTATAAAGATTTTAGGAACTCTGTGCCAGACACTGAGGATCAGGAATAAATACATATTTTTATCATACCACTGATTTTAGTGTACCACCACTCATTTCCATCTATCCAGTCTTCACATGTAGTCTGTTGTGTTTCTTAAACATTTCAGTCCATTCCCTTTCCTCCATCCCCCCACCAGTTTGTTCGAAATATAATGGCATTGAAATACAATTTCTTGTGTGAAATTAGCACATAGCTAATTTTTCAGGATCTCTTCCCTACATTCACCAATCCAGTTTTATATATGTTTATTTAGTTTTAAAATATAAAGTTGATTAGATAGCTCTAATAATGCTTTCCCAATTCCTGTGTGTAATGTACAACCCTTTAGCATAGAAATAACTTCATTATCTGACCCCAAAACTACTTACTCAGTGCCATTTCTTACCACTTCTCCTTATCTGCCCTTATTCCACTTGACCCCTTATGCTCCTTTGAAATCCCCATATGCTGTTTTAACTGGAGTGCCACTTTCCATCTTATCCCATCTTACTTAATCTGAGAAAGTCCACATCATCCTTTAAACTCAGTATGCAGCCTTCACTTAATATTCTACCTCTAATTCCAAGCCAGTTCACATCCCTGTGTTTCTATCATAACCAGACTGTGCCTCTATTATAAGGAAATGCATAGAATCGAAATTATATTTCATTAGACTTGTTTCACTTAGAGGTAGGAACCATGTTGCATCAAAAAAAAATTTTTTTTGTTTCTTCAGGGATTAGTATCATACATGTACACAGGACAGGCTGAATGTACATTTGTCAGAGTTATTAGCTGACGCAATTTTTTTTTTTAATTTTATTTTCCTGGTTGGTTAAGAATCATTAAGTACTTGCTGTTTATAGAGATTTGAACAAGATGCAGGAAGAAGGCGTATAGGGAGAGGAAGAATGTAAAGAATAGAAAGAGGACCCTAGATATTAAAATAAAATTTAAGATGATTTTTTTCTTTTAAACACTGTTTAATAGTTTCCTCTTTTTCATTTAGTGAGGGTGGTTTGCATAGTTTGGCTCAGAACTCTTAATCTGTTCATTTAAAACCATGTTACTAGACTAATTTCTTTGTTACAATAGTAAAAAAGTCTGTCATGAACACTAGATCTATTCAGTAAATATTCTTTGGAATGCATTTTTGTCTTTGAAAAGGATATAGGGACTTCTATCCTGCCCATGAGAAATGCCAATAAATTATCTTTTAAAATAAACTATTAGGTATTAAGTTTGATCTTGCATCACTGTAACTATTAAAGCAATATTGAATTTTGACTTTCAGTTAGTGTGGTTTTGAAAAGACTTATTGGACTTGGCTCTTCCTTTCTAAAATAATAATCTCCTTCCAAAATTTGAAAAAGAAAATTTCTTTCAGGAGAAACAAAATGCCCAACAATAAATCTGCTTACAAATGATGCCCATTTTCCTTGTAGATCAAGATGAATGTGCTATTTATGGTGCATGCAGCCAGACCTGCATAAATACATACGGATCCTATGCTTGCAGTTGTGTGGAGGGCTACATAATGCAGCCAGACAACAGATCTTGCAAAGCCAAAAACGGTAAGTTATGGTTTTTGTCCTTCTATAATTTATTTCCTTTTTTCAGTTCCTTTTTGTTAGAAATGTACTAGAGTAATATGGACTTGAAAGAAATCGATTTTTTCCCCTTCATTTTAATTCCCTGATCCATACTTAAAAATCCAGAGTAGTTATTTCAGTTGTCACTGGTCATTGCAGAACTCCTTCCATTAATAGGAAGTTTCTAATTTTTGACAAAACCTGTTGAAAAGAAATGAATTGATGTTAATCATCCATCTCTCTCCTAGACTAGGAAATAGATTCTCAACTGGTTTCTTTGAGCTCCTGCTTTCTCACCAAAATTCATACTCAGCATAATAAAGTGATCTGCTAAAATAGAAACCAAATCACTTCATTCTCCAGCTTAAAATCTTCCATTACTTTCACTCATCTTAATATAATCCAAACTTCTCACAAGACATGTAAGAACCTAATGGTCTGGCAACATTTACCTTTCCAGTCTCACTTAGTGCTACTCTCTCCTTTCATCACACACCAGCTATAATGTTTTTGTTGTTGTTGTTGTTGTTGTTCTTCAACAGCATTGCTCTTGCCTTGAGGTCTTTCCACTTAATGTTTTATTTGCCTGCAATGCTTTTCCCTATGATATGCACATTCTTACCATTCAAAGCTTAGCTAAAATGGCTAAATTCAGAATGCCTTTGCTGCCCATTCTGCTTAACAGTATGTACCCTTTCCATCACTATCTTGTTTCCCATATTTATTTATTTATGTATTCTTCCTCAATCACTATGATTTTTCATTTTTATTTTCTTTATACCACTACCATTTGAAATGAACCCCATTATGCATTTGCTTATCATGATTTCTTCAGAATAATGGAAGTGTTATGAGAGTATGGAACTTGTGAGTTTTGTTTTTTGTTATTTACTGAATTGTGATCTAGCCTGGAACACATAAGTACTCAGTGAATATTTGTGGGAAGAAGGAAGGAAGCAAAGGGTAAAGCAAAGAAAAAAAAAAAAGAAGGAATGAACTTTTCTTTCTGGTTAAAATTACTAAGATGAATGTTCCACTCTTTTTTAAAAAATGTTTTTAATATTTATTTAGTTTTGAGAAAGAGAGCGACAGAGACAGAGGATGAGTGGGGAGGGACAGAGAGAGAGGGAGACATAGAATCCAAAGCAGGCTTAAGGTCTGAGCTGTTGTCTCAGATCCCCACATAGGGCTCCAACTCACAGACTGCAAGATCATGACCTGAGCTCAAGTCAGCCGCTCAACCAACCAAGCCACCCAGGAGCCCCATGAATGCTACACTCTTAAGTATTTGGAATTCTTGTTTCAAAACTGCCTTCCTATTACCTTGTCCCTGGTGGGGGAGGGGGGTGGGGAGAAGACTATTGTTTCAGCACAGTATTCAGTCTATTGTAAACACTCAGTAAGTGTAGATGATTTGCTAATGAAATAGCCTCGAGATATGTTAGTAACAATAGGATAATGCTAATATTTTGTGGGCTGAATTAAGAATAATACAAGGAAATATTGTACATGCTATTCCATTTAGCTTCTAAGTTTTCTCAAATCTGGTTTCATTTTATGGGTTTTCAGATTATGATGTTTTGATGAATTAATGAGTGCCCCTTTACCCCCTTTTATTAGCAATTATAAAATGAAGCATGGAATAGCATTCCCTTTTTTGAAGATAGATTGAGCAAAGCATTGGATTTGCTTTGCAAACAGCCCCAGCTGTCTCCCTCTACAACATAACCTCATGCTATACTTTCAACCATTTCCCTGAGACAGTGTGTTAAATTATTTACAAGACATTTGTATACCAAATTAGACAGAAACTCTTTTACTTCTTAGTTTACTTCTTTGAATTATTGACTTGGTTTATGAGGCCACATTTATTTTGGGGGGCAATCCTTGAGAAAAATTAAATCAGGTCGCATATTCTTTTTTCCCACCGCTGAGTGTTCTGACTTAAAATATTGATGGGCTGAAGAAGTAGAAGGCTTGTTCTTTACGGTTTCTATTGATCCACACAATATTGCTGTGGCTTTACAGGGAGGGTGTAATGTAATAAACCCTATACAAAGAGGCACTTTCTTTCTTTGTGTGGAGAAGGTATCTGCCAATAACAATGTAACCAGAGAGGGATCATACATGATAATATAATGCTGAATAAAGGAGATTTGATGAATCTAGAATTGATAATGGAACATATAAAAGCCTTCACCTCTTGGTGGTTGGCTTGATGACAATATTAGCCTACAGAGTTTGAAAGATACAGTTTTTATGAGAATGTTCCTGGGGTTTATAGTTTTAGAAAAATGAGTTGCTAGTAATATCGTAAACGATACAAGTCTATACCATATATTGACTAGTTCTAAAGGTCACATGGATGTTTGAACCAATGTATTTGTACAAATTCTAAAGGAAAGCGATCACTTTTGCTTTGGTTTTCTCAAATTGATAACAAATGAACCAGAGGATACTTTTGGCTTCAGTTATACGTAAAATGTTAGTTAACGCATCAGCCTTACATTATTGTGGCAATGTTATACTGTAGTGTTGCCATGACTGATGAGTGCTAGGAAAATGTTTTGAATTAAACCACATTTGTTTTAAGGCTTTGCTATTCCTTATTCCCTTTACCTGGCTCCTTAGATTGGCCCCTCTTTTTTCTTCCTTTACAATCCTACCCTACTGGACTCTAAAACCTAATTTTTTCTACAAGCCAGAGTTCCAGACATCTCAGAATATGGGAGCATGAGAAACTATGGGAGGTTAGAATGGGCTGGTCCAGAACAGTGGATGTGTGTAAAAGATTTATAGACAAAAGAAAGAAAGAAAGGGAGAAAGAAATATCAAGCCCAAGGGATACAATGGGAAATTAAAACTAGATCCAAGGGGAGGGTTCTGCAAAAGGCTTGCTAAATGATAGATGGGAAAACTAAAAAGTTCTTGAAAGAATAGCCTTTTCTGTGAAGGCAGAGAGAGGCAGATTCAATTGGCTAGGAAGCTGCTTATAGCTTTCAGCACAGAATAACAACATGGTCATTCCTCAGCTATTCATCCCAAAATGTGCCTGTGGGGTCTTATTTTCAATATGACAATTAACTTAGATTAATTTACCTAATTACTATTAATTGATTATCCCACCTTTGTAATGTAGTGTCTCAATCCAAGTAAAATTCACAAGCCTTAAGAGCACCTTTAATAAATAACTAATAAGAGGTAGGAGATTTTAGACCTTTTGGTAGATGGGGGAAGAAATTAATGTTAGGCAAGAGTCCTTTTCATTCCTGTTAATTCATGAAACAGAGACAAATTCTTTTCTATGCGTGGTAAGATTGACCTGATTCCTGAAATGTAGAATCAATAATTTCAAGGTTGGAAGGAACTCAAAGGTAATCTAGTCCAACTATCCATTTGATATCAAAATGAAAAATTTCCAAATGGAAGAAATTTTATAATGTACATTAAACAATAATTTTATATAATAGTTATAGTACTATGTAGTGGGAGACATACTGGAATATGAATGTCATAATGGAATGTTCATAACATTGGAATGCGACACACATTAAAAGCTAGTAATTTTTAAAACCAATTTTTAAGTTTATTTACTTTGAGAGAGAGAGAGAGAGAAAGAGAGGGAGAGAGAGAGAGATTGAGAGAGAATATGAATCCTAAGCAGGCTCTGTGCTTTAGCACAAAGCCCAATGCAGGCCTTGGACTCACAAACCATGAGATCATTGACCTGAGCCGAAATCAAGAGTCCCATGCTCAACTGACTGAGTCACTCAGGTGACCCAAAAGCTAGTAAATTTTTAATTCAACATAAGGACTTGTCATTTGAAAAAATGTTTTAGGGGCACCTGGGTGGCTTAGTTGGTTAAACATTCGACTTTGGCTTAGGTCATGACCTCACAGTTCATGAGTTTGAGCTTCGTGTCCAGCTCTGTGCTAACAGCTCAGAGCCTGGAGCCTGCTTCAGATTGTCTCCCTTTCTCTCTGCCCCTCCCCTGCTTGTGCTCTGTCTTTCAAAAATAAATGTTAAAATGTTTTTTTAAAAATGTTTTAAACATAATCATTAAAATATCTATACATATCCATTTAAGCTCACTGTATACTTTTTTTTTGAGATTAGAGTTCTAGAGTTGTCAAATCTGAAAATGAAAAGTTTTTTTTTTTTTAATTTACTTTCTTTTAAATGATTTAGACAAATTTTAATGTAGAAGTAACCCTTAAATGCGGGCACCTAAGGCTAAAAGTGGGCTCCTGCAGAACCTGTAAAAATGAAAGTAATAGCCAAGGGTGTTTAACTTATGAACTGTTGCCAGGTTTACTCCTGATAAAGTCAGGCTCATTGGACTGTACTTTTCAGTCTCCTGACCATTTGCTGAAGACAGGCACTTAACCCAGTTTACAGTTCTACAGTACCAGTAGGACCCTACTGATTGCACTAAAGCAGTCCCAGAATAAAGAGCACTGAATAATTGTATCATCAGTGTAGAGACACTGTAATAATTGGCACCATGAGAGAGAGAGTGTACCTCTTTGCCATGTAGTGAACTAGAGTAGTGAGTCAAGAGAGTCCACTAAATAACTTTAGGATTCTATTACAGTTTATACTATGCTATTCACTGATTGGGACAGTGGGGAGACCATTTAGGCAATGGAACTCTTAGGTGTAAGAAACACAAATCATAATTCCTATATAATCCACAGAATCACAACCTTAGACAATGCTAGGGAATGTTTTCATACCACTCACTGTTTTCTTTGCTGCAATTCTTAAAAAGAAAGAGAAATAAAAGAAAATATAATGTCCTATAACTCCTATGTCTACCTGCAATTCTGTTATCTAATGTATAGTTTAAATTTTTCCTTTAGAAGGTAGAGGGATCATTCAACATTTTCTGCAGGTGCTGGTTCGGCTTGTGTGGAGAATAGGCAAGTGGCAGTATAGCGAAGGAAGAGTATCTTGTTTATAGTGTCATAGCCTCATCAGCCACTTGAAATGCTTGGAATTCAGTTATTACAATGTAATTGCCTTGTTCTCTTTGTTTTTTTTAAAGCACTCTATATTAAAATGTGAGTATTCTTAGGGAGGGTGACATATTAAGTCTTAGTAACTTTGATAATTTATGAGACTAAGTAGGTCAGATCTATTTCACTATGCCATCTGGATAAGAATGGCTTCCCTCAGAATGATATTTGATTATGTCTTGACATCTGAAGATTCACTATCCATAGGTTTTGCTATTTTTAGTTAGTCCAAAGGTCTAGTTCCTGTACAAGTTGTTATTTTATTGTGGGGTAACTGAGAATGGCATTTGATGACATGATGGTATATGAGACTCTGAGCTAGGAGTGAGCCTCGTGGACCATAACCAGCATAGGTACCCAAATTCGCTGTTTTTTACTCAGTCACATATACATGGAAGAAATTATGTATACTATGGTAAATAGTAAGTGGCAGAGAAGTAAGTCAGTGCCTAATTCAGAGTATGTGCTTGGTAGTTTTTTTTTTTTTTTTTTTTTTTGGATGCTTTAAGCAATTTTGTGAACATCCAGGAAGCAGAATAGGGGACTGGGATTTTGAGGATTAGTAAAAGGAATGCCAAAAGGCTGGAAAAGATGAAAACAAAAAAAGTGGGGTATTTTCCCAATTTTATCCTGTTAATCAGGGCTCATGCTACCTTTTCTGTAGTAGTGACGTTGAAGTGATTGGCGAAAATATGCATAATGTCCACAAATGTGCCCTCTAGCCCAAGCCCTCTTCAGACTGACATATAATCCTAGTGTGCTGACTATGCAGATATAACTGTAGACCAAGCCACTCTGCCTGCAATCGTGTGGTATTGCCTAAAGCTCCGTCCTAGAGAAATGCTAGAGTTTCACAGGCTGACTTTGAAAACCTAGCCTGACCAATCAACATATTTCTCTATTTCCTGGACTATTCATAGCCTACTTCTTTTCTGGCTCTTAGTTGGAAATCACATTCCATGACAGACCAGGGCAATGATTTCAGATAGAATTTCCATTACCCAAATTAAATATCACACTTTTTTTCCCCCACCCAAACCCTATTAATGAGTATGCTGTGTTGAGGTATTAAACTTCTCATGAATATTCTATGTGTGTTTTTTCTGTTTTGTTTTGATTTTTTTTTTTTTTTCTAAGAGGACATCGTTTTCACAGTGTTGCCTCTTTCTTGACATCTTAGAGAACATAACCACGGTGTCTTATGTGTCATGACACCTTTGATTTATCCAGAGTGTAAGAAAATACCATATGTAGGAAAAAAAGAAAAGCATGTTTTCTCTTGCTTTACTAGTTAACATCATAATTGCAAGCTAGCTAAGGACTTCTTTGTATGGTTACGAAGAATCAGATGGCCACATTTATGGGCTCTACTCTAGATTTGAGAAGTGATAAACTTTATTTTTACAAGTGACGTAACATCTAGGTGTAAATTTCTATCTATATTTCTATATTTAATTTTTTGTAGAATAGCTTTTGAACTATTAATTAAATTCTCAATTTGGGACATGTGATAGATCATATCATGCACTACAATTATCATAGATCAAATGCACTCCTTTTTTTGTCTTAAGTTGGACATATAATGAAAATTAAAAACAAATGAAGCACATTTTAATTCATAGAAATTATGAGTTATTCAATTTGAAAGTAAGGCAAGGATATACATATGTATATAACTTCTCTATTACTTTGGGAGAAGTAGAAGTATACAACTATTGAAATTCTCAGGGAAAAAATAAAGCTGAGAAAAAGATAATATTTTGTCATTTCTAATAAGAAATTTTTTTTTTTCAGAGTGCCTTCAAGGCATCCCCTGTATCAATAGCAATCAACAAAGAAATAACCATAGTTAGAGAGTACCTCTCCTGCACTCCTCCCTCTAGAGAACATACTTGCCCTTGACTTTGATGACTGGTAGTCTGCATATTCTTCCAAGTCAAGCTGCTTAGAGTCATGTTAGTCCTGAGAAAAGAAAATGCATCGTATGGATTACAGTTTTAAATGTATGTGAACATTTCTTGGTAACACTAGGACTCACAGAGCCTCCATCTGTGTTTTCCATGACAGGTTACATGTGTAAAATTGTTAGATAAATTATATTTTAATAGTCTTTAGAAGTTTCGAACAACATACCATCAAATTGCCAAGAATATATCTGGTAAAGTACCTAGAAGTTTGGTATATAATCACTGTTGAGTACCTACCTAGAACTAATCTGTCTTTTTAATAACAAAGTAAAAAATTGCAATCTTAAGTATAGGTTGTATGTTTATGTCCTTTGGCAGCCTGGTCAGAAAACAGTGAAATAGATTAAATGACTTTTCCTTTTCCGCCCCTAGATAATGAATTTTTGTATGTCTCCTTATTCTAACATGATGATTTTGTGTCATATTTACTTGAGAAAATAGAAGCAATCAGAAGAGAACTTTCTCGCCCTGAACTTTATTAAATGTACCAATCTATCTGTATCTAGAACTAATCACTTCACCATCCTCTTGTTTGAATGAATGAACACACTGTGCTAGTACCTAAGGCCTATCTCTGCAATTGTGGACCAATCCCAAATTCTCTCTCCTACTCAAGAATTAGTCTCATATAATTGTTTTCTATTTTCACTTCTGCTGGATCATCCCATCAGTATATAAGCTTGTTGTAAAGATGATAGTAAACAGCTTTCTTTGAACCTACATTCCTCTTCAGCTACCACTCCATTTTTCTTCTCTCTTTATAGAAAAACTCACAGAATGTGTTTTTTTTCCCTTTATTTACTTTCTCCCCTTCTGTCTTGAGCCCACTTATATCAGTCTTATATTTAAAAAAAAATTTTTTTTGAATGTTTGTTTATTTCTAGAGAGAGAGAGTGAGATAGCGCATTATCGGGGGAGGCCCAGAGAGAGGGAGACACAGAATCAGAAGCATGCTCCAGGCTCTGAACTTTCAGCACAGAGCCTCATACTGGGCTCGAACTACAGATTGTGAGAACATAACCTGAGCTGAAGTAGGACGCCCAATCAAAAGAGCCACCCAGGCGCCCCTATTGGTCTTATATTCTTATGAATCACTTAAACTTCTACTGTCAGGAGTACCAGTGACCTCTAGTTGCCTAATTACTTAGTTATAGGGCTTACCACACAACTAATCGTTGTCTCCTTTTTGAATACTTTTCCTTTTTAAAGCAGTACATTTTAGAGTTTTCCTTTTAGCTTACTGGGAATTTTCTCTCTCTCTCTCTCTCTCTCTCTCTCTCTCTCTCTCTCTCTCTCTCTCTCTCTCTCTTTTTTCTTTGCTACATTATCCTCATTATTTTGGCATGATCAGTGTTCAGTTCTTTGGACGTCTCTGTTGATTTCCTAAGTGCTCTCATCTTGTATCATGACTTTAAAAACACATCTTCGATGGTTTTATAAAACATCTAGAGACTGAGATTGGTAAGTTTGCATCATCAGACCTGGCTTCTCTGTTCAACACCAAACTCACTTGGATATTAAAATCCAATTCAATATCTCCATTGGAAATATAATAGAAATATCACTTTGTTTGTGTCGCACAGTCTTGATTCTCTCCCTGACAGTGGTAAACATCAGCCCCTACTCATTCACCCAGTTGTCCAAGGCAAAACATTGGAATCATCCTTGACACCATTCTATCTCTCAAACCCTTTGTTTCAAACTTTTAGATATATAATGAATTGAACTATTGTCTTTAAGGAGCATCTTGCATCCCAATTACTACTAATGCTTTACATTTCTTCACAGAATTTATCACTGCCAAACAATATGAAATATTATTTGTTTGCTTATTGTCTGCTTTCTTCACTAAAATGTAAGCTCTATGAAAACAGGAGTTTTATACTTTTGTTAACTGCTTTGTCCCTAGCATCTAGAGCAGTACCTGACGTCAGCTGGCTGTGTTCAAAAAAAAAAAAATTGTTAAATGAATACATAAACGTGCAAATACTAAGACAGTATATTCTTTTTAGGGAACAAATTAAATGTGGCTTTTTTACAGACCCATCTTTCAAACAGGAACTATTTGTGAATAGGAGTTATTGTTTCTTTATTCATTCTCTCTCTAGATGATCTTTCCATTGTTGTAAGTGGAATATTAAAGTGCCCTGCAGTTACCACATTCTCATCAATAAGATTGTTTATGTTTGTGTTTAATTGTTCTGTATATTTGGGTGCCACGAAATTCGGTGTATAGACATGTATAATTGTTATCTCTTCCTGATGGATAGACCCTGAAATTATTATATAATGCCCTTCTTCATCTCTTGTTACAGCCCTTAATTTAAAGTCTCGTTTGTCTGATATAAGTATGGCTACTCCAGCTTACTTTTGACTTCAAGTAGCATGATAGATACTTCTCTAGCCCCTCACTTTCAATCTGAAGGTGTCCTCAGGTCTAAAATGAGTCTCTTGTAGATGGGTCTTGTTTTTTTGTTTTGTTTTTTTTTTTTATCCATTCTGATACCCTATGTCTTTTGGTTGGAGCATTTAGTCCATTTACATTCAGTGTTATTATTGAAAGATAGGGGTTTAGAGTCATTGTGGTATCTGTAGGTTTCATGCTTGTAGTGATATCTCTGGTACTTTGTGGTCCTTGCAACATTTCACTCACAGAGTCCCCCTTAGGATCTCTGGTAGGGCTGGTTTAGTGGTGATGAATTCCTTCACTTTTTGTTTGTTTAAGAAAACCTTTATCTCTCACTCTATACTGAATGACAGGCTTGCTGTATAAAGGATTCTTGGCTGCATATTTCCTTGTTCATCACATTGAAGATTTCCTGCCATTCCTTTCTGGCCTGCCAAGTTTCAGTAGATAGGTCTGCTACTATTCTTATATATGTCTACCTTTGTATGTTAAGGCCTGTTTATCCCTAGCTGCTTTCAGAATTCTCTCTTTATCTTTGTATTTTGTCAGTTTCACTTTGATATGTCATGTACATGATCGATTCAAGTTACGTCTGAAGGGAGTTCTCTGTGCCTCTTGAATTTAAATGCCTGTTTCCTTCCCCAAATTGTGGAAGTTCTCAACTATGATTTGTTCGAGTATACCTTCAGCCCCTCTCTCACTCTTCTTCTTCTGGAATTCCTGTGATATGGATATTGTTCCATTTGATTGAATCACTTTGTCCTCTAATTCTCCCCTTGTGATCCTGGATTTTTTTTTCTCGCTCCTTTTCTCAGCTTTCTCTTTCTCCATATTTGTATTTTCTAATTCACCTATTCTCACCTCTGCCTCTTTAATCCATGCTGTGGCCGCATCCATTTTTTCTTTTTTGGACCTCATTTATAGCATTTTGTAATTCATCAGACTATTTTTTAGTACCTTGATCTTTGTAGCAATAGATTCTCTACTGTCTTCTATGCTTTTTTCAAGCCCAGCTGTTAATTTTATGACTATTATTCTAATTTTTTTCCAATTATGTTGCTTAAATCTCTTTTGATCAATTCTTTAGCTGTCACTTCTTCCATGAATTTCTTTTGAGGAGAATTCTTTGGTTTCATCATTTTGCCTAGTTTTCTGTCCCTTATGACTTTTAAAAGCTTGTTATGTGCTCTGCACCTGCGAGCAATGGTATAATAAAGGGGGGTTATATGTCTGTGGCCTGGCCCTTCAGGAGGTGTTTTTTGGAGAGTGTTACTTGCTTTCTGTTGTTGTAACTTTGGTTATTTTATTTCCCTACTTGTAGTGATGTTTTGGACCCTCCCCCAGGTGTGCTTTGATTTGTTCCTTGAAGTAGCCCTGGAAAGGAAAACAGACATAGAGACAAACAGATAACAAATACACAAACACAGAAACAAATAAAGCAAACAAAGAAAAACAAAAGACAAAAAACTAAAAACAATCCAAAAGCAAAAAAACAGAAACACCAGCTATGGGTAAAAAACAGGGTGGAGGCAGTGCTGATGGAAGAGCATATAGAAAGAGAGAAATGACAGGGGTGGGGAAAAAGAAAAAAGAAACATTGACTAGGCAGAGAGACTAAAAGGCTTAATCCAGAGAGAGAGAAAGGAATGTAAAGAAGGTGTAGAACATGTATCAAGAGAATGGATTAAATATATCTGTTTAAACAAACCAATAACCAGAGTAACAGCCTAGAGGAGCGAAGAGATAAGAAGGAGAAATTGGGGGGGGGGGGGCGGGGAATAAATCTATACGTCAAGAATTGTCCTAGAATTAATCTAGGCAATGCAGCAGCACTGGTAAGGAGGAGGGGTTCTTCTGGTTCAACAGCATCTATCTCGCTCCAGAAGATATGTAGTTACCCAGAGCTGAGAGGTGTGGTTTGGTGTAGGGTGGTCCTGCCTCCACTGTGCGCCCTGCAGACCATCCCTGAGGCCCTGTTTTTGGTGGTGGTGGGGAGAAACATGGCAATGCCCCAGTCTCTTCTCCATGACCCGGTGTCCCAAATCACTCCTGTGGAGCCGTCCTCACTGTGCTGCAGGCATAGATGAGGCTGTCTGTCTTGCTCCGTTGACTCCTTTGCCCTGGTGCTTGGCTGGGAATTAAACTCCCACTCTGAGCGCCCCGGTACTGGGGGAACACCTCCTGATATGAGCTTCCAGCTGGTTTTGTCCTGTGCTTCAGCCCTTCAGGGGAAGGGACCGGTTTCTCCTGCTGAGGACTGCACTGCTGACCTACCACTGAACCCTAAGGTGACTCCCCACCTCCCCAAGTGTGTGAACAGGGCAGCAGTCCCCAGTCTGAAGATGGAATCTGCAGTTAAAGTTGGGATCCCTCTCCATCCTGGTCCCAAGTTTTTTCTCTTGTCCAGATACAGTCCTATGCTTCCCCAGTCGCTCTTTCTCTTCCCTTTGTCTCTTGGCAGAAGGGGAATCCAGCCCCTTCATGTCTATGCAGCCGGTTTTACCTACCCCAGTTCGCAATCATTCACCTATGCTCCCTCAAGTTGTTCCGTTTTCTCCCTGGTAGACTCAGTCTCTTTTCCTCCCAAACTCTTGGGGTTCAAAGTCCTTTAGCTTCAGCCCTTCTTTGTTTGGGAGATGCAGGAAGTCCCCCTACTTCTCCACCATGTTGGCCATCAGCTCAGTACTGTTTATAAAGCACTTTGATGTTTCCACATTTGGGTCATATTTTTATTTTTTATAAAATATGATACAATATCTTAATATATGGCATGATATTAGAAATGTTATTCAGTTCAGTAAATAAATTTTTCCATTAAAAAATAGTTGAGGAAACCAGAGAAAAAGATTTGGCCATATATGTTTTTGACAGGAAAAGAAAAATTTTCAACCATATATCTTTTTTTCTTCCACTTATATTAACTTCATTCATATTTTTAGTTTGGCTTATTTGAGTCTGACCTATAATTTATAATATTATTTGAATAATTCTTTTTCTTATTTTTTAAACTAGATAGTTCATATTTATATCCATAAGTAAGATTTCACATTCAACAATTTGTATCTTATTGCCCACTGTTAGATGATATTTTTAATACTTTTTTTTAAATGTTTTTATTTTTTTTTATTTTTGAGACAAAGACAGAGCATGAGCAGGGGAGGGGCAGAGAGAGAGGGAGACACAGAATCTGAAGCAGGCTTCCATCTCTGAGCTGTGAGCACAGAGCCCTATGGGGGCTCAAACCCATGAACCATGAGATTATGACCTGAGCCAAAGTTGGACGTTTAGCCAACTGAGCCACCCAGGTGCCCCAAGATGATTTTTTTTTTTGTAATTTAGTATCTTTACACAGATTGCTCTTCATTTTGTTTCATATAGTAGTTTACCTTCCCACAGAGGTTGTGTGATTTTTATTATAATTGTCAACATTGTTCTCATTTCTAACTGCATCCCATTTTTCTTATTTTTAGAGACTTTATGTAATTTGCATATGATGTATTAAAAGTAAAGTTTAAAAATTCCTGTTTCAATTATTTTACGTTTGTATTGGTTAACAACCACTCTTTGGGCTGCATAGATGATAGTTTTCTGTTTGATTGCACATTTAGTCTTACTCTGACCCTTCATTTTATATACTTCACATGTGAGTCATTATTTAACCTTTCATTGAGTTGAACCTAGGAATCTTTTTGTTTTTGTTGTTTTTATCTTTGGCTCAACATATATTAAGGTGTACCTACTGAACTTTATTAGTGGAGATAATTGCTCACAATTACAGGAAAATTAGAACTTAATATAACAAATGATAAACATTTATATATGTGTATATCCATATATATACACACATTTGTTATAACATAAGTATTTATGAGGTTTATATATTTGTAAGTACCTGAATTCATAATTCTAATCATCTTAAAGGAAAATAACTGATATATTATTCTTAGAATTGAATTGAAGAAGAAGAAGTTTAAATGAAACCTTAAAAATAAGTTGTAAGTTTTATTCACTCTGAGAACATTCATTTAGCATCAACTGTCTGTCAAAACATATTATAAGTATATACATACACATTCAGTATACTCTTGGCTATGAGAGGATAAGGGTATGTTTGCAAGGGTATAGTTACAGTGGCCTGGCATTTAAATAGGCATTATTATGATATCTAGTCAAATGATCTTCTCCATGTTTTCAAGTTTCTCCTTCTAATTCACAGTTTTCTAATCAGTCTTCAAAAGTTTTAGCACTGGTTAATATATATGATAGGAAAAAACTAACTTTTGGCCATAGAGAGCATAAATACACATCTTTATAACTGGGAGAGAAAATACCTATTTTTTATGCTGTTCGCATATGGGGAATGTTGAGGAAGATGAGGGTACTTTTGCTCCCCCAGCATGACTCAACTGACAGCCTGTTGGAAAGGTTTATTCAATCTAAGTCTTGGTTCTCTAAGTATAGTCATTGAGAGCTTTCTTATGTTTCAGTCTCTTCTATGTGGAGAGTTAGTCTTTATTACTTCACATGAAGTGTTGATGTAGGGATTCCTATGACTAAAGTCATCTAAAATGTGCTTTCCAACTGTTCCTTTGGGAACTGTCCACTGACTCTAAGGATGGCATTTGATAAGATCACATTTATTCTGGCGAGACTTATCCTCATTACCCAAGATAATGATGTTCTTCCATTGGCATGTGGGAACTTGAGGTAATGATGCAACTGGAGATCAGACATAGTACAGGTTGAGGCAGATTACATATGCCAGCTTTCATGAGATAGAAAAAAAAAAAAAAGATTTATACACTTAGCCCCTGATTTTTTTATGGGTTTTGTGTTTCACTGGGTTCCTCCCACCCCCATAAATACGCTCTATGTTTATTTGTATAAAGAGGGAAACCATAGTTAATAGCTGAGACATGTGAATATTATCACACTAACAAGCGTCCTTCCTCTAGTATATCATTTGAATTTTTAAAGTCACCATTATCAAATCAAACCATGTCAAATTATGAAGAACCTGACTTTATTGGTTTTCTGTTTATGAGAAGTAATAAAATCAGTAGTTGCTATATTTTGCATTAAAACAATCACCTGATTTACTCAAAAAGCAACTAAAAAATCAAATAGATTTATCAGTTACATCAAGTAAGTATTACCTGTGTTAACCAGTAATTCATTTTCATCTCAGTTTCTAAGGGGAATCTTGGTGTTCTTTCATATTCTAGCCTTACTCCAAAGAATGTTTATTACATAAGTAAATTTACTGACTCGTAGCCAGTTAAGAAATTATCGTCTACATCTGGACTTCTCATAAAGCTTGGAAGCAAAGAAGCTTTCAGTCGTAGTTCACTTTTTAATAAGAGGCAATGTCACCAAAGGTCATTTCAGTTGTCAAAAGAAGACAGTAAGTACTAACAGACTGGCAGTGTGTCTTTGTTAACATGATAACACAGTCATCTAAGAACTCTTCATAACCTGAGAAATCTATGATCCAACAGGTTTCAGGAGCGCTAAGTTCAACTGGAAAACAACAGAGCTAGGAGTGTTGAAAAGGGACCAAGTCTGGACTTCTAAATTAGAGAATGGCAAGAGCAAGCATTGCAGAGTTCAAAAGGGCTTTAAAAAGTTAAGAGAGAAGCCAACCAGCTAAGCAAGCTTCAGTGTGGTCCTTAGACAAGGTTATGTTAAGCATAGATAATTCACAATTTTCACAATACTTTATCGTGGAAATGATCTTAGCATTTTCAAGACTTCATTTTTATTGGCTTATAGTAGGCGGTTCATGGAAAGTCTGTTTATTGGGAAGAAACTCTTAGGCTAATTAATTTTATAATCTC
Source organism: Panthera pardus (assembly GCF_024362965.1). Classification (NCBI taxonomy): domain Eukaryota; kingdom Metazoa; phylum Chordata; class Mammalia; order Carnivora; family Felidae; genus Panthera; species Panthera pardus. Next base: position 88,833,026 of record NW_026526655.1, read on the forward strand.
ATTGAGACTTTTTGTTATTGTTTATTTTTGTTTGTTTAGAAGTTTTTATTAAGTCAAAAACTTTAGGGTCTTTCTAAAGGTGGAGAAGAATTTCATGCCTACATTGAGTTAATTCCTCAGGATAAAAATTCAAATGCCGTTCTATCTGAGTAAAACACAAGGAACCTGATATCCCTACTCACATCAGAAATGATTAAAACCATTAAATAATCATTTAAAAGTTTAGGCTTATTTAATTATATTACCCATAGTATACTCATTTGCTTTTTTTTCCTTTCTTTGCAATGCTATCTGTTTCCTGAATGATCAAATGATGTTTATGAAATTTCCTGTTAGCCAGTTTTTCTCTGTATTCTACTCATCAGTTAGAAAACAAAATTATTTTGTCACATTTCACAGAATGCTTCTAAAAGAACTGTACTCTGCAAGAATTCCATGTTACCATTTTACGTGTTCAGAAAATTTGTATTGAATAAACACTAGATTCTAAATGCTAGAGGTACAGTGACAGAAGGAGAAAATAATAAACCAGAAAAAAAAAAAAGCTACATGCAATGTTTGGTGGTGATATGGGAAAAATAAAGCAGGGAAAGCTTATAGAGAGTTAGTATAGAGTTTGTAGGGGCTTGCAATTTTCACAAAATAAAGTAGTAAGAGAAGTCATTGCTGGAAAGGTAGCTTTCAAATACTACCCTAACAGATGTGAACAAGTCAGGCATTCTGATAAATGGGGGGGGGGGGGGGGGGGGGCGGTGGTGGTGATTAGGAATAAGGAAGAGCCTTTGAGACAGAGGCTTACTTGGCTTGTTGGTTAAGGAACAGTAAGAAGGGCGGTGTGTCTGGAGGAATATGACAAGGTTGAGATTAATAAGGAGATCAAGGAAATTACGTCAAACAGGTAATGAGAATACAGTTAATGGAGGGGTTTACAGGCTATTATAAAGGCTTTGACTTTTACTGTGAGTGAAGTGGGAACCCTTTGAGGAAATGGGCAGAAAACTGATTCACGTTAACATTTTAAAGGTATCACTCTGGCCATTGTGTTGAGAAAGACTAAAAGAGGAGGAGGGCATCAATGAAAGCAGAGAAACCAGTTAGAAGGCTCTAGGAATCATTTGGGTTGAGAGATGATGGCAGCTTGGAGCAGGGTGGTAGTAACAGTCACTGAGACGTGGTGGGATTCCTGATATGTTTTGACATCAGAATCAAAGATGTTTATTGACACTTTGGATGAAGGATGGAAAAAAAAAAGAGGAATTGAGGATTTCCAAATTCATCCTATTTCCTAATTAGCACAAAAGCTACTCTGATTATGATTGTATAGCTAAACTCTTTCAACACTAATTTTGTATGGCATATTACTGTTACCTTTACATCTTAACAAGTATTGAAATTTTGGTCAATTAGTGCATATTCATCAAAAACTTACCAATCTTCACAAAAGCAAGGATGCATTGTTCTAAAAATAGTATCGAGCAAGTTTCTTTTATTTCTACAATCTTATTTTCTTGACTATAAAAAAAGAAGCAGCTCAGTAATCATAAGCTAGTCATGATCTAGTGATTATTTGACTCCTGGAGTCAGTCAAGGAGCCACTAAGGCTGAAGTCACAGGTGCTGTTTGTATGGGCTTCTGAGTTTGCATGTTCCACTCCAGAAAATTCACTTCTGGCCTCATGCATCCACCTCAAAAAAGTACACCCTTGCTCACAAGGGAAGCCTGTAAAACTGTAGGGTGAGGTCAGTCCACCTCCATCCTCATTGCTAAAACAACAACAACAACAACAAAATTAAAACAATAACAACAACAAAACAATCTCACAGAACTTCCTTTATTTACCAACAGTGAAAGTAAATAGTATTGTACTAACATTTACACAATACATTATTTTTAAGGATATAAAGAATACAAATGCTCAGTGGACTATGTTTTCTTTAGAGAAGCCAACTACAATATATAGTCAGTGAAGTATATATGAGTTATTAATAAATAGTTTTGCAAGCATTTTTTAAAAATTTTAAAGATGCGTTAAAATATAGGAATAAGTTGTAGTAAGTAATTCAAAATTATGAAAAAAATGGGCTCACTTTTACTAAACTCGCTTCTCTTTTTCTCTTATTCCAGAACCGACAGATAGGCCACCGATGCTATTAATTGCAAATTCTGAAACCATTGAGGTTTTCTATCTTAATGGCAGTAAAATGGCAACCCTGAGCTCGGTCAATGGAAATGAAATTCATACTCTGGATTTTATTTACAATGAAGACATGATTTGTTGGATTGAATCAAGAGAATCTTCAAATCAGCTCAAATGTATCCAGATAACAAAAACAGGAAGATTAACAGAGGAGTGGACCATTAATATTCTTCAGTCTTTCCACAGTGAGTATTTCAACTCGTATGAAATGTCACCCTTGAAGGATTTCATGTACAGATCAGTAAACAGGATTCTTAGATTTTTCTAACATAGTTTATGGCTATTGGAAATCTATATATGCAAATATGAATAGACGAATAAATGTGTTCACTACCTGTTCTGAATAAACACACACATACACATGTAGTTTCACTGTTTATGCAAGTAACAAGTTAGGAGTTAATTTTAATTTTTTCTTTAATGCTTATTACAGTGTCACCTAAATGAGAATTGTAATTTGCCACTCAGTGATAGTTCACAATGTGAGAGTGAGGGTGGAAATTTTAAAAAGCAAGAAACAGAGTTGATAATTATAAGCTCATCAACTGTAGTGTTTGTTAAAATGCCTTGAAAACTATTAGATTTATGCTAATTGGTAACAACTACCTGTGTTTGTTGACTTTTTTCTTAGCAAATCAGAGTTTTTATGCATCTTCCAAAGGACTGATTTGTGGTTTTGATTTATTTTGATTTCTCGGTCCAGAAATTCACAAACTGGTAGCTGTGCTTTTCTTCCTGAATATTGCTGTAAATTGAAGTCACATTGTTACACAGACACGGATACATTCATTCCATCTTTCACACTGATGTTTGCTGTCTCCCTTTCTCTCTCTTTCTCCTTCCCTCCATCTCTCCAGCACAGGAGTATTTGTGCTTTCCTGGGGAAACCGTATGCATGGGAATTTCAAGACATGTCCATTTATTTTTTTGATTTACAGAAAATTATTCTTGCAAATGCTGCTAACATAAAAATTGGTAGAAAAGTAAAGAAAAACTCTAGTCAAGTTAAGAAAAGAAAAGACAGTGCTGTGATAGAAGAAATGTAGCTTTCAGACAGAATGTTTGGTGATTTGGATTCAATAATTATATTTTATTAATATTTTTGGCCTACAATTAGAAGGATTGATTATTAATCTTTATTAAACATAAGAAAAATAATATGTAATGTTTGATAAGTATGATGATATTGAATGAACCAATGGCAAAATTATAAAAAATGGAATATAAAGTATGATTGTGTACAGTTTAGTGAAAATAAATAAATGTTTAACAAATAGAATCCAACACTTTGAAAATCCTCTTAACATAAATAAAATAATTGCTAAAGCCACTTATTTTGATACTGGACCAAAATACCTTGTAAAAGCAAAGGTCCCTGGTTGTTTTTAAGGATTTTATGGGAAATGATAATTCCTAATAAATAGTAAATAACAAGTAGTACCAGCACAAGGAGTGCTGCCGTGTGATTTGAGTATTTCAGACATTGGCTGAGCCAGCTGTTGGAAAGTGTTCAAACAAAAGGTCCCAGTCCCTGCCATGTTAGTGATTACCTCAAGTAATCCAAATGCATTTGTCCCTAGCAAATGGAATAGTGACAGTCAAATAGCTAGGCTATTCAAAGTTGCCAGGTAAAATTACTTTCCAAATTTACTTAAGCAACGTTTCTACATTTAATATGTCCTAATAATATTAATTTCTCTTGTAACATATATTTTTAAAACAACTACTTTTTTTTAGTACGTCTGGGGATGGCAAAGCGTTTGCACATTAGAATATCGGAAGAATATAATTTGTATCTTAGGTTTCTTTTGATTTATAAGGCAATGCTTGGCCAATCTAGAAAACGAAAGAGATTTTTGTTAAGCAATTCACTGAAATGCTGAAAAGAACATTCATTTTGAACTATAAGTAATAAATGCAATGGAAATCTTTTAATTAGAATAAATATTTTGTTGACAAAGTCAGGTTTAAGCTGTGCAATTTCAGTCAATGTAGAATAAAGATTAAATGTGTAGAAGTAAGTTAATGATGGGACTGGGGCAGAGGTGTGAGCAGGTCCGGTCTCCTCTATCACTGCTTGTAATCCATGCATTTTATCACTGTGCCAGAGAATAGCTTCCATTGGATATGGTGAGCTCTTCATTCACCATGACACTCTGTGAGCTGATAATGAAGTTGGAATATTTCTTGCATGTATAATTACATAAAATCTCTTGTACCACATAAGCAAAAATAATGAACCAATGAGACTATGCCTGAATAACTGGCCCTGTTCCTTCTTCCATAGATGCTGTTCTCTGAATTTGCCTGAGGAAAGCATTCTTTTATGAAAAAAAAAAAATATATATATATTTTAATTTACTGTGAGGAGAAAAGCAATCATTACAGGTCAAACTGACTTGCATTTAAAATTTGCATAATAGTATATTTAAATAATTTAGTTCAGTATTAAAATTTATAGTTTCTGTCTCATCTCATTGGATACCCACTACATTCCTGTATGCTCTTCAAGTTTTGTAATATAAAAATATTAGCTACAGATCTCAGATATGTTAGACAATACTGATTGGCGAAAACAAACGCAGAGATGGGACAACTAAACCTTGTGTTCTTCTACAGTAGAAATGCAAATACTGGTGCTTTCAAAGAACCTCCCAAATCTACTAAAAATAACAACTACAACTTATGGAATGTGTTAAGTGACTGTATGCATTAGGAAGACATAGCTGTGTCTCTTATGATGAGGGGAAAATTGGGACAGTGAGAAATTGGGTAACAGGACACGAGTATTGGCTATAGGTGTGAGTTGGGTCTGACTTTATCAGCTTTTGCTAAACACCACACTGCCCCTGTGGGTCTCAACTTTTGTTGTTCATTTTAGTGAGCCAAAAATGATTAGACACACTAATATTAGGGACAATGGCTCAAAAAGACAGTCTCTAAATAGGAGAGAAGTATACAAATCTTGGAAGGGAAGTGGACAAGGTGAATTGTGGAAGGCTATATTGTTTGAGAAGACCCACCTCTTAGGGTGCCTTGGTGGCTCAGTCATTTAAGCCTCTGACTTTGGCTCAGGCATGATCCCACAGTTCGTGGGTTTTGAGGCCCATGTTGAGCTCTGCTGACAACCTGGAGACTGGAGCCTGCTTCAGATTCTGAGTCTCCCTCTCTCTCTGCCCCTGCTCGCCCCTCTCTGTCTCTCAACAATATATAAAGACTTTTAAAAAGGCCCACCAATTGATTCTAATATAGCCGCTTAGAGAAGCCTATTTTTTGTTTTAAATTTTTTAATGTTTGTTTATTTTTTGAGAGCGAGACAGTGACAGAGTGTGTGAGATGGCGATGGGCAGAAAGAGAAGGAGTCACAGAATCTGAAATAGGCTCCAGGCTTTGAGCTGTCAGTACAGAGCCTAATGGTGGGGCTTGAACTCATGAACTGCGAGATCATAACCTGAGCCGAAGTCAGACGCTTAACTGACGAGCCACTTGGGTGACCCTAGAGGCCTACTTTTAACATTAAGAATCACTCCTAAGCAATATTGTGAGAGATTAAAGACTAATAATAATATGCTCAATAAAGTATAGTAACCAAAGCACATTGGGCAAAGTATGAATATATTTCTTATTCAATGTTACTATTTTCTTTTAAATTTTTTTTTTAACGTTTATTTATTTTTGAAACAGAGAGAGACAGAGCATGAACGGGGGAGGGTCAGAGAGAGGGAGACACAGAATCTGAAACAGGCTCCAGGCTCTAGCTGTCAGCACAGAGCCCAACGCAGGGCTTGAACTCACGGACCGTGAGATCATGACCTGAGCCGGTCGGCCGCTTAACCAACTGAGCCACCCAGGCGCCCCAATGTTACTATTTTTTTTAAAAGATACCTGATGTTTAATATCTAGGGATTTAGCCAGAAAATTGTAGACTTTGAAGATAATTTTGGAAGTGTTTTGTAAGCAAAATTGATTCTCCAATTAAGTATTCATACAAAGTACATTTGCAACAACTAATTGTTTCCCCCAGTCTTTCTTGGAGAGTACTGTGGTAGGGACACAAATGCCCCAAATCAACAAGAATGATGGGATTCAAAAAAATGGTGATGTCCAGCTGTTTTCTGAGGACAAAGTACACAAAGATAATTGAGATAGGTAGAATACTCACTGTGTTAATCCCTTGATAAAAAGATGATTCAGGACCAGACTGTTCATTCCTAGGTATAGAGTAGATACTTTAATTCCATTTCCATGTGTGATTTTTCAATATTCTGCAAAATTTGAGTATGAGTTCTAGGATTCTAATACGGACTTGCCCAGCTTGTTTTGATCCATTCAGTGTGCTCAGTTCTGGTCCAGCAGAATATTCCTGGACAAAAATAAAAAGATTGCTTATTCTTTATAAACTGCTTCAGAATTAACCCCAATCACTGATTTTTATTATCCCCAATCTTGGTTTTGTTTTTTGTTTTTGTTTTTGTTTTTTTGCCTCTTTCGATGTCAGCCTTAGCTCATTTTCCATTTAAAACTCTGCCTAGATCCATTAAATTAAATCTTTGATTGGATAACTTTGGGATTTTGGCACTTTGCCTCTTAGCAATTTTACTTCTTTTTCTTGAATTAGAGCTCTCTAATAATCACATAATACTATAAGGCAACATTTCCTGAATGTTTTGTTTATCCATTAAAAATTCTACATATATAATATATTACCATCATAAAAATGAAATCTGCATACTGTTTATATTCATCAGTTTATAGGTGAGAAAATGAGTTTAACAAAAGGAAATATTTTTTGAAGTTGATAAGAAATCTTTAAGTCTTGGTCTCAATACCCACAAATAATGACTTTTAATTTTGAAATACACCCTTTGCCTCAGCCCAGCCTAGGAATTTCATAGCCTTTATGGTTTCACAAACGTCCTCCACTAGGATATGGTAGGATAAGCATGGCCAGTTTGTGCCTCTATTGTCAATACAAGCATAATCTTGGGACAAAATAATCCACCTGTAGCAGTGGAAATGCTGGTCTCAAACTGTGTCAGCTCAGTGAGTCTGCACGTTAGAATATGATTATAGAACTTTTCAGCAGTATCCCAAGATTACATAATGTTACATAGTGATGAAGAGATCATCATAGAACCTTGTTGTACTTATTTATAAGACATGTGCTCAAGTATTGAATTTTTATGAACTTGAACTTTTCTCTACAATTATTTCTTCACCTGATTGGTTACAAGCCATTCATGTTGTTTTAATTTGTCTTTTTGAAATGGTTACTAGTGAAATTGTCCATTCCATGGGAACTTCTCCAATGTCTATTATTCTGCTAGAGTGACCATGATACTCCATTACTTAAAATCAAAATCACTTGATGTAGCTTCCTATTTATCTTAAGATAAAATAAAACTTCATTATCTGGCTTCTCTGCAAGCAGCTTACCTACCTTGCCTCTACTTACTCAAATCACACGTTCTACCTAAAAATAGTACTTATACTTCCTTCAACATACTTTATTTTCCCATTTCCATGCATGTTTGTGTATGTTGCTTCTTCATCATAGATCATAGGTTCTCATTCCCTCTAACCAGGTATCTCTTACTCATTCTTCATGGCATCATATTGTTTCCAAAAGTTTTCCAATTGAGTTTAGCAGCCCTTCCTATGCGACCTTATCACAAATGCATTATATTTCGGGGCACCTGGGTGACTGAGTCAGTTAAGCTACTTCCACTCAGGTCATGATCTCATGGTTCATGGGTTCAAGCCCCACTTCCAGCTCTGCACTGACAGCTGAGCCTGAAGCCTACTTCAGATTCTGTGTCTTCTACTCTCTCTGCCCCTCCCCCGCTCACACTCTGTCTCTCTCTGTCTCTGTCTCTCTCTCTCTCAAAAAAGGAAATAAACTTACATTTTTTAAAAGAAAAAATATGCATTATATTTCAATTTTATGTTTACCTGTTTTTCCAAATAAAAAATGATTCCTTGGCTTTAGGATGTGAGGAAGGGTGAGCACAGAATTAGAGTTAGAGACACAGTTAGAGGCAACTTCCAGAGAAACTCTGTCAGATCACTACTAGAGACATTTAGAAAAACAGGCTGAATGATGGCTAAGTAAGATCTGATCTATGTCTAGCTAATAGTCTCACATGTCAGTCTTAAATGTTTCTAAGGTACTGGGTCTACTCAATGACTATTGACTTTTATGGACTTAGCGTCTGACTTCCCCTGGGTATGTGCTTATAGATTTATTTTGGGTCCTAACCTCAGTGACCATAGAAGCAACTGATTCAAACCTTTTAGAGTCTACCCATCCTAAGGCAGCTCAATTAAACAGTATTGGAGCCAAAGCTCTTAAAACAGAGGTCAATTAATTTTTAGTGCAGAGATTAAATAGAACAAAGCAGTGTGGACTTTTTAACTCTTCTCCTTTCTGGGCGTGATTAGATTTTTTTTCTTTTGAAGGAATTTCTGCTATCTCATATTTAGGTCCTTGAATGCATAAAATGGTGAATGTGCTTTTGATCTCAATCATATATACTTAGTTATTATTAAGGTTTCAGATGCCTTTTATAATGAAAGTAAAGGGGAGGGTCAGGGTTTCTCTGTAATTCTCATCCCCTGAGAAACACTGTAAGCTACTTCAACTTGGGGTTGTATGCTTTTCATTCATTCAACAATCAATCAATTCTGGTTCTAGGATTCCATTAGAAAAGGTTCAGGAATTGTTCATCTCTGAGCTGAAGAGCTGAAGAAATGACTAAGACCATCATTTTTGTATAAATTAATGAGCTTTTTAAAAGAAAATTTCTTATCTAGATTTCCTACTCTCCCACAGAAACAAACAAAAAAATGTTGTAAATTTGTTTTTGGCTGCGATAACTGGGTTTATATTACTCCCTAAGAAACATCTGTGACGGATGTAAAGCACATCCTCCATGAGGATGTTATAACTCTTTATTTCCAGAGATACATTTTTATTCACTGTTGTTCTATAAGCAAATATATGTGTTATTCAACTCTTTATACTTCTTACAAAGTTTTCATTTTATATTTAGTATATTTACATAAAATGACTTTTTTTCTGAGACGTGTGTGTAGCTAATTAATATAATGCATTCCTCCTGGGATCTGGAATTTTAGCAAAATGATCAGACTATTCATTGAGTGCAAAAAAAAAAAAAAAATAGAGACAGAGGCAGAGTTAGCAAAGATGTTGATCTGAGGATCTCAGGATACATTTCTGGAGAACTTTCAGAATTCCCTTTTTGATACCGTATGCTTAATGGTGTAGGCAGTGATATTAAATTATATCTTAATTTTTACATTGGCATTAGATTAATTTATACTTTGAAGTAAATAACCCATTCTGATTTACAATCAGAGCACAATCATAAAAGACTGTCCTGAATGCCTAGTAAAAAGGGAAGAAAAAAACACTCTCAGTACTCTGTTCCTCTATAAATTTGTCTTTATTGTTAGTTCAGTTGTCAGGCTGCAAAGAACTAAATTACTATTTATTGTCATTTGGCAACATGCTTGAAACTCACCAAAGCCAGTATTCAACATGTGCTAAGCTTCAATTGTTGGTATTTTTTTCCCTATGAATTTGGTGAAATATACTTTACTTACACAGTGTACATGTATTCCCCTACAAAGTCTGCTTCAAGCTATGGAGAATTTTTAAATCATTATCCTCATAGTATTTTTTTTTTTTTTGTCTAGATTCACATGTCTGCTTGTTTCATTATGGATTTTAATAATCAAAGTGGGATTCTCTTGATGATCCTATCATGATGCCATATACCAAGTAGATCAAAATGTTTGGCAGGATTTCTTTATCTACCAATCTGAATCTTGGAATATAAAAGCTCTTTTCATAATGACTAAATAAGCTGCATCATATATTTGAAATCCATGATGTCTAATTACGGAAACCTGTGTTTCTGTCTGGATAAACTTGATCGTGGTAGAAGAAAGAAGGAAATAAGGAGAGAAAAGAAAAGGAAAAAAGAGAAGCTATTACTTTACAGCAATTAGCCTTGCAAAATAATTTCTGACTTAGTATTTGGTATTTTTTTTTGTTTTTAAGTATAATACCATAATTGTCTACTTCAATTCTTTCATTTTATTTTTCATTTCATTAAATAATTTATGTCAAGTATAATTGGTATTTTTCTCTTCATATTCCTCGATCATTAGAAAATGTTAATATTGTAGACACATTTACAATAGGAACGTAACATCAAATCTAAAGGCAGTGAGCAGAAGTGTAATTAAGGAAAGTAATAAAACTGGCACGTATCATTTCAGTCTCTGATTAAGATTCTTGTTTGTTTTTATTTTTATTGTTTTCAGGCTATAACATCTTGTGACTTGTACATTTATTTTAACCCTGATTTATATTTCTATCACCACAATGTTTGGGGTGAAAGTATGGTGACTTGGTATGGTCCTAGCTTTGTCATTAACTGGCTATATGACCTTATACAAATCATTTTAAAATGAATGATCTTATTCACTTAATCGCTGAGATCCCACCCAGTTTTAAAACATACCTTCCCCTTCCATTACTTTATATTTGCTTTTCTATTTGACATAGAAATATTTGAGATATTCCTCTGTGTGTGTGAGTGTGTGTGTGTGTGTGTGTGTGTGTGTGTGTGTGTGTGTTCTGAGGGGAGGGATATTTGTTTCTTCTCCTCATTTATCCCTTTTTCATTTTTTCCTACCTAATAACTCACAATAGGTACACTTCAGTCCTTTAAAGTACCAGTTCCTAAAAAAACATTCCTTGGGACACCAGTTTGTATGATAGTTTGGGAAAATTGTTTTTGTGGTCAAACAGGTTTAGGAAATTTTTAATGTTATGAAACCTTATTGGAGATTTATGTGTATATACCATGCTAAAGATTATTCAAAGTCCTCCAGTAAAGTACCTGTTTTACTTAGTGTATCCCAGGATTTCCTTAGTTTGTTTGAGTACCATACACTCGATTGATATTTTTGTGGGTATGCCTGTGGGTGTTTCTGTGGATACTTGATTATAAGGAGGTGACATGAGTGTGTATACATGCCTAATATGGTATTAATACCTATCTTGGGTTTTATGTTACCTATTTTGATAAATACTGTTTTTTTTTTATTTTAATGTTTATTTATTTTTGAGAGAGACAGAGACAGAATGTGAGTGGGTTAGGGACAGAGAGAGAGGGAGACACAGAATCCAAAGCAGGCTCCAGGCTCTGAGCTGTCAGCACAGAGCCCGATGTGGGGCTTGAACTCACGAGCTGTGAGATCATGACTTGAGCCGAATTCGGACGCTCACCCGACTGAGTCCCCCAGGCACCCCAAGAAATATTGTTTTAAAGGTCTGAAGGAGAATCTCACATTGAATTCTCCCATCACTTTTTTATATATTTACTATCTATGTGGCTAAACCTATTCAAGCTATGTGTATAAGAAAATATAGAGACTTACAGTAATCACAGTTTTCTTGCTATTTCTTCCTAATGGCCCACTACTTTTAGTCTGTACACAAAGGATATAGGATCCACATACTACATACTCTGACCCTCTGATAACAACACCAGAATCAGTTTCAGAATTGGAGCTGACAGGAATCAGATGTGCAATAAAGATTTGTACATATGTGGAATTCATTCCAGAAAAAGGCCTAGCCCAAAAGATAATTTGTGGTTGAGGATGGTAGTAAAGAGTAACTTCAAAATATAGACGGTGTCAGGGAACTTCCCATTTAATTTTAACAATTTTTTCCAGAGTTAGGTAAGAGTGTGGTGACAGAACCTTTTTTGATGATAGAAGAGCACTGTCAAATGATGAAATGGTAATTTAGATGATGAAAGATTGTTAAAATGTTTGTGAAATACAGGTCTAGATTCAATATGCATACGCACACACTGGATTGGGGGCACATTAATAGGTATTCCAGTTGTCAAAATGGTAGAATTCTAAAGTGCAGTCCTGATGATTTTCTAAACCCCTCATAAAACTCAGAAGGCCTCAACTCCATTATATGGAATGCCTTTCGCTTTGACTCTATGCTGAACAAGTAGATTTCAGGTTTGGTTTCTCACATACCATATTTTAGGGAGGAATTTGTTAGGATGGTACCTGTTAGTAATCGTGCCACTGGAGCATCCTGTCAGTAGTTATAAATTAACACATTGACCTTCTGGTTGATCCGTTAGTGTCCTGGGAGTCTGGTAAGCATGACATAATTCTCCAAAGCCTGCTAGTCCTTTGGTGAAAAACTCAAAAGAGTTCCCAAAATTGCAAATCTAATGATTAAATCTCTGCTTCAAATATTCTGTACATCTTTATCATCTTAATGACAATATTTACTTGATAAGATTATATAAATTTTCTTAGCAACTTTTGTTATTTTAATGTGAGAATCCAAATCCGTTTAATCTCCCTGTTTTAAGATAATGCTAAGGAAAATGTATCTTTCTCTATTGTAATTATTCAGTCCAGTTTCACTAATAAATGAATGGTTATAGGGCACCTGGGAAGCTCAGTTGGTTAAGCATCTGACTTTGGCTCAAGTCATGATCTCATGGTTCTTGAATTCGAGCCCTACTTCAGGTGAGCCCCACCTCTCTCTACCCCTTGTGGGATTATCTCTTCCCTCGCCCTCACCCTCAGCTAGCCCCTCTGCCTCTGCCCCCTCTCCCTTCCCCCCTCCTCCCTCCCTCTCCCTGCTCTGCCTCTCCCCCATCCCCTCTCCCCCATCCCCTCTCCCCCATCCCCTCTCCCCCACTCCCTCTCCCTTCCCTTTCTCCACCCTCACTCATTTGTTGCGTTTCTCTGTCAAAAAAAAAAATCAAAAATGGTTATACTATATTTCTAAAACTGATGGTAAGGAAGCCCTATGTACTATTAATCAACAATGAGACCCATTTCCCAACAAATCCATATAATAGAACATGTCCCAAAATTACGCTAAAAAGGGTTGTTAATCTTGTAACCTCACAAAAAAGGCAATACTTCTATAGCCAAATAAGCTTCTATTTATTTGTTGTTATTTTTGTTGTTGTTGTTGGGAGATACTATTTTGCTTACTAAAAACAGCAGCAATAACAGCAACAAAAACGTTACTTTTTCCCTTGTGGCTTGGTAGAACAGTTCAGCTGATCTGAACGGGTAAGAACAATTTCTTATCCATGTGAAATAATACCTCACCTGGCCTTAAGACTTAGTTGGTTGTTCGTGTTGTTTAAAAATATATTGATGGGGCGCCTGGGTGGCGCAGTCGGTTAAGCGTCCGACTTCAGCCAGGTCACGATCTCGCGGTCCGTGAGTTCGAGCCCCGCATCAGGCTCTGGGCTGATGGCTCGGAGCCTGGAGCCTGTTTCCGATTCTGTGTCTCCCTCTCTCTCTGCCCCTCCCCCGTTCATGCTCTGTCTCTCTCTGTCCCAAAAATAAATTAAAAACGTTGAAAAAAAAATTAAAAAAAATATATATTGATAATTTGTTTGGAGTTGTGAGAGGTAGAGACTTCTCCCTTATAGAACGTCCACTGTGTCTGAAAGAATAATTTTTGGTACATCAGTCCCAGTTCTGTACAGAGAACAGACACCTTGGTGTTTGCATCAAGAAGTGCTTTTGTACAGAATGCTCTCAGAATTGTTGGAGGAGATAAAGGAGAGAATTCTAGGCTGTGCCTTGAAAATGGCATCCAAAATAACACAGAGCCTTAGGAGCTATCATAGTTCTCTTTTCTAGAACTATGCTGGAAATAAGAACCCACTCTACTGCTACCACTGCAGTTGCAGCTGCCCTTGAACACGCTGGTAACTGGAGATCAGACTTCCACAGCTGCAGTGCAGGAAGCAGGAAGGCTTTTGATGATGCCATGGCCACTGTTGCTGTGCCCACACTGCTTCCCCTAAGGAAGCTGGATGATGGACACTGAGCACCACTCCAAGCACATGTCTTATTTACAACAGTCGTGCTTCCCAGGTGAAAATGTTAAAATGGGCAGGAAAATGGCCTCACAGTTTTTCTTCCACATTTCTGAGTACACATCAGTTAGCATCCAAAAACTGAGCTTCCAGTTTGTGTGGAAGATAGCTTAATGGTTTTTAATCTCTTTGAGCAGACAGAAAACAGAATGACATTGATAGAGCAAATCCAGAGTATCCAGCATAGGTTTCTGTTGTTGTTGTTGTTGTTCTTGTTATCTTTTATCTATAGAAATAGTTAATATCAGTTCTTCTGTAGTTGAAATTATGCATTTGCTTCATCATAGTTGCTTACAAGTGCAGTAAAACCAGTACAGGAGCTGATTATTACTGTGTTTTATTCTGCTCCTTTGATAATTAACATTTTTTAAATTCACGTTGTGTCAGACTGTGCTTTCCACAATTTCATTCCTTTCTCTGGAATCATCAATTTACTTAAAAAAAACTCCCATTTTTCTCCAAGGTGGCCCATTAGATCTGTCTATTATTTGTTTCCTCTCAACCGATTTCAGGAACTCATCAAATATTTCCTCTTCCTTCATGAAGATCTAAAAAAGGGTAATGTATGGTGGGAAGAAAGATGGCATCATTGAATTCTACATAAGCATGCAGGTTTTGAAAATATCTTCTTATTGTTTGGTTTTGTTATCACGAAGAGAGATATTTAGCTGCTTATGAAGTTCTGAACAGGAACATAAGTTTTAAAAAAGACATTTTAAAATGAAATAAACCATTCCTTTAAACTTTTTGCTGTATCAGATGCAAGTTTTACTCTGTCTTTCAGCTTTGAGGATTTGATTTGTAAGAACAATACAACTGACTAAATTAAAATTGTCATGGGTATCTCCACAAAAATTTTGAACTGGAAGGACTGCATTATGCTTGTGATTACTCACACAATAGTCCATTGGGAATTAAAGCAGGTACTTTGGTAATTTGTGCAGAAAGACGTTTGTTCCTAAACTGCAGATAATTGAGGCAAAATGCTTCTAATATGTGAATTATGCAAATAATCATCTCAGTGTTCCATCCCATTCTATGTTAAGCCTGAGCTTTTATTTTGGGACTCTCAATTAGTGTTGTCCATCCTATTTCCATGGGATGAAATTCACACAAAATTACATGGTGAATCAAGGTAATTATTTTAATAAACACAAGCTCTGTTTTCCAACTCTTTCCCCTTGAATTACACAGGCTTACCTTGGAGGTATCTGGTTCTGTCCCAGACTACCACAATAAAATAAATATCACAACAAAGCAAGCCAAGTAATTTTTTTTTTGTTTCCCAGTGCATAGAAATATTATTTTTACACTATACTATAGTCTATTAAGTGTGCAATAGCATTATGTCTAAAAAACAATGTATATATCTTAATTGAAACATACTTTATTGCCCCAAAATGCTAACCCACACCTGAGCTTTCAGTGAGTCATAACTTTTGCTGGCAGAGGGTCTTTCTTCGATGTTGATGGCTGCTGACTTATCAGGGTGGTGGTTGCTAAAGGCGGAGTGGCTGCGGCCATCTCTTAAAATAATGCAGTGATGAAGTTTGCGATATCAATGGACTCTTCCCTTTGCCAACAACTTCTCTGTAGCATGCAATGCTATTTGAAAGAATTTTATGCACATTAGAACTTCTTTAAAAATTGGAGTCAATCCTCTCAAACCCTGTTGCTGCTTTATCACCTAAGTTTATGTACTATGCTAGACATTTTGTTGACATTTCAACAGTCTTTGCAGCATCTTCACCAGGACTAGATTCCATCTCAAGAAACCATTTTCTTTGCTCATCCATAGGAAGAAACTCTTCATCCAGTCAGGTTTTATCATAAGAATGCAGTTCTTCAGTCACATCTTCAGGCTCTGTTTCTTAATAGCATACAAAATGGTGAGTCCTTCCCAGAAGGGTTCCAATTGCTTTGCTCAGATCCATCAGAGGAAGCACTGTCTATGGAAACTATAGCCTTAACGAATGTATTTCTTAAATAATAAGACTTGAAAATCAAAATTACTCCTTGATCCATGGGCTGCAGAATGGGTGTTGTGCTAACAAGCATGAAAACATTATTAATCCTGTTGCACATCCCTATCAGACCTCTTTTGTGGTGAGGTGCATTGTCAATGAGCAGTAATATTTTGAAAGAAATCTTTTTGTTTGTTTGTTTTTGAGCAGTAGTTCCCCACAGTGGTTTTAAAATATTCAGTAAGTCCCATGGTAAACACATGTACTGTCATCCAGGGTTTGTTGTTTTATTTATACAGCACAGACAGAGTAGTGTAGCGTGATTCTTAAGGACTTCAGGATTTTTAGAATGGTGAATAAGTATTAGATTTAACTGAAAGTCACCAACTACATTAACCTAATGAGAAAGTCAGCCTCTCCCTTGAAGTTTTGAAGCCGGGCATTGACTTCTCCTCTATAGCTATGCAACTCCTAGATGGCATCTTCTTCTAATAGAAGGCTGTTTTGTCTACAATGAAAATCTGTTGTTTAGTGTAGCTACCTCCATTAGTCATATTAGCTAAATCTTCTGGATAATTTGCTACAGCTTCTACGTCAGTACTTGCTCCTTTATCTTGCATTTTGCTTCCGTACCCCCTCAGTCTTCATAGAATTAAACAGAGTTAGGTTCTGGGGTGCCTGGGTAGCTCAGTCAGTTAAGCATCTGACTTCAGACCAGGTCATGATCTCATGGTGCATGAGTTCAACCCTGCATTGTGCTCTGTGCTGACAGCTCAGAGCCTGGATCCTAATTCAGATTCTGAGTCTCCCTCTCTCTCTGCCCCTCCCCCATTAGCGCTCTCTCTCTCTCTCTCTCTCTCTCTCTCTCTCTCTCTTTCAAAAATAAATAAACCTTTAAAAAAAAGAGAGAGAGTTAGGTTCTTATTCTGACCTAAGCATTAGTTTAAGGGAATGTTGTAGATTGCTTGATCTTTTATTTAGGCAAGTAAAACTTTCTCTATATCAGGAATAAGGTTGTTTTATATTCTTATCTTTTATTCGTTCATGAGGTAGTGCTTTCCATTTCTGCCAAGAACTGGTCCTTTTCATTTACAACTTGGCTAACTGGTACAAAAATCCTAGCTTTGAGCCACTCTTGGCCTTTGACATGCCTTTCTCACTAAGCTTAATCATTTCCAGCTTTTGATTTAAAGTGAGAGACACATGACATCATCCTTTCACTTGAATTTAGAGGCCATTATAGGATTATTTATTGCACTAATCTCAATACTGGTATGTCTCAGAGAATAGGGAAGCTTGAGGAGAGAGAGAAAGAGATGGGGGAATGGTTAGCTGGTAGAGCATTCAGAACATACACAACATTTATCAATTAAGATCACTGTCTTATGTGGTTGTGATTCATCATGCCCCAAAACTATAATGACAGCACACCAAAGATCATTGATTATAGATCACCATAACAAATATAAGAATAATTACAAACTTTGAAATACTGAAAGAATTACCAAAATGTGAGACGGAGACATGAAGTGAGGAAATGCAGTTGAAAAACTGGCAACTAGAAATTGTTTGACATAGGTTTGCCACTGAACTTCAGTTTGTAAAAAAGAAATCTATTCAAAGTGCAATAAAGCAAAGCACAATAAAATAAGGTATGCCTGTAAATTGAAAATCTTCTGGAAAGGATTTATTAATCTGAATGCCATTAAAAACATTTGTGATTCATGGGAAGAGGTGAAAATATCAACAATTACAGAAGTTTGGAAGAGCTTGATTCTAACTCACATGGATGACTTTGAACGTTTCAACATATCAGTAGAGGAAGTAACTACAGATGTCATGGAAACAGCAAGACTAGAATTAGAAATGAAGCCTGAAGATGTGACTGAAGAGCTGCCTTCTTATGATAAAACTTGAATGGATGAATAGTTGCTTCCTATGGATGAGCAAAGAAAATGGTTTCTTGAGATGGAATCTAGTCCTGCTGAGATGCTGCAAAGATTGTTGAAATGTCAACAAAATGTCTAGAATAGTACATAAACTTAGCTTATAAAGCAGCAACAGAAGATGGTATCTGAGCTGTCACTAGATACAGAATCTGCTGGCACCTTGATTTTGGACATTTCACAATTTTCCAGAATTGTGGGAATTAAATGTTGTTTATGTTTCCCAGTCTATGGAATTTTGTTATACCTACTCAAATTCATTAAGACATTCTCTTTTCTTTACTCTAAAAATAGAAGTACATTTATTTCTTGGTATATCCCTCTGGAGTATAATGGGGCATATCCCTAGAAAAACAAACAAACAAAAAACATGCTTCCTCCATGTGTGCACATCTTAGACTTAATTTAGAATCAGATGTCTGAGGTGTAGGACTATAAATTTGTCACTACATTGATCGAGTAAATCTGGATTTCTTCTGTGCTATTCTTTAATTCAGAGATGATGTAACACCTTCAGAATACTTCAGTGTCAATCCTAAAAATAATCTCCACCCATGTCAAATACATTAAATTGAATCACTTGTGGTTGTTTTTGACTCTTGGGCTTGACTCTTAAATTTTTTAAATAAAATAAATAAAAACAGTCCAAAAGCATTTATTGTTTTATGTTATGTATATGTTTCCATGAATTCATGTCATTCCATTACTGTTGTGTAATTAATCCTAACAGCAGAGTAAGTTTAATTTAAAATGTTTGCCAATAGCAAATATGGCTAAGGAAGCATCTTAACAAATATTTGGTGTTTGGGTTAATCACTTGATTTTTTTTTTAACCAGACCCAATGCAACGGATAGCGTTGGTTCAATTGAACCACTCTTTATTTGCAGAATCAATCCACTAGAAATACATCAGTATATTCGCTTCTTCTCTTATTGTACATCAAAACCAATAACCAAAATCACATCATTTTTTATTTGTTTTGTTTCAGATTCTGGGTCTGTAACTTGGGTAGAATAAGAGATATGACAAATATGAACAATAAACAATAATATTATAATATATTACATATAAAGTTCTATGTATATTATATAATGTAATTATCATAATAATATGTAATGAAAAGTTTGTGTTTTTAGTGATATGAATCAAAAGGTAATCTAAAGTAAGATAATATTTGCAAACAGAAAAAGTCAAGGTAACCTGTAGTGTCTGAAAGAAGCCATGGCCAAAGTGTCAATAAATTCTTAATAAGAGCTACAAAGCTGTGACAGTCATAAAATGATTCTTGGTAGGAATAGACAGCAAAGAAGGGCTGTAAAGAATTGTAAGCAGTAAGGCTGTAGAAGTCAAGATATGGCAGTTTTAATGCAAAAGTGAATGTGGCAGCATTTCATCCCCAGTACAACATTTTGTCAGGACATCCTTCTGATCTTTGCTTTATTATCTCTTTTTATTCACTTAGGCTCACCAGTTGTCACTATTCTTCCAACAGTTATATGGCACTATCATCCCTCACACTATTGTTACTCCCCCTGGGTACTCATTCCAGCAAATTGCTATTCTGCCCAATTATGCTTTTGTAAAATTACTTGTCCACAGTAAGTAAAACAAATCCTTCTTATGTACATCTTTCCTAGGTAAAGAATAGTGATTTGCAAAATTTGAGCTCACAGGTAAAATCAAGGAAAATATTTCAGATGATTAAAGAACAAAGGGGTTATGACTTAAGATGATCCCCTACCTGATTGATTTAGAGGTGAGGGCACCGAGTTTAGGCAGGAGGTTCTTGAGCAAAGACTAGCATGAAAAGAAGAGTAGTATTGATTTGGAAATATTTGCTGGGCACTTACCATGAGCTAAACACAATTCTGTTTGAGAAATTTAGCAGTGAATTAGTTATACAGAATCTGCTGGCATGGGGCTTACATTCTAGTGTGGGGAGGCAGTGAGCTACTAAATAGTTAATTTCTATCACTGATGAATGCTACAAAGAAAATGAAATTAGCCAATAGTACTGACTGGTGGGGATGAGTCACTGTGTGTGGAAAGGGAATGAAGTGGTATTTTTTAATATCCATTGGTCAAGAGAGGCCTTTCTGAGAAACTGACATTGGAGCAGATACCTGGTTGAAGTGAGAACACAATCCATGCACATTCAGATACTCTTCTCTTGAAGATCAAATACAAATGTCCTAAGGTGGAAGCTTTCTTTGCAGGTTCCAGAAAAAGTATGGGGGCTAGTGTGACTGGAATAGAGTGAGCAAGGAAGAAATGAGTTGGAAAAGGGTTTAAAGACTTTGTAAGTCATGTTAAGTACTTTGGATTTTATGCTAACTATGGTGAGAAGTCATTGGATATTCTAAGCATATGAGTGATATTTTGGAAAGTGAGAATATAGACTGAATTTTTATAATAAAGCCTGTTGTTTACTAAAGCCCTGAGGAAGAAACAACACAAATGGAAGTTGGAAGGCCACTACACCTCATCCCCTGAGTTGTTCATGGTAAGATGTTACAAAGAGAACTATACCATAAAGTTTTGACTTAAAAGTGAGCTGAAGTTCATCAAACTTAAATATTTATAAAAATATCAGTGATATCATTTTGAAAGCATTAGCACAGGAGAGTAAATATCAAGAGTTTTACCAGTTTTTAAGACTTTTTTTTTTTTCTACTGACAATCAACCATAACATAGACTCAGACTATAAAGAGCACTATTTTCTTCTTTGGTGTCACAGTATACTTAGGGTTTTACTGTGTTCCCTTAGTTGAAATATCAGTGAAGAAGCTATTGCAGCCATCCAAAGGAGAGAAAACAGTGTCCTGACCAAAGAAAGTAATAGTAGAGATGGAAACAAGTGCATAGTTTCAGGTGAATGTTTAAGATTAAGATTTGTGATGAATTTAGTACAGGATTAAGTGAGGTGAGCTAAAACTAAAATGAAGGATCAATCATTTGAGTCAGGAGTCAAATAAGAATGCAAAGTTTTGCAAGTGGGAAAAACACTTTTGCATAAACTGGTTTTGTTTTTTGTTTGTGTGTTTTGTTTTTTCTCTAGAGATAATAACACTTGCATCTTTTCTAAGTGCATCCACCATGGGAAATAAGATTGGCTTGTAGCATAGTTTGGAAGATAGAATTGTGAAATTGTAGAACATTGAAATATCAGTCATCTCTTGTTCCTTCCTTCCAACAGAAAACATAAGAACACTCAAGACTCGGGGAGCCTAGGTGGCTCAGTCGGGTTAAGAGTCTGACTCTTGATTTCAGCTCAGGTCATGATATCACAGTCATGAGATTGAGCCCTAGGTCAAACTCCGCACTGAGTGTGGAGCCTGTTTTGAATTCTCTCTCTCTCTCTCTCTCTCTCTCTCTCTCTCTCTCTGCCCCTCCACTGCTCACACTCTCTTTCTCTCTCTCAAAATAAACAAATAAACAGTAAAAAAACACAACATTCAAGACTTATGCAACTATCTAATACTGGCCTACCATCTGTGTCAGAAGAACCTTCCTTGTCTTTTCTCCTAAAGGCATGCACAAATTGTATGTAGAACATTGTGACTATTCATATAAAGAACGAGCCTTGATGTTCATTTTGACTTACATTTCGTGTGTTTGAAAAACAGAACTGGAGACTGGGAAGAGGCAGTGTTTCATTAGTTAAGGGGAAAGGAAAGGGCTCTGTAATGTGCCAGAGTCTATTCTTGACTAAGGATGTGCCTGCCCACAGTACACCCAAACTGAACTTCTGTAATACCATTTTAATTATTACACCAAGCAGATAGAGGTTTTGTTTACTCAGTTCAGTTTATTTAATATCATCTAGGGATAAAGTGAGTACATGCTTCTTGATAAAGATTACAGTGACATATAAAAATAAATGCAGTTGTGTCTTATTCAGCAAGCATTTTTAAATGTCTGGCAAAGAAATGTGATATAAAACTTAAATGTTAATTTCCCACTTAAACCAAAAGACACATAAATCGAAGAAAGCAGATCATTTCCTTACAATTTTACCATGTTTTAAATTTTATTTTTACCTGCTCTTCTCTATATTTGCATTAGAAACACTATAACTATCTTTAGTGAAGGCAGCATCACAGCTTGAGGGACAATATTTGAATGGAAATAAAAATGCTAAGTTAAAATGTTTATAATATATAACAAGAATAGACATGTGGATAGATGCAATCTGTGGAATGTTTCTGATTTTCTGTGATGTCTTCAAGTTTACTATCATTCGTGGCTTCTTCACCTAAGCTAGAATATAACTTAAATGTATTCCTTTAAACATGATTATATATTTAATGTTGACAAAGGATATATGGGTAGTATATGCCACATGGTCTCACCTTTGCTCTGATAGTCTTTGGAGTCACTATTTCTCTCCTGGAGTTTGCAGAATCTTCCTATCTGGTGACCTGCTTTCAGACTTACCCCTTTTATCCACACAACAGCTAGAATGATCTTTTAAGATGCTAAATAGACGTCTTACTTTTCTGCTTGAAACTGTCCCCAGGGACTTTCCATTAAACACTGCCAATTGAACAAAAGGGTTATATGATATCTGTCCTTTTTTGGAGGTCCCTGTAAATGTGATTAAAAAATTTGCCTTTAATTGTATTAATCCAAAAGCAGAGAGGAGACAAAACATGTGAGATATTTTGGGACAGGGAAGAGCAGATGGTTAAACAATAAATGGTTTATGTGTAGTGTCTCTGCTTTGCTGACTGCGGATGGGGATACCAAGATGAAGAGCCCTGAGAAGTTCAAAAATTAGACTCTGGTCACCTCTAAAGGTGGGGATATAGGATAGGACTAGTAATAAGTAGATTAGCTTTGAACCTGTTTTGACAATAGCCCGGCTACTAGATTCCCTACCCTAGTCCACACAGCCAGGACAACCTCCACTGCCCTACATTAGCAGAAGATAGGATGTTTGATTTCTGAAGCAGTAAAATAATAAATGTCTGGACTGATTAAAAACAACAACAACAAAACAAAACCTGGACCATGGCTATGGAGCAATTAAGTAGAGATTGCGACAAGAGGATTACAGGAAGGATGAAGAAGGAAGGAAGGAAGGAAGGAAAGAAGGAAGGAAGGAAGGAAGGAAGGAAGGAAGGAAGGAGAGAGAGAGGAAGAGGGAGAAAGAAAAGAAAGGAAGAGATGACTGTGTTTTTCTAATTTTTTTTTCATTTAAGGAGGTGTTTTAGAGTTCTTTTGTCAAATTATGCAATAATAAAAGATACCAGGAAAAACAAAAATAGAAATAATGAAACTTTATTTTTTTTTAATTTTTATTTATTTTTGACACAGAGAGAGACAGAGTGCAAGTGGGGGAGGGGCAGAGAGAGAGGGAGACACAGAACCTGAAATAGGCTCCAGGCTCTGAGCTGTCAGCACAGAGCCCGACGTGGGGCTCGAATCCATGAACCGTGAGATCATGACCTGAGCCGAAGTAGGACACTTAACCGACTGAGTCATCCAGGCGCCCCAAAATAATGAAACTTTAAAATGAACTAAAGTTGTTCGGGGAAGAAAGTATTATATTAAACTTTCCTTTACTTTGTAGCAAAAATTTATATAGTCATAATTATATAAACATTGAATATTAATATCCCTAAAAACTAAGGTTGTAGGAAGATGTGGGGAGAGAAAGAATGAATGCATATTTTTGTGTTTGTGTTGTGTGAAGAATTAAAAACTAATCTTGTGTAAGAAAAAGTCAGTAGATTATATATAAACCTTAAAAATGTTGTAGTTTTAACAGAGACATGCTGTACAGAATTATGGAAGTAAATACAACTGACATAGCTAAAACAATTAGAAGAGTAGAAGTGAAGTGGACACTGCTATGTTTTATTGTTAGCCTTGATGGAGTGTTTGACTTTTCAAACCATGTACATCTACTGTATGATAAAAATAAAATTTGCATTTAAAATAAAGTAATCCAAGGTGCCTGCATGGCTCAGTCAGTTAAGTGACTCTTGGTTTTGGCTCGGGTCGTGATCAAGTTCGTGGGATGGAGTCCCGTGTCGGGCTCTCTGCTGACATCACAGAGCTTCCTTGGGATTCTTTCTCTCCTTCTTTCTTTACCACCCACCCCTCTCTATCTCTCTCAAAATAAATAAACATAAAAAATAAAAAAGTAATCCCTTGGCTTTTCAATATAACACTTATGAAGTTTATCCCTCTACTGTATTTGAGTCACACCTGCTAGTCTCTGTTACTTCATCTCTTCACATTCATTTATATTTTAGCTATGATAGAGCTCCTCACACCCCTGCTCTTCATTTTGAGCATATGCCAGGTTCAGTCCTGCTTGGTAGGTTATGCCCCCAAATCTCTACGTGGTTAACCACCTTATTTTGAACTTAGTTAAAATATCATCCTTCTAAAGATACCCTCTCAGACCAGTCATTCTGCTGGTCATTAATACTATCTGACACTGCCTTTCTTGGGAAGGGGACCGTATAAGGGATCCACACCTTGATCATGCCCAGATATAGTTGTTTCAGCACAGAGCCACACTTTGTAAAAGTAAAGTAAACATTTTCAAGAGAAAGAAGAAAAATTATCTTTACATCTCCCACGTTTTATTTATAAGCAATGACAGAGTATCCTCTGTAATTTAGCATTAATCTGCACTACAGGTAATTTAAATGAACCAAAACAGTTGTCTGTAGAGACAGTTTAGTTCAGATATACTCTTATAAATGACATCCAAGTGATAGAAAGCCAATAAAATCTATCTTTAAGAACTACAGGATTTGACTTCTGTATTAGTTATGTATTGCTGCATAACAAATTACCCCAAAACTTAGTCACATAAAAAGAGCACCTATTATCTTAACACTTTCTGTGTGTTAGAAATTCGGGAGTTGCTTAGCTAGGTGATTGACGTAGAGTTTCTCTTGAGGTTGTAATTAAGGTATTAGCCAAGACTGCTGACAGCTAGTGATTTAACTGGGCTGGAAGATATGCTTCCAAGCTCATTCTTGTGACTGTTGGCAATAGGTATTTGTTCGTTGCAAAATGGCCTTTTGCATGGGGTTGCTTGAGTATCCTCATAGCATGGCATCTGGTTTCCACCAGAGTGATTCAAACAGAGAGTTCAAAATGGAAGTTATGATGCCTTTTATGGCTTTCCTTGGAAATCACACTCTGTCATTTCTACCACATTCTACTCAGTACAAAAAAGTCACAAAGAACAGCCTGCACTAAGGGCGAAGAGAATTAAGCTTCACTTCCTGAAAGGAATAGTATCAAAACATTTTATGTGTTTTGCCCACATTTTATGTGGGCACATTTTAAAATTATCAAACCCATTAAGTGTCTATGTTATCATTAGTTATTTATGGTTTTATCTAGTACTGTGCCATTCCCTAGTAATAAATATTATAAGAAATCATAAATACATAAACTAAAGGGCAACCTTTAAGTCCTTCTGTCCCTGGAAAGGCAACTAATATTCATGGAATACTTACTACATTTACTGCATTCTTAATGTTTGTTTTCTAATTTAAGCCCCTCACCACCTTGTGAATTGGATATTAT
This sequence comes from Panthera pardus, assembly GCF_024362965.1. Classification (NCBI taxonomy): domain Eukaryota; kingdom Metazoa; phylum Chordata; class Mammalia; order Carnivora; family Felidae; genus Panthera; species Panthera pardus. Next base: position 88,858,676 of record NW_026526655.1, read on the forward strand.
GTTTATTGAATATAAGAACAATGGCTTTTACAAATATTAGTGACATTCTCAAGAACGTATTTTTAAGTAGAGCATTACACTGAAATAGATGAGAGGTGCCTGGGTGGCTCACTCAGTTAAGTGTCCGGCTTCAACTCAGGTCAGATCAGTCTTAAAAGTTCCAGCCCCGTTTTATCCCCTGTGCTGACAGCTCAGAGCCCAGAGCCTGGTTCAGATTCCATCTTCCTCTCTCTGCCCCTCCCCTGCTTGTGATCTGTTTCTCTCTCTTTCAAAAATAAACAAATATTATGTGTGTGTGTGTGTGTGTGTGTGTGTGTGTGTGTAATGTAATAAATAGTATATACTGTTCACTTCGGTGTAACTACACTAGTGAGTTGATTTAGTTTGAAGACAAATTTTGTTTGATAGACAAAATGCTTTATAATTTTTATTAATTAGTTTACCATATTTAAAAATGGGGAGACCACCATAATTTGGCTCAGGTTATGATCTCACAGTTCATGGGTCTGCACCCTGCATCAAGCTCTATGCTGATAGCTCAGAGCCTGGAGCTTGCTTTGGATTCTTTGTCTGACTTTCTTTCCTTCCCTGTTCAGAGGGACAGAGACTCTCTGTCTCTCTCTCAAAATAAGTAAATAAGCATTTTTAAAAAATTGGGAGACGTCAAATGAAATCCAGAAATCTGTATTTTGGGCTTCTTTGTTATTTTTATTTACTCATTTTTTTTATTCTTGTTTTTCCTTTTAATTGAAGAATACTTGATATGCAGTATGTATTAGTTTTAGATGACATAGTACATATTTATATGCAAACACAGTGGTCACCACAGTAAGTCTGCTTACCATCTGTCACCATGCAAAGTTGTTATAGTATTGACTGTATACCCTGTGCTGTACATTACATTGCATTCTTGTGTCTTATTTATTTTATGACTAGATTACTGTACCTCTTAATCTTCTTCACCTGTTTCGTCCAACCTCCCACCTCCCTAACCTTCTGGCAGCCATCATTTTATTCTCTGTATCTAAGAGTATGTTTCTGTTTTGTCTGTTCATCTGTTTTTTTTTTTAGACTCTACATTTCAATGAAGTCATGTGATATTGGTTTTTCTCTGATTTATTTCACTTAGTACATCATAAGATGTACTTATGCTAAGATATACTCTAGGTCCATCCTTGTTGTCACAAATGGCAAGATCTATTTTTTTTATAGCTGAGTAGTATTACATTGCATGTATATACCGTGTCTTCTTTACTCATTCATCTACTGATGGATGTGTAGCTTTTCTCCATGTCATGACTATTGTAAATAATGTTGCAATGAACACAGGGTGCATATGTCTTTTCATTTTCTTTGCATAAATACCTAGAAGTGGAATCGCTACATCATATGGTATTTCTATTTTTAATTTTTTGAAAAACCCCAATACTATTTTTTGTAGTGACAGCACAAATTTACATTCTTATCAACAGTGCACAAGGATTCCCTTTTCTCCACATCTTTCCTAAACTTGTTATTTTTTTCCTTTTGATAATAGCCATTCAGACAGTTATGAGGAGATGTCTTAATGTGGTTTTGATTTGTATTTCCTGTTGTTAGTGATGTTGAGCATCTTTTCATGTGTCTGTTGGCCAACTCTAAGTCTTTGGGAAAATGTCTGTTTAGATCCTTTGCCCATTTTTTAATCAGATTGGTTGCTAATTTGAAATTCAGTTTTATGAGGTCTTTATACATTTTGGACGTTAATCCCTTTATTGGATATATCATATGCAAATAACTTCTCCCATTCAATACATTACCTTTTCTGCTGGTCGATGGATTCCTTTGCTGTGCAAAATCATTTTCTTTGATGTGGTCCCGTTTATTTATTTTTGCTTTTACTGCCCTAGCCTGAGGATAGAGAGTAAAAAAATTATATCATAGGGGCGCCTGGGTGGCTCAGTAGGTTAAGCATCTAACTTCGGCTCAGGTCATGATCTCCAGGTTAGTGAGTTTGAGCCTTACTTTGGGCTCTGTGCTCACAGATCAGAACCTGAAGCCTTCTTCAGATTCTCTCTCTCTCTCTCTCTCTCTCTCTCTCTCTCTCTCTCTCTCTCTCTTCTCCCTCCCTCTCCCTCTGCCCATCCCCTGCTCACACTCTGTTTTTCTCTGTCTCTCTCTCAAAAATAAGTAAAAATTTTAAAAAGTTTGAAAAATATTTATGTCACTAAGACCAATGTCAAAGACCTTATTACCTATGTTGTCCCCCCCCCCCCCCCCGTCTTGGAGTCTGGTGGCTTCAGGTTTTATTTTTAAGTCTTTAATCAATTGTGAGTTTATTTTTATATATGATGTTGGAAACTAGTCCACTTTCCTTTTTTTGCATGTAGCTGTGTAGTTCTCTTAACACCATTTATTGAAGACACTGTTTTTCTCGTTGTATATTCTTCCATCCTTTGTCATAGGCCAATTGACTTTATAAGTGTGGGTTTATTTCTGAGCTTTCTATTCTGTTCCATTGACCTATTGGGTCTGTTTTTGTGCCAATACTATCATGTTTTGATTATGATAGTTTTGTAGTATAGTATGATATTCAGGAGTATGATACTTCCGGCTTTGTTCTTCACTTCCAAGATTGCTTTAGCTATTTGGTGTTGTTTTTTTGTTTTTTTTTTGGGGGGGGGGTCCATATAAATTTTGGTATTATTTATTCTAGTTTTGTGAAAAAGTATATTGGTAGATTGATAGGGATTATATTGAACCTATAGATTGCATAGGTAGTATGGACATTTCAATAGTGTTCTATTAAATAGTATGTGAGCACAATAAATCTTACCATTTACTTGTGTCATCTTCAGTTTCTTTCTCCAGTGTCATAGTTTTCAGACTATACATAGTTCACTTTGTTGATTCAATTTATTCCTATACATTTTATTCTTTATGTTATTATAAGTGGGATAATATTCTAATTTATTGTTCTGATACCTCATTGTTAGAATACAGAAATACAACAGATAGCATTAGTCTTTAATACATTAATACAACAGCATTAATACAACAGATTTTGTATTATTAAGTTTTACTTAATTCATTTATTAGTTTTAATAGTATTGGGGCAGAGGTTTAGGATTTTTTTTAACGTATAGCATTATGTTATCTATGGAGAGTGACAGTATTATGTTTTCTTTAACACTTTTTTTTTTAATTCCAGTGTAGTTAACATACAGAATTATATTAGTTTCAGGTGTGCAATATAGTGATTCAACAATATACATTACTTAGTGCTCCTCATTATAAGTGTTTCTTAATCTCCTTCACCTATTTCACTCACCCTCTACTACCTTCCCTCTTTAACCATCTATTTGTTTGCTATAGTTAAGTCTATAAAACTTAAATTTTGGTTTGAATCATTTGTCTTCCTTTTTGTTTGTTTTGTTTCTTAATTTCCACCTATGAGTGAATTCATATGGTATTTGCCTTTCTCTGACTGGCTTACTTTGCTTAGCATTATAATCTCTAGATCCATCCATGTTGCATGTGGAAAGATTTCATTCTTGTTTATTGCTAAGTAGTATTCCATTGAATGTATGTATGTTTGTATGTATGTGTACACACACACACACACACACACACACACACTACATCTTCTTTGTTCATTCATCATTGATGGAAATTTGGACTGCTGCCATAATTTGGCTATTACAAATAAGGCTGCAATAAATAGGGGTGCATATATCTTTTTGAAATAGTGTTTTTATATTCTTTGGTACATACTCAGTGGTGGAATTATTGGATCATATAGTAATTATATTTTTCATTTTTTGAACCCCCATATTGTTTTCACAGTGACTGCACCAGTATGCATTCCCAGCAACAATGCACAAGTTTGTCCCCGACCCCCCCACACCCTTGCCAACACTTGTTTCTTGTGTTTTTTGATATCAGCCATTCTAACAGGTGTCAGGTGGTATCTCATTGTGGTTCTGACTTGCATTTTCCTGGTGATTAGTGATGTTTAATATCTATTCATGTGATTCTTGGCCATATGTACACCTTCTTTGGAGAAATGCATGTTCATGTCTTCTGCCCATTTTAATTGAATTATTTCTGGGTTTTTTTTTTTTTTTTTTAGACTTGAGTTGCAAAAGTTCTTTACATATTTTGAATACTAATTATCAGTTATGTCATTTGAAAATATGTTCTACCCTTCAGCAGGGAGTATTAGTATTATTTAGTTTTATTTTTGGTATTATTGTTTCGTTCATTGTTCAGAAGCTTTTTATTTTGATACAGTGCCAATAGTTTATTTATCCTTTTGTTTCCTTCACTTCAGAAGACATATCTAGAAAAATGTTGCTATAGCCAGTATCAAAGAAATTACTGCCTGTGCTTTCTTGTAAGATTTTTATGATTTTGGGTCTTATATTTTGATCCTTAATCCATTTTGAGTTTATTTTTGTGTATGATTAAGAATGTGATCCAGTTTCATTCTTTTGCATGTAGCTGTCCACTTTCTTAACACTATTTGTTGAAGAGACTTTATCCCATTGTCTGTCCTTGCCTCCTTTGTGGAAGATTAAGTGAGCATATATCACAGGCTTTTTTCTGGGCTCTGTGTTCTGTTCCACTGATCTGTATGTCTGTTTTTGTGCCAGTGCCATATTGTTTTGATTACTATAGCTTTATAGTATAACTTGGAATTTGGGATTGTGATGACTCCAACTTCATTCTTCACTTTCAAGATTGCTTTGGGCGTTTGGGGTCTTTTGTGCTTCCATACAAATTTTAGGATTAGTAATTGAAGTTCTGTAAAAAATGCTGTTGGTGTTTTGATAGGGAATGGATTAAATGTGTAAATCATTTTGAGTAGTATAGACGTTTTAACGATATTTGTTCTTTCAATCCATGAATATGGGAAATCTTTCCATTTCTTGGTTTTGTCTTCAATTTCTTTCATCAAATTTTTAAATTTTTAAAAAAAATTTTGTTTATTTTAGAGACAGTGAGGGGGGGAGATAGAGAGAGAAAGAGAAGGAGGGAGAGGGAGGGCATGAGTGAAGGAAAGGGGCAGAGAGAGAGAATCCCAAGAAGGTTCCATGCTCAGCACGGAGCCAAACATGGTGCTTGATCCCATGACCCTGGCACCATGAACTGAGCCAAAATGAAGAGTCAGATGCTTAATCAAGTGAGTCACCCAGGCACCCCTCTTTCATAAACGTTTTATAGTTTTCAGAGTATAGGTCTTTCACCTCTTTGGTTAAGTTTATTCATAGGTTTTTTATCATTTTTGGTGTATTTGTAAATGGGTTGTTTTCTTAAATTCTCTTTCTGCTGCTTCTTTAGTGTACAGAAATGCGATAGATTTCTGTAGATTGATTTTGTATCCCACAACCTTACTGAATTCATTTATCAGTTCTTGTTTTTTTTTTTTTTTTTTTTTTTTGGTGGAGTCTTCACGATTTATATATGTGTATTTATGTATATAAATATATAAAAATATATATATGTATATATACATATATACATATATATATATACATATATATATTTATATACATAAATACATATATATGTATACACACACACACATACATATATATATAGTATCTTCTTGCCTGCAAATGGTGAATGTTTTATTTTTTCCTTAATAATTTGGATGGCTTTTGTTTCTTTTTGTTATCTGATTGCTGTGGTTAGGAGTTACCATATTACATTGAATAAAACTGGTGAGAATGGACACCGTTGTTTTGTTCCTGATGATAGGGGGAGCGCTTTCAGTTTTTCTCCATTGAGTATGATAATAGATATGGGATTTTCATATATGACCTCTGTTGTGTTGAGATATGTTCCTTCTAAACCTACTTTATTGAGGGTTTTACCATGAATGGATACACTTTGTCAAATGCTTTTTCGGCTTTAATTTACATGGGTATATGATTTTTTTTTATCTTTTCTCTTGTTGATGTGATGTGTCACTTTGAGTGATTTGCAAATATTGAACCACTCTTACAGAAATAAATCCCTCTCAATTACAGGGAATAATTATTTTAATGTAATGTTGGATTGGGTTTGCCAATATTTTGTTGAGGATTTTTGCATGTAGGATCATCAGAAATATTGGCCTATAGTTCTCTATTTTAGTGGTGTCTTAATCTGGTTTTGGTGTCAGGGTAATACTGGCCTCAGAGAATGAATTTGGAAATTTCCCTTCCTCTTCTAATTTTTGGAATACTTTGAGAAGAATAGGTAGAGTTATCTGTCTAAAGGTTTATCATTTTCAGTGATGTCTTTTCAAATGTTTTCATTTAAATTTGAGTTAGTTAACATATAGTGTGATATTGGTTTCAAGAGTAGATTTTAGTAATTCATTACTTACATAGAACACCCAGTGCTCATAACAAGTGCCATCCTTAATTCCCATCACCCATTTCGCCCATCCCCCGCTATGTCCCTCCATCAACCCTGTTTGTTCTCTGTCATTAAGAGCCTTTTTTACAATTTTTTTTAATATTTATTTTTAGAGAGACAGAAACAGAGTGTGATTGGGGGAGGGGAAGACAGAGAGGGAGACACAGAATCCCAAGGAGGCTCCAGGCTCTGGGCTGTCAGCACAGAGCCTGATGCTAGGCCCGAACTCATGAGCCATGAGATCCTGACCTGAGTGGAAGTCAGATGTTCAACCCACTGAGCCACCCAGCCTCCCTATTAAGAGTCTTTTATAGTTTGGTTCCCTCTGTCTTTTATTCCCTTTCCATATGTTCATCTGTTTTGTTTCTTAAATTCTACATATGAGTGAAATCATATGGTATTTGTCCTTCTCTGACTGACTTATTTTGCTTAGCATAATACACTTTACCTCCATCCATGTTGTTGCAAATGGAAAGATTTCATTCTTTTTTAAAAATTTTTAAATGTTTGTTTGTTTGTTTATTTATTTATTTATTTTGAGGGAGAGAGAGACAGAGACAGAGAGAGAGAGAGAGAGACAGAGAGAAAGCATGAGCAAGGGAGAGGCAGAGAAAGAGGAAGACACAGAATCCAAAGCAGGCTTCAGGCTCTGAGCTGTCAGCACAGAGCCTGATGTGGGGCTTGAACTCACAAACTGTGAGATCATAACTTGAGACAAAGTCAGATGCTTAACCAACTACGCCACCCAGGCACCACTGTTTCTTGGGTGATCTTTTCGAAGAACTATCAGCTCCTGGTTTTAGTGATCTGTTACATTGTTGTTTGTTTGTTTGTCTGTTTGAGTTTTGTTTTGTTTTGTTTTGTTTTCTAGTTATTTACTTCTGCTCTAATCCTTATTATTTCCCTCCTGATTTTGGATTTTTTTTTCTATTTCCTTTAGGTATAAGGTTAAAAGGTTTTGTTTGTTTGTTTGTTTGTTTTTTAAGATTTTTCTTATTTATTGAAGTGGGCCTGTATCTCTATAAACTTCCTTCTTAGAACTGCTTTTACTGTGTCCCAGGGATTTTGAAAAACTGTGTTTCCATTTTCATTTTTCTCACGTATTTTTTTAATTTTACTTTTTTTAATTTCTTCATTGACACATTGATTGTCTAGTGGCTTGCTGTTCATCTCCATATGTTTGCTTTGTTCTTTGCTTTTTGGTTTTCTTTTCTTTTCTTTTTTCTTCTTTAGTTGATTTCTAATTATATACTGTTAAGGTCAGAAAAGATACTTGATATGATTTCAGTCTTCTTAAATTTATTGAGATTTATTTTGTAGCAAAACATGTGATTTATCCTATAAAACATTCCATGAATACTTGAGAAGGATGTGTATTCTGCTGTGGTAGGATGGAGAATTCTGGTAAGTTCACCTGGTCTAATTCAGGATATTGTTTTCTCATTAATTTGCTGTCTGGACATCCAGTGATGCAAGTGGACTATTAAAGTTCCCTACTATTATTGTATTTCTATCAGTTATTCCCTTTGTATCTGTTAATATTTGCTTTATATATTTAAATGTTCCTATGTTGGATGAGTTAATATTTACAAGTGTTACATCTTCTTGTTGAATTTGCCCTTTATCATTATGTAATGCCCTTCTTTGTTTCTTGTTGCAACATTTGTTTTAGAGTCTAGTTGGTCTGATATAAACATTGCTACCTCAGCTTTATATCCTTTCCATTTGCATGGAATATCTTTTCCCATCCCTTCACTCTCTGTTGATGTGTGTCTTTAGCTCTGAAGTGAGTCTTTCTTATAGGCAGCAATAGACTATATTTTTGGCCCCTTTGAAATAAGGAAGCATTTCTATGTCAAAACAATCAGCTGAAATCAAGCCTGCCTTTTTATGTAAATGTATACTGCAGGCTATCTTCTAGTTTTGTCATAGTTCCTTCCAAAAAGTTTTGCCTATTTATGTTATTTTTCTCATTCTTGTGGACATTTACCTTTTCTATTTCTGGCTAGTTGAAGACTATATAGCAAATAATTTGAAAAAGAAATCAAGAGGTAAATTTTGTCAATGTGTAACTTTCAAAAAGCTAAAAACATGATTCATATGATATATAGTGAATATATGTTAAGGAGTCATTTATCTCACTAATGAGAGAACGAGAAGGATGGTAAATCCGGTTCAGAGGAGCACAGAAGAGACTGTAAAATTTATAATCAATGAAATAAAAACATACTAATTTAAAATTGTAAAGTTAGATAGAAAACCACTTAATGTCATATAGCAATAAAAAGGGGTTATCTTTACTACATGATGGAAATCATTTGCATCTCTATTAGACAAAAAAATATATAATCAATGTATAAATTAATATCTAAATTCATAGATATTTGGACTGAATCAGTATTAAGCTATAAGTTAAACAAAGGTATATTACTTAGGAAAATTAACTAGTTATTGAAGGTGCCTATTAGACAATGGTTCAGTGTGACAGTGAAGGCACATATAGACATTCCTTTATGTTTTTTTAACAGGATGTTGACTTTTTTTTCTCAATAATTTTGTGGCATGGACTACTCTATTAAACAATACTGCAGTAAATGTGTCCTTCTGCTAGAGTACCATAACAAAATGCCACAGGCTATGTGGCTCAAAGAATAGTAATTCATTTTCTCACAATTCTGAAAATTAGAGTTTCCAGATCAAGAATTCAACAGGTTTGGATTTCTCTGAGGCCTCTCAGTGGCTTGCAAATAGCCTCTCTTCTCTGTGTAAGGATCCTTGGTATCTCTCTTTGTATGTCATAACCTCTTTTTATAAGTATAGGGTAAGGTTAGATTAGGGCTCACCTTAATGGCATTGATTTAATCATCCCTTTGAAAACTTTAGCTCCAAATGCAGTCACATTCTGAGGCAATGGATGATAGGACTAGAAAATATAATAGGAATATATTTAAATTTCTGTTCTGGTACAGTAATAAAGCCCTGAACTAAATATTTAGGATTTTTTTAATATGTCATAAAATGATTATAATTATCTTCAGCAACTTGCTATGATCAGGTTGTATTTCAGCAAAATTAAGATGAAATACTGAATCCATTGTCTAGAAGATTTACCTATCTTCTGAAATGTGTAAATAATTCTGGCCAGATTTACTTATTTATGTACCTATATATCTGTCATCTTACTTGAACTTTTTGTCTAATTTCCTCCAATCTTAATAAAAGATTACATTAAAACTAGACAGAAACTTCAAATATAAGAAAAGGAAACAAAGCCAATTCCCACAATTACTGAGTGTTTGGCTAATTATTAGGTTCTTTCCTGAGACCTTGTTGCTTCAAACTTGGATGGTTGTTAACAATACCTATTGTTTCAGTAGCAGAGGATATTTCTGTAATGATACAGACTTGAAAAAAAGGTGTGAATGCTGTCAAACAGCTCTTTTGTCCGAAATTACACTTGCATAGACTACATCAACTACACTGTTGAATGGACTCTGATCCATACTTTATCTGAACCGCAGGCATTTAAAATGGCATTTGAAACAGTGGGTTCTGTTCTCTAGTTGATATAATAATGTAAAAAGAATAAAAACAAACAAAGCATACATTTCCAGATTTCTGGAGACAGAAATAGTTCAGCTTTTTAAAAATCCTCATTGCTGAACTGGTTGAGAAAAGCTTCATGTAGTTTGTGGAAATTTAAATGGTTATATTTCCATAAAGACTGTGCAATTCAGGAATGAAACTGTAATCGATAGCTTGAAAATGTGTGTCCAATGAATTGCAATATCTGCTTTCTGCTTGTCCTTGTAAAACATGATAGAAATTCCACAAAGTTGCTACTTTCCGTACCTTGCTTTGACAATATACCATTACGAGTGACAATAATGACACACGCATCTATATTAGTCTTTTTGTTGAAAGGGTATCATTCACTGAAACAGCATGTTACTAAGGAAGTATTTTGAAGCATAGAGCAAGAAGAATGTTTAGGTTCAGATTGCAGAAGGATACCCTGCTTTGTCAATGAATCAGAGATCCATAGTAAGTTTGAACAAGAAGGTGTCAAAGTATAATTTCTAATAGATAAAAACATGACTGTCATGAAATTCAAGAATAAATATAAACCAGAAACTTATTTATGGAATTATTGAGGTAACCAGCACAGTAGTGCTGATCTAAGAGCATTAGTGGAATTGGATAATTACAAGCATTTTAAGGAAAAAGAATGTATAAATAAAATTTGTCGGTAAGTATAAAAATGGTTAATGCCTCACAGGGCAGTACAACCATAACCTTTGAGGTTATCTTTTCTACAAGATAATTATTCACAAATTAACATGAAATTTCACAGCATAAAGGTCTGATCAAATGGAAAATATTCAAGTCAAACACAGACACATTCTCCTAGAGCTGCTCTATCCCTTGTAGCCACTAACTACCTACCTAAATTTTTAAATTTAAATTTGAGTGAATTAAAATGAAATACAACACAGATTTAGTCTCCCTGTCACACTATCCACATTTTAAGTGGTCACTAGACACATTTGACTAATGGCTACTTTATTGGACAGCATGGATGTAGAATATTTCCTTCTTCACAGAAAGTACTATTGAATAACACTTCTGTGGAAAATTAATATTTGAGCAGGCCTGTTTTATAATGCATATGCATGCCACTGAAAAACATCACCACTCTTTTGGTTTAATTTCCAAGTTTTGAGTATTGTTTGTAAACAAAGAGATTTTACAGATCTATTTCTCCACCTCCTTTTTTTTAATGGAAGAGGATCTGAAAATATAAATTTACCTTAGATTCATAAAAAGTTTACTCCTCTTACTACTGAAGAGTTTAGCTGTGTCATTGAACCAATTTTCACGTTGGGTTGAGTGAACTATTTAGTATAAATAAGAAAACTAGGAGAAAATTTTATTGTAAATACTTACATTTTGGGATTTAGAAATCATTTGTCCATTTGTCTAGATCATTCTTAGTCCTTAAATAGCAAGAAGAAAGGTATCAAAAGGTAGTCATTTCTTTATAGAATAATTAAATCACCTATTTTGACCGAGCAAGAAATTAATTATCTGTGTAGTTTTGTTTTTTTGTTTTTTGTTTTTTGATGTTTTTGGTTTTTTTATCATGAAACTATCTATACTTTTGAAATGCTTTCTCTGATGGTTTGGGCAGACTTACATAGTCTTTGGCTTATGATACTAAATTTGCACCTGTAACACAATGATTTTGTTTTTAATGTGTGTTTTTCAGATGTGCAACGAATGGCGATTGACTGGCTTACCAGAAATCTCTATTTTGTGGACCATGTCAGTGACCGGATCTTTGTTTGTACTTACAACGGGTCTGTGTGTGTCACCCTGATTGACCTGGAGCTTCACAATCCTAAGTCAATAGCCGTAGATCCAATAGCAGGGTAAGAAGTTCTGTTTTATAATGTTTGATATGAAATAGTTTCCATTAAAATAAGTAATGCATCCAAAAATTGTATAATAGATCTGTCTCTGACAGGAGCTGTGGAATATAAGATTGCAGGCTCAAAGTATTTTTAAATGGTGATATTAACAACTGCATTGCAAGGAGAAAAGAAGGGCTATAATTTACCATGCAGAAGCTGGGTAATACCAGTTCCTTAACACATTTACATTGCTGGCCTAACCTGAGATACAAACAACCCTCTTCACAATTGCTTTGGGGTCACCAGACAAGAGCCTCAGGATAGTTTTAGGTTAAAGAGAGGAGAACTTTAAGTTCCCTTAGCAGTAGACCTTGTAGTCAGCAAGCTTCAGAAACAACACTTGAAAGATGTGCTATTAACAAACTTACATTCAACACATTTGGTATTTATAAAAGGTGTATGATGCATGTTCATGGGTACTACTAAAACATTAAAGTCCTCTTTGTTAGTTGAAACCACCTTTTTTTTCCCCCTCCAACTACTGATATGTAAATACTATGTAATTATGGAGTTACTGAATTCTTCATCAGAATTCATCTTCACTTTTTTTTTTGATTTTCTAATTTTGCTAGCCACTTTGTTCGTTAAAAGTATGTCTTATCTGACCTTCTTTTATCTAATAGGCTCATTAATCTTTTTAAATATTTCACAATTTGTCAAATATAGTCATAAATGTTTAAATTCCCATCAACTTTGTTCACATGATTAGAAAATCAATATAGAAATTATGCTTCAGTTTTACAAATGCTATGGTATTGTTGAGTGGGAGGGGCAAAAACTATATAGAGTGCTATAAATTCAGTTTTTTCACCAGTGCGTACTGGGCAAGGATACTCTCACATTACTGACATCGTGTATAATTTTAATCGGAGGAACTGTTGTTTTTTTCAGATGTAAGTTGTAGCAAAGATTTGAAAACTGAAATTTTATCTTGTTACTGGTTTAATCGTCCCCAAGCAGTACAGGCTGAAATGTCTGATGGAACGTATCCTAAACTGCCATAAGCCTCCATTCAATAAATGGGAAAATATTTACTGAAGAAACAGCTGTCATCCATATGTGGACTTTTGTCACTCTTTACTTAAAGTCTGATTGAATATTAAGATGCATCATCACAATGGTTCTGATTTTGACAAGAACAGCTTGCACGTAAGAACTTTGCTAGGAAGGCTGTGTAATATAATTCTTGAATGTAGCTCTATTTGTATTTGCAGCAGATGGTGACTTGACTCAATCTGACTGCAGTGATGCTTCAAAAGACATTCGTAAAAGAAGTTGTATTTAAACTGATTTGTTTGGGTTGTTGGATAAGGGTGGTAAGAAAGAATTTGAAATTTACCAGTGTGGTAACAACATTCTTTTGGAATTATTTTGGAATTCTGTCTAGAAATATATTTGCTTGCATGTGTTTCCCTGGATTTGCTAACCGAATTTCAAACTAGCCTTTAGACAGTCTTATTTATCAAAAATGTCAAGAGGTGAAGCTACTGACTTTCTCCCCTCATTCTACCATCTTATCTTCCCCCATTTTTAAAAACTAAGATCCAGAGACCCTTTTTAAATAAAACTGTCAATCTCGAATATAATGTATGTGAGTACCCTCTCTCTTTGAGAACAGCAACATAGTTTATATTCTCAAGCTTCCTGTTTCTCTCTGTCATTACATGAAAGAACCATATTTTGTTACTTTTGTCAAAGGAAGTAGGAGTAGAAAACCCCCATATTGTTTGCACTTATTCTCTGCAGGATTCCTTGGGGCCTAGTAACTGTTTAAATGTAATTTTGTCATGTATCATTTATCACAATAGGTTCTTTGGAATTTTTCGTTTGAGTCTGCTCTGTGTCTCAAGCAGTTTTTCAATCATGAATTGCAGAAATCAGAGAAAGCAGAGCTCTGCTCTTTTATAAATATAAGCCTATTTGGAGTATAACACTTTCAAATATATTCTACTTTTCTCTTATTATCAGAAATTTGGCTAGGATTAATACAATGCTATCTAGGAAAGGAACAGTAGGTTTTTTCCTTTAACTTTTACTTCTGGGCCTGCTCCAGCGTAATTTGAATAGGCAAAGCTGGAACAACTGTGCATGACCTACCAAAGGGGATATGTGCCACCAGTGAAACTTCTCCTACCTTTTCCTAAGTGTGTGGACTGAGTGATTATCTTTGGCTCATTCTCTTGTAACTTCTGAAATCATTGGAATACATTAAAAGTCAAATCTGATTTTTAGAGCTTGACCTAAATAGCAGTAGAAATGGAGGGAGATTTGCCTTACTTCTTTCAAAGCTGCATTGAAAAAGAAATCTTTTACTTGGCTATACTTTTAACTTTCACTTCTAGTGATGGTAATGACATTGGAATTGAGAATTTGGGAAAAAAATCTATTTGCAGGCATGTGTGGTACCATGTATGAAACCCAAACATAGTAGAGTTATATGAGATGGATAACCTGAAGGACAGGGGAAATCTCCTTAGTCAGGAGAAAAAGCAGGAATTGAATATTTCCTGAGTATACCATTCTTCTATGTAGGATGGACTTCTGACTTGTAGAGAATGAACGGCAGAGTGATATGTAGGATTTATGTGTGAATCCATGACCTCATGAGTGAAATGAATAAAAAGTATATCGTCTTTGTTCTCTATGAGAGCAGGCCAACTGCTAGGAGGAGAAAGTCTCAAAGTTGAGTACACACAGAAGTGATTGACAGTATTTGAATATTTAATACACTTTTTCCCATCACCTACCTGGATCCCCACTGCTGGCAAAACCAATCATAGATGCGACATTGGAGATAGAATCAAAGTTAGAGATAGATCAGGGAATAGGATGGGCTTATGAAATTCTAATCTAAGAATTTAGAATTCTGTATGAATGTGGGAAGCCAGAAAATAAGGTAGGTTTCCCTATGACCATGAAAGGGCTTTTGTAACAAGGGAATCCTTGGGGTAGATATCAGGTTTTTCAATTCTGTCAGGTGGCTCCCAGAGCCAGCCTAAGTTCCAAATTAGAGCCTGCACTCACTAGTCACTTTTTTATAGGACGTAAGTAGAGTTGTTGCGGACCTTTGGCTGTTAATCTACTCATACTGCACTGTGGATAAATTAAATCTGTAGATTGTACCCCCACAACTAACCACTATCTATTAGTTTGGGGATTCAGATGGTTCAGAAGTTGCTATGGGTTTGAAAATTAGGAAGCTCCTAAAAACATGCCACTCTGTGTTCTTATTGTCCTCATGGAAGTATCAGTGTGGATGAGTCATATACTCTTCTGCAGTTCATAAGTGCCCCTAATATTCTGACATTTATATTCACATTTTTTTTTCTAAAAATTTTTTTTTCTAATTTTTTTTTTAACGTTTATTTATTTTTGAGACAGAGAGAGGCAGAGCATGAACAGGGGAGGGGCAGAGAGAGAGGGAGACACAGAATCCAAAACAGGCTCTATGCTCTGAGCTGTCAGCACAGAGCCCGACGCGGGGCTCGAACTCACAGACTGTGAGATCATGACCTGAGTCGAAGTCGGACGCTTAACCGACCAAGCCACCCAGGTGCCCCTATATTCACATTTTGATAGGTTGCAAATTATGAGTCCTAATTTTTTTGAGGAAGAACTACCCTCTACACATACCCACAAAAATGTTTCTTCAAAATGATGTGAACTTAGTCTCCCTGAGAATCTTTTTGCATATTTCTCTTTATTAGAAGAAAATTAAGAGAATGGAGATAATTCAATACCTTCAATAATCATTCTGTTGAGTTTATGTTTCGACTTGCTTTAAAATTCCTCTTGGAGATCCTGAACTTAAAGTTTCTTTCTTCTTTTTTTTAACGATTATTTATTTTGAGGAGAGTGTGAGCAAGCAGGGAAGGGAGAGAGAGAGAGAGAGAGAGAGAGAGAGAGAGAGAGAGAGACACTCCCAAGCAGGCTACATGCTCTCAGTACAGAGGCCAAAACAGAGCTCAAAACCACGAACCATGAGATCATGACCTGAGCCAAAACCAAGAGTCACATGCTTAGCTGACCGAGCCACCCAAGTGCTCACTCTTGAATTTAAAGTTTCTTAATGTGTTTTCTTATCTTAGCAACAAATTCAAGTGAATATCCATTATAATATTAGCTGTATTTTAATTTTTTATCTGTTCATAGTCTAAATATCTATATGCTGATTTCCTATTTACACCACTACTACCTTTTCTGAGTGAGTCCAACACTCTTAGATAACATTTAGATTAATAGAGAATTATCTGAACAATAGGCATTTGTCTAAATTGGCCATTTTACAAGGTTTTTCAGGAGAGTTTATCATAGCCGCTTTTCAATCCAAAGTTCCTTTCAGGAGTTGCTGATGTGATTAGGCAAGACAACATGGAAATGCAAGTTCATGTTTCCTGGTCTGAATTATTTTAAGTGAAGCTAGTTGTTCAAAGACTCACTCAGGGGTATAAATGCATATTAGCTGTTTTGTGTATGACTCAAATTATTCTCATTAATTCATTTTGTCTAGGGTCAAACTCTCCAAATTACTCTCCAAACCTTTCTGTAAGTGGAGGTTCACGTATGGCATTGCCTTTAATCACTGTCTCCTTCCAATACAATTTATATTGTGATTACCCTGGGAATTCGGAAAAGTAATTTGGAGTGTTTTATGTTCATTACACCTTTTACTGGAAACTTACCCCAAACTGACTCAACTTTCACTGTGTTCTTAGCTCACATTATTCATAATAGTAACTCAGAATAATGCAAAACATTTCATATCTCTATTTGCCCTCTTTGCTGTTCTTTCTCTCTCTTTTTACTCTATATGTTTTAAATGTTTGTTAAACTTATATCCAAATTACTGACTTCATAATTCTATTTCTAGTAATTATATTTAGTATCTTCCCAATCTTCCACCCACTCTCTATAAAAGAGATTTCTTTGAGTTATCACTCTGATAAATGCTGTCCACTCAAATAAAGGAATAGGAAAAATCACAATTATGAAGGAATTTATTATTTCACTTTTAAATCTAAATATAGGACAGTCTCTGAGTGGATTAGTTTAGTGGCTCAACAATATCATTCAGGATCTGGGTCCATTTACCTCTTTGTGATATTATGGATGTATGGTTTTTAGGTTAATTCTCTTGCCATTATAAGATGAAGTTCTAGGGATCTTGTGTAGAAACATGGTACTCCACTCAAAAGAAAAATGAAGAAAAAAGCATTTTTTTGTTTTTGTTTTTTTTCCTTAGATATTCATGTCTTCTTAGGCATAAATGGGGTAGATGCCTTCCTGAATGGGACAGGAGCCACTTTTTTTCCACCATTGATATATAAAAGAGTGAAATTAGGGCCAAGCAAAGATGGAAAAATAAATGGACTAAGAACTGACATCATCTACATCCCCTGTCATATAACAGTTCTCTTATGTGCAGTTCTTTGAATTTTTTTTCCCAGGCACTGAGGGGGTCTCTTTGTACTTACCTTAGCTTGTTTGGAATATGGGCAAATACTTTATTCCAATTCTTTAGTCCCTTTTCTAGGAGAACTCTTCCATTTCCTTTTAGCCAAGGCCATTCAAACTCATTTCAAGGAGTATTTTTCTTATCTCTTTTCAAGGCAAATGACACTTCTTTCCAGTAATATTTTATTTTTTATTTAAAAAAAAATTAATGTTTATTTATTTTTGAGAGAGAGAGAGAGAGAGAGAGAGAGAGAGCGTGAGTGGAGGAGGAGCAGAGAGAGAGAGGGAGACATAGAATCTGAGGCAGGCTCCAGGCTCTGAGCTGTCAGCACAGAGCCTGATGCGGGGCTTGAACTCACCAACCATGAGATCATGACCTGAGCCTAAGTTAGATGCTCTACTGACTGAGCCACCCAGGTGCCCCTCCAGTAATGTTTTATATGATACAAAGAAGAGATTGGGTTGGGAGTTCTCTGGGAGTTCTCTCCTAGTGTTCCTATTTTTATCTTTAAAGATATACTTTAAGAAACTGATGGGAGCTTTTGTTCTATTCAGATTCTTCAATGGTTTTGTAATCTATGTGAATATTCTAAGCCTAATACTACTGGGGTAGCATTAAATACATTATTGTTTCATTTATAAAGCAATTCTCAAGTGGCATGAAAGTTTTGTATTCTCTGCCATAGAATAGTTTACACACTGGAAGAATCTATGCCATTTTTAAACAAGAATAATTTTATATTTCCAATTAATGTAAAATTATTTCTAATTGTTTCTTACATAGAATTGTATGAAAACAAGAAGTAGATATGAGCAAATGGTATTCCTTTTGAAAATATATGGACAGATTTCCTATTTCACTCAGTTATAATAAGGGCATGGAAGATAATGGTATGATATATTTTCTTATGGAGCTTTGAGTGTAACAGAATTATACATTAGATATCAAATATTACAACCAAAAGATATAGTTATTATAGTTTACAAAAAACACATTATAAACAACAAATTCTAAGCAGTAATTTATTTGAAGTTTATGAGCTAAATAGTGGGTTAGGCACAAATATTATTTTCAAAAAACCAAAACAAAACAGAAAATGTTGGTTTGTAAACACCACAAGGGAAAAGACAAAAATTAAAAACAATAAAATACATACTTGACACCATTCGCCTTTTAAGTTACCACTCTTTCATATATAACATAAATTCAGGATTTTATTGTAGGCCATATTATCATATTCAACTAAAAAAAATAATCAGAAGTTAAAAAAAAGTCAGCTTTTATGCTGAGTTATATTTTGTTCTGCTTGACTGCTGAGCCTTGAAGGGTATTGATCGAAAATTGATATTTTCCCTTGAGCCAGATTCACAGTGGTTTGACTAGGGAGAAATTGGCTTGGCTTTAGGGTCAAGTTGGATGTTTTATAGTGTCAAATAGTGTTTACTCAATATTTTTTTTTTTAATCATGAAAAGGAAAAAGTCAAATGTTGAGGGTAGCTGGTCTTCTGTCAGTTTTACTGAGGTAATTGTCTCTGTAATCTCTTGTAAAAATTGTTTATGCAGGAGGCAGCGCACTGCCTGATTACGAGATATACTACAAATCTGTAGTTGGGGCACCTGGTTGGCTCAGTCTGTTAAGCACCGTACTTCAGCTCAGGTCATGATGAAATGATCCATGAGTTAGAGCCCTGCTTCCGCTCTGTGCTGACAGCTCAGAGCCTGGAGCCTGCTTCAAATTCTGTGTCTTCCTCTCTCTCTGCCCCTCCCCTGCTTGCATATGCGCTCTCTCTCTCTCAAAAATAATGAATAAACTAATTTTTTTAAATATAAAAAAATAAATCTATAGTCATCAAAATAGTATGGTACTGACATTAAAATATACAAATAGTCCAGTGAGTGGAAAAGAATTGAAAGCCCAGAAATAAACCCAAACATATTTGGTCAACTAATATTTGACAACAGAGCCAAAATACTCAATGGAAAAAAGACAATCTCTTTGTACATTGTGCTGAGATAATTGAATATTCACATGTAAAAGAAGCAAACTAGCCTTATATCTTCTACCACTCACAAAAATTAACTTGTAAATGGATTGAAGATTTAAGTATAAGACATGAACCCATGAAACTCCTAGAAGAAAACAGGAATAAAACTCTTTGACATGGGTACTGGTAATTAATTAATTAATTTTTGAATGTGACATCTAAAGCACAGGCAACTAAGTAAATAAATAGATTAACAAACCAACCAGTGGGACTGTATCAAAATAAAAAGCTTCTGAACACCAAAAACAAAAAAAAAAAAAAAAAAAAATCAACAAAGTGAAAAGGCAACGTATGGGATGGGAAAAAATTTTGCGAACTATGTATCCAATAAGAGATTAATTTCCAAAGTATATAAAGAACTCATACAACCCAGTAGCAAAAAAACAAACAAACAAGAAAAAAACAAACAAAAAAAAAACAGACATCAGCCCCATTAAAAAATGGACACTTTCCACTGACACTTTCCAAAGAAGATATATGAAGGCCAACAGGTATATGAAAAGATGCTTAGTATTATTAGTTATTAGGAAAATGCAAATTAATAGCACAATGAGGGATCACCTTATGCCTGTTAAATGGCCATCATCAAAAAGACAAGAAATAATGCTGGCATAGATGTGGAGTAAAGGGAACCCTTGTGCATATAAATTGGATACAGGGAATGTAAATTGATACAGCCATGATGGAAGACAGTATGGAAGATACTCAAAAATTAAAAATATAATTACCATATGATACAGTAATTCCATTTCCAAGATTATATCCAAAGAAAACAAAAACACTAACTCAAAAATATATCTGCACCTCCATGTTCATAACAACATTATTTATAAGAGCCATGACATAGAAAGATACTAAGTGTCTATCAATGTATCATTGCATTTTTATACAAAGAATTTGTGATACACACATGCATGCATGTGCTCACACGTGTACACACACACACACACACACACACACACTGGAATATTATTCAACCACTAAAGAAAAAAATGAGGAAACCCCATCATTTTTGACAATATAGAAGAACTTTGAAGGCATTATGCTAAGTGAAATAAGTCAGACCAAGAAAGACAGGTACTGTATGAACTCATATGTGACATGTAAAAAAAAGCAAAAAAAAAAAAACAAAAAACAGACTCTCAGAAAAAGAGATCAGATTTGTTATTACCAGTGGCAACATTTGGAAGATGGGAGAAAAGATACAAACTTCCAGTTATTAATAAGTACTGGGGATGTAATGTACAGCATGGTGAGCATAGCTAACACTGCTGTATGATACATAGGAAAATTATTAGGGGATTAATTCCTGTGAGTTCTCATCACAAGGAAAAATATTTTTCCTTTTATTTCTTTTTTTTTTTGTTATTGTGTCTATATGAGAAGATAGGTAGATGTAAGCTGAATCCATTATACTATATGTAAATCAAACTATCATGCTGCATGATTTAAACTTTTACAAACATATATGCCAATAATTTCTCAGTAACACTGGAAAAAACATGGAATAAAAAAAAACTTGTGTTTAAATAAACAACTGCTCATAAAATGTGCCTCTATGTCATCTTAAACTAATTTAATGTTTTTTGAGAAAAGCAAAACAAATGACTTTTGTCATTGTTCTTCATAATGATTGAATATAGGTTATAGTAACATTATCAGCAACCAAACTATTAGTAAATCTCTATAATTACATTCTATATCTGGTTTAGTGTGGCATAAAATGAGATTAAAAAGCAACATATAAAAAGAAAATAGTCCTACTTTCTGGAGAGTTTCAGTCTAAGTCTCATATTGAATTTATATTTGGGAGTCTCATTAATTTGGAGGTATATCTAAATAATTGATTCATCCCATAAACTTAATGTGGAACACGTCTAAAGTGTCTGGAATTCTCCAGTGATTTAAAAATCTCTGAATTGCTAAGATTTCTCATTTTTTTAAATGAAAACAAAGATATTCTGTTTTATTTTTTAAATGATTTATTATGATGAACTCGATTTGAGAAAGATATTTCAAGTGTATATAATTTTATTTATTAATTGAAATGACTGCATAAGACCAATGTAATTTTCACAGGATATACACTGAAGTTTGAAGGAATATCAATACAGTAATCTCATAACAACTGTATTAGGATAATGGTAGTCACTTTTATAAACCAAAATGATGACATCACACAATAAAATTATATTTCATATCCGTATGAATCTGATGAGTGTGTTAGAGGTTGGTGGGTAGATTCCTCCTTGTGGTTATTCTGAGATAAGGGTTGCTTCCATTTTGTGGCTATAGAATCTCATACGGCCTGTTCTCAACTAGTAGAAGGGGAAAAGTGTTGAATATCTGTAGACAAGTTGGATGCAAGGGGATCAGGGAAATGTAGCACCTGGGTAGGCAGTTTCTTGCCCATGACATCACCATACTATGGAAATGGGAACATGCATTTTGAATAAACATTTTGCCATTTCTGTCCCAGTCTTCTCTTCTGGCTACCAAATATCTATATATGCCCTTCTTCTCATAGAATATACTACCTGAGTTCAAAGTGGAGGACCTCCAGGTGATGTGCAGTCCTCTCCATCACGTCCTGTTGTACTTCCTTGTATACAGCAAATTATGAACCAAAAGACAAGATATCTGTCCCGACTGTCCCCTCCATACTCTATATAAATCAGTGGAACAGTGATAGAATAACAAAAACAAGAATCATCATCTAGAAAATAGAAGATTGGAGGCACACAGCAGTCATTGGCATAGAGAAATAATGAAATCCTACCAGGAAAGTAAAGGAAAGACCCTCTGTCCTGGTAGTTTAGAAATGCCCTTGTCTAGATGGTACTTCTTTCCCTGTAACATCTCCCCTTGTTCATTGTTCTTTACCTGTGCTTCCCCAGGGAGATTCTTTCTAGTCTGTTGTGCTAAATACTACATCTGAAGTTGGGAATGGGGCATCCTCCCCCTGTGGACTGTATATATTTCACAGACTGTTTCTTGTTCCTTTCAAGTTGTTTTAAGGTTTGAAGAAACAAAGAATTTTGTAAGATAGGCTTATGGCTTTTGAAGTTATAAATTCCCTTGAAAATTAGTAGAATTTTGATTTCTTTGCTTCCCATTACTTCTATATACTAATATCCTCACTCAAAGTTATACTCTACAAATAATTATCAAACCCAAATTATTTCTTTGCACCTCACTCTCTTGGTTTTCTCTTTCAACCTGTTTGTGGTCACTTCGAAGCCTGAAAACAACACGCCAGTGGGAAGCAAACACCTTTATCTAAAGGTGAAACTCTTCTATTCAGTTGAGAAGTTAATTGGCTTTTGTTGTTCAAAGTAATTCCAGCAATTTTTCTTAGTATTCACATCCTAGAAACAACTGGATCTCCAAGGCTGGAAGACCTCAATTTTGGACTTGGTCTATTCCCTTTCAGTTTTGGTTGTCAGTCAGCCAATTCTTACCCATACTCATTTTTCCCCATAATATCTTGCCAACGAAGGCATGTAGTAACTAACACAATTACTAATATTATACTTTTAAACTTCTTCCCTTAAATACATAGGCTCAAAAAGCACTTGTGTTTTCTTCCAATATATTTATCAAGATACTGCAAATGACATTTTTTATCAAGTATTTTTAACCTTTAATATTTTCAGTCCTGAACATTAGTTACCCTGATGCTGCTGCCTTAACCATGAGGCCAATGTTATGCATTAAAGAAAAAAAAAAATTAATGTTTATTTTTAAGAGAGAAGAGGGTCAGAGAGAGAGAGGGAGACACAAAACCTGAAACAGGCTCTAGGCTCCTAGTTGTCAGCACAGAGCCTGACTCAGGGCTCAAACTTACTAGCCATGAGATCATGACCTGAGCTGAACTAGGACACTCAACCGACTGAGCCACTCAGGCGACCCATGGTTATCTGACAATGTTATGCATTTTTAAATGTTTATTTATTTATTGGGGGGGGAGGGGCAGACCGAGAGGGAGAGAGAGCCTGATGGGGGACTCAATCTCATGAACCATAAAATCATGACATGAGCCAAAATCAAGAGTTGGATGCTTAACTGATTGAGCCACCAGGCACCCCTTCAATGTAGTAATTTACAATCTTATTATATTTAATGTATTTTAAATTTTTATTAAGGTAGTTTTGTACTTGTGCTACCAACTTTTTTTTAAATTTTTTTTTAACGTTTTTTTTTTGAGACAGAGACAGAGCATGAACGGGGAGGGGCAGAGAGAGAGGGAGACACAGAATTGGAAGCAGGCTCCAGGCTCTGAGTCATCAGCCCACAGCCCCTCGCGGGGCTCAAACTCACGGACCGCAAGATCGTGACTGGAGCTGAAATCGGACACCCAACCGACTGAGCCACCCAGGCGCCGCTGTGCTACCAACTTTTGAATTTGTTATGATAATACTCACTGCGTAAATTTCAGTGGATAGCACAGTAGAAATTTTGTTAATTTTTTTTCTGTTTTATTGCTCAAGTTCGAGTCCAATGTATGCATTCTGAACTATCAAGCAGCTTTTATCCTTGTGATGATTGAAAGATGGAGGTTCTTTCCATCTTGTGGTTCCTACATTCTTTAGGGTCTGAGAATCCTCTGATTTTTGACCAGAGAGAGGAATGACATGTCTGCCTTTTTTCTTTTTCCTAATTCCAGCTCAGCAATGACCATCATTATTTCAGTTACATTCCAGTTAGTGACATCTAGTCACTTGGTCACATCTGATGACAAGAGGGCTAGAAAATACGGTTTCTAACTGGGAAGTTGTCAGCCATTCCACATTTTGGAAAGGAAGGGGTGTGAGCTATGAGCTTCTGGTGACAGATGAGTGCTTCTGCCACTATGACCACCATCTGATTTTATTATTTTTTTCTTTTTGGGTAATAAAAAATTAAACGTAGAAGAGGATAGCATGTGAAAGCCCTAGTTTCTAAAATGTATTTTAAATTGAGTAGATTCATATTTTTCCAATTTTTTTATAATCTCCTGAAGGCTTAGAATTCAGGTTTATCATTTTACTTTGAATGAGTCACTTTCATTATTAGGTTTGTATCACCTCTTGCAACATTAACAAATCCAAATAACTTTTAATCAGAGACACTTTTAATCAGAGAAACAAGTACATTATGCTCTGACCAGTAAATGAAATAATAGGCATTTTCAGATTGGGGCAATTTCTCCTAATAACTGGTGCCTAATTCCTAGAACCTAAATATCCTCTTTTTTGGAAAGGCTGGAAACACCATGAATACTCCCAACTCTATTTCCTACTCTTTTCAGACATTCGAATGATAATTATTCTTTTGTTTGTACTTCTTAAGATCTCACTACTAGTACCAGCCCATAGATTTGCTTGTTTGTTTTAGAACATGCTTTGAATAAATGTAACATTTGCAGAAATTCATTCTGAGAGTGGAAGACATAATGGATTATTGGTGGGCATAACACTAGAAGTAGAAAAGAAAGAGAAAATAGTTGAAACAGTGTAAATATAGTGTAATAATGGTTGGTGTGTTGAATAATACTTTAGACACTAAAAAACCTCCTAACTCTAACTGGCTTAAATGATAAGTTAATTCAGTTTCTAACTTAGAGGAAGGCCAGAGAAGAGCAAGCTTGGTTGGATGTAGGCTTGGTTGAACTGATCCTCATTGACATCTTTAAGGAGCCATATCCCTTCTATATCCCTGCTCTCCCATCCACAGCTACAGCCTTTTCCCCCTTGGTCATAAGTTTGTTGCCACTACCAACTGAGGAAAATTGTGTACTATTCTCATGCAGCAAGAAAAAGTAAGAAACCTGACCACTTACTATGGACTATAAATCCATTATTCCAGTTTGATTGGGCTAAATAAGGTTGCTTTCTCACAACTGGAGCAGTCTCAGTTGCTGGGGAAATACCATGTACTGTTTGGATTTGTATTAATTGGAGTCCACCCCAAGATCTGGAAGTGTATTCAATTTCCCCCAGTCATTTGAAAATTTGGTAGTGGTGAGGGAGCATGGTTGGGAAGGTCATTGGGAATGATGGTTCTCTGAACATAATCAAGTTTCTGTTAGGAAAAGAACTAGGAGAAGCAAAACATAATTTCACTGAGAATGGGAGAGAGAGATGTATTGATTCACTGCCATGAGAATATTTGCTGTAGAATGCGAATTACTGTACTTGAGAGCAAATCATGTTCTTCATGATGGATATTTTGAGGTTCTTTATCAAAACCCTGCAAGCAGTAGATAAGGATGGCAATGGAGGTGATGATGATGATGATGACGACTACAGCCATGACAGTGAAAACTGCTTCGATAATACCTGTGATGATTTAACAAGGCAATTACTCAAACTGTCACTACCAAGCATGTTTTTTTTTTTGGTGCTGAATCATGCTAAATTTACAGAGAAAGCCCTAATTTATTCCACAGAGAAAGATACATTTGGGATCTATAGTTGCTTCCCAGTAAATAAGACAAACATAGGTTTAGATGATTGAAGATAAGGTAATTTCTAGTGAGAAATAGAACTAGCTGCTGGAAACTCTGCCTTCCTTAAATGCTCTTACTCTTTGGATCTGTGTATGTTTCTATTTTTTAAAGACAAGTACCTGGGTAAGATAAGCAGACTAATAACATACATTTGAGGTTGCTTAGTAAAGAAAATATTTTTTAAGCTATGCCTTATTTTTATTTATTTGTATTTTTTGTAGACTTATTTCATATTTCAGATTCCACTTATCAGACAACTTAATATTGCATGATTAAAAAATAATTTTAGGGGCATCTGGGTGGTTTGGTCCAGTTAAGTGTCCAACTCTTGGTTTCACTTCAGATCATGATCTCACGGTTTGTGAATTCAAGCTCCACATTGGGCTCCATGCTGACAGCATGGAGCTTGCTTGGGATTCTGTCTCCCTCTCTCTGCCCCTCACCTACTCATGCTCACTCTCTCTCTCAAAATAAATACATAAACTAAAATATTTAAAAGGCAATTTTAAATTATTTTATTAAAAGTAATTATATTAAGATGAATAATACTGAATAGCTCATAAAACTTCTTTGTTTTGTAATCTATAGGATTAACAGCTAACATATGGTTAATTGTAATTAAAACCAAAATCCCATTTTTCCCAAATGAAATAAGAATATTTACTTTAGCCTAGAATATTGTAAGTAAATTGAAAGGATCAAAATCTCTTCCAAAAACACCTGTAATTAATAGTATTTTTCAAAACTTATATCAGAGCTATGACATTTTTCTGGGAGGTAGCTTTATTAAAGATGTGCATTGGAAAGATCTTTACATTATATATTTTTCATAATAATATTCTTAATGTTCACTACCTGAGACAAATGATTATGCAACACTTTATAGAGTGTCCTGTTCTGCCCCTTTGTCTTGCTTGGATAGATGGTGACTACATTACATAGAATTCATATAGTGAGGCCATCTGTGCAAAAATGGAGGTGATTTTACCTCCATCGGAAGTGAGCATGTTCTCATAGATGGTCTCAAGTACCCCAGAACTTCAAGTCACTCTGTCATCATTTACCTAGAGACTAAACTCTTTTACATAAGGAGAAGTAAAGTCAATTAACTAGTTTTGCATTATTTATCTTATTTTCTTTGTGCTTTGTGCTACATCGGAATATGAAGTTGCAGTTCTGATAGGGCCCATTTTTTTGAGAGACAGAGAAAGAAAGAGATTAATATCAACAGCGTTACTGACTGTTTTCTGTGGCCAGTCGTTGTCCTCAGCACTCCCTCTACACTTTTCAATTTAATCTACAGAGTTATCTCGTGAGGTACTTGATACCTCTATATTCTTTTACATATGAAGCTTTGGGAAGGTAAATTACTTGCCCATAGTCAAAAAGCCAGTAAGTGTTGCAATCAGGGTTCAAACTGAAGCAATGTGCACTCTTAATCCACTACACTACACCCATGAGTCAGCTTTAAGCTGGGAGAATGGGGGTTAAGATGAGGTATGTGGGGGTTTGTGGTATACTACCATTCATGCACAAGACTGGGTACTCAGCCCTGAGGAAAATGACACTTGGGAATATGCAGGGTGGTAATTTTATACCTTAACATGGGCACCTATAAGTTTGTATACCTGTTAGTTCCATGAAGATGAGTAGAAATGGCACACAGAATTTGTTCTAAAATTTTAAAGGAAGTAACTATATGGCATTCTGAAAAAGAAAACAAAATACAGAGAAAGCAGAAAGATCAGCAGTTGCCAGAGTTTGGGGGAGGGGATTGGGTGGAGGGGGGATGAACAGATGGAATAAATATAATTTTTAGGGGAGTGAAACTCTTCCATATGATACTGCAATGTGAATACATGTCATTATGTATTGGCCAAACCCAAATAATTAACTGTACAACACAAAGAGTGAACCGTAATGTAAACTATGGACTTTAGTTAATAGCAACGCAGTAATATTGTTTCATTAATTGTAACAAGGATAACACAGTAATGCAAGATATTAATAATAGGAGAAACCATGTGTTAGGAAGAAAGGGGATGTATGGAAACTCTATAGCTGCTCAATTTTCTATAAACCTGCTCTAAAAATAAAACCTATTTACTTTTTGGAAAAGGAAGAAAAAAGAAACTGAGTGATTATAGGACTATTATTGTGAATCAATCAGGAAATAAGTGACTCATTTCAGAATAATTGTATCTTTTCTTCAATAGTGTTGAAATCTAGGACTTCCACATTTTCACTTAGATTCAGTCAAATTCCAAAAAAAGTTTTCTGTGCTCTCTGTATACTAGGCTATGAATTCTGGATGAGCCCAGGTCTACTTGCCAGGATTACTCCCTAAATAGGAAAGAAGCACCTTTAGAAAGCATTAATCTTGTAAAGCCACAGGGCCACAATTAAAGAGTGGTTCAATGGTTTTCCTAAATGTATAACTTACAAGGACAGATTTTTCCCCTGCATCTTTTACCCTGATTATAATGATGGGCTCGATTTCCCCATGTATAGTCATCCATTGTTAACATGCTGGCATTTGAAAGGAGTATTTACTCTTGATTTTAAACATAAAAGAGCTTGTATGAGCAGAGAAAGAGGAAGTAGGTAAATACTAACATTTCTTGTGGAGTGGAAAGCAGTTCCCCTGCACTTTTCTCACCATTCAAGTCACAGTTTGAGAAGGAAATAGCTTTAGAAATTGAGAGGGCCAATGGATCCGTTAACTGTGCTTTCTCCACACAGTTAAAGCTCAGTGTGAGACTGGCTGGCAACATAAACAATAAGGAAGAAGTCACATGAGGAGGGGTTATTAGAGAAAGAGTAAGGAGAGTCACATTTTGGTTATAACTAATGACTAGCTGACTCACCCATGCATGAGAAATCCTTCGTCAGGTGTCATTTTCTAGGGATGGTGGCTTAATTGCCCCCCCAAAAGGCAGCTTTTTTAAATTTCACAAATGACTTATGCCTTATTATCATATCTACCATGTCAGGATGGTGGGGTTTATTTGGTCCTCATATCTCTTCATAAAAAAATGGGACTTTTTTAAAGATAGCACAATTTTAGAAGAAAAGATTGAAATCCATACCACAAAATAGGTTTTGCTATACACCATTTGATAGGAATAGGAGTATGTAAACATATTCCCAAAAAATATATAGGTACTCTATAATTAAGAGTTTGTATAATGGGGAACGGAATTCCAACATAGATATAATGTTAATAACCTAGGTAAACAACAGTTTTTGTCTGTTTAGATTTTGATTATACTGGGGTGAGGGGAGTGAGAAGGAGTGGTATCTTTCTCAGTGCCAGTCTGTGTGCAAATCCTGTCTTCACTTCCACATTTGAACATGGTTGATGTTGAACTTGTTCCTTCCTGTTATCAATTTTGATACATCAAGTGATGGCATCTCAAACTTTTGTCCTTAGGACAATTTCTTCTTTAATACATAACAACTATAATTCTATTGCTATTGTTCTTATAAGGTCTGTTCCTGGAGGCTACTATACCTTGTAATGCAGGATTAATAATAGTGCAATTGTGCTAAAACACTTACTTCGATTATTTGTGGCTATCCTGGAAAACTGTGCGATAGAAGCCCTTGGTGTAGTTTTGGAAAAACTCCATTGATTTTAAATGAGTGGGGAAACACAGAAATGTCAAGATAAATTACTAATCAGAAGTTTGTTTTTTTTTTTTCCTATTATTTACCTATATATTCCCCATCTTTTCCAACCAACTTTGCACTACTAAGGGTATTTATATCAAAATGCCAGTGAGCACTATGTCTATTATGGTTACTAATTTACTCTATCTGTCATGCACTTACTATATCATACTATTTTATAAGCTATTGTATCATTTATTTGGTCTTCACAAGAGCCTGTGAGATCTGCATTATTTATTATACCCATTATACAGATCAGGAGCCTGAAGCAGCAATAGAAAAGCACTTGCTATATGTCACATAGTTACTAATTAATGAAGTCAGGTTTTGAACCCAGACAATCTTGCTGTAGTGTTCCTGATTAGTAATACATTTAAGCAGAAACAACTCTACTAAATGAAGACTATACAGATAAAAGTTGCTAACAAACACGATCATTGTTAATATTACAGTTATTTATTGTAATTATTTTCTCTCATGTCCTTTTCTGTTTTGACAAACTGAACTGCAAAAATCTGTCTATAATTTGGTAGTTCAGGATTTTAAATTTCAATAGTGATTGAATATGATGGTTTAATAGTTCACTGTCTTACACGGTGCACTTCACTACTCTAGGTAACTGACTCATTTTCTTTCTAAACACAGTTATAATAGAAAGCACTGCCTCACTTTCTAGCAGATGGAGAGCAATCTTGTTTTAATGCACATCATTTATAATAGATACAAGCTGTCAGATAACTTCTGGTAAAATAGGATGCTGAATCAGACATTTATTTTAGTGGCAATTGTTGACACATAGACTAGCCCACCCAAATGAAAGTATGCCATATTACTTGGCTCTATAGATAAACTATGTTATAATATTCTTTGTCATGTTTCATTTTCGGTTTCTGCTTTAGACATCCTACCATACACCACGATTTCCATCACTTATCTTTAAATAGCTTGTTGTCCTAAAACCATTATACATTATTTTAGATAGTTATATTTTAGCTTTTATTTCTAATATAAGAGTCATCTAAAACCTGGTAGTTTTAAGTAGTTACATCATAGTTAGAAAAATGTGCTCTGGAATCCAACAGACCTAGATTTTAATCCCAGCATTGCTCCTTATTAACTGAATGGAAAATACGTTTTAATCCCTGAAAACCTCCATTTTTTAAAAAAATTATGATTTTTCTATCATAGATTATTATATGAATCAAATAAGTTAATGTTTCTACAGTGGTAGTAATTTACCATATATATCATTAACTGTAGTTCACTAATATGAGGCATCAAATAAACAATGAAAGCCCCCAACAAAAACAGATTTTACAAAAAGTGAAGGAGCTGAATGAACACCTATATGACCATGTTGGTCATATATCAACTGTGTCTGTTCCACTTAGTTAATGTCTATCTTGTATTGTTTGATAAGTATTTTAATACTGATACTGGAAAAAAGAACAAAAGAAATATTGACATTTATCATATGTACAATGCCTCTTTTGGTTAATTCATGTAGATGTGATATTTGGAAAATATAATGGTAGCTAGATTTGGGTAAAATTAAAAATGCTTAGTGTACATTTTAGCTGCACATATACTAAATATGGAACAATACCGAGATTACCCTGACTACTGCATAAGGATGACATTTGTGAAGCATTTCTTATTACATAATTTTAGAAAAAATATATTTTATATGTTGTTTGTATATTCAATGATAAAGCAAGTATGGTAAAATTGTACTAAATGGGGATTCTGGGTAAAAGTTTATGGGAGTCCTTTGAACCATTTTTATGACTTTTCTACAAGTCTCAAATTATTTAAAAAATTAAAACAAATAATATCTTGGGAAATAAAAAAGTAAAAATTAAGTAGCAACCAGTCTTTTAAATTAGTATGTTTCCACTATATTTAGATGAAGCCATGCAGGATAGGTGCTTTTGAAGTATAAGAGGTTTTATGTATTATGTGTGTTACAATTTAATTTTTGGATTTGCTAGTACTACTCTACACTAAAATAATGTATTTTTTTAATCAAGTTGTTAAAAAGCCATATGAGCTTAATTGATACATCATATAAAAACAAATTCTTGGGGCGCCTGGGTGGCTCATTCAGTTGAGCATCGGACTTTGGCTCAGGTCATGAACTCACAGTTTGTAAGTTTGAGCCTGCATTGGGCTCTGTGCTGAAAGCTCAGAGCCTAAAGCCTGCTTCATATTCTGTGTCTCCCTCTCTCTCTGCCCCTCCCCTGCTCATGCTCTGTCTCTTTCTCTGTCAAAAATAAAGATTAAAAAAAATCTTAAGACTATTATTTATTTTTTACTCCAGTGCAACAAATAAATGCTTTCATACATACATTCATAAATACAAATTATGGTAAGTTCTATGTGAATATACTGTGTTATTTTCAAGAGTGACAGAGAAGACATTAGTTAGATTACTTGGTCAGTGAAAGTCTCACTGAGGAGATGACATTTAAAATGTTACTTAAAGGATAAGAGAAGAAAATTATGGAAAGAAAAGTGGGAATGTTGACAGGGAGCACAAGGAGTCTTTCAGAGAGAAACCAAGTCTAATGCCTTGAGAAAGAAGAGAGTGGAGCATATTTGAGAAGGTGGAAAAAAGATAGTATGGTTGGTGTACAATAACCAAGGAGAAGAGTGGCTCAAATTGAATGTGAAGAGAGAGACTGGGGGTATATCATCCAGAACCTTGAAAGTTAAGTTGGAAAATTTAAAGTGTCACTAGGCCAGATTTATAATCTATGCAACTCTGTTACTGTGAAATATAGTGTGTATATTGTGTGTGTTTGTGCATAGGGGTCAAAATGGAAATGGAAGATTAGTGAAGAGCCAATTTTAATAGCTTGAGATGGGTAGTGTTTGCTTGGACTAGGATATTACCTGCATAAAAGGAGGAAACATCATTTTGTGATATATTATGTGTATGTATTATGAATGTGTTATGTGTAGAAGACATTTAATTTATTACAAATAGCTATGGCTTAAGACTTCAAGTGAAAGCATGCTAATAATAATGGTATGCTTAACACTTAAGAAAATATTAGAAGCTTGTGAGCATTGTGTTAACTAAGACTTCTAACTAAAAATGATTATTTTTAAATAAGAATTTAATCATGATTATTCATATAATCACAAATTATATGAAACTTTTAATTTTTTATTTTCCTTTATATACTCATATTTAAATGGACATAACTTACTGAGAATGTACTATTGTTCCTATTTTCTTAACGGTTCAATTATACTTAAAATTATTAATGACACAATTTCGTATTATATTGGTAGAGGATGATGATGCACTTCCCAAATGAACAGAGTAATAATAAGTGAATAATGAATTTGTTTATCCTGGATATTGTGAGTTTGTAGGAGGTACATGTATATCTAATAGATGATGAAAAATTTTTAGCAGATATTATTTGCAATCATAATATCCCATGTGGATTAGTGAACTTGTCATAGTTATAATTATACAAACATTTAATCAATGCTATCAATATTTCACCATTGAAGAGTTAACAGAAAAAAGACAACCAAAAACTAAAGAAAGAAAAACGAGAGTTGGTGGTGTAGAAGGTATACATAGTATATTGGGAAGAATGCTGGCCTAAGTCAAAAGATTTGGCTTCCAGTTCTGGATTCAGGTAACCTTGGTTAATTCATAACTGATGATTTGTAAGTTTTCCTTTCAACTCCCAAATTCTTTGATTTTTTTCTGAAATATACCAGGGATTGGAGCTCTCCAGCTCCTTGTATTTAAGGGTTTTTATTCATTTTGCCTTCTTTCAGCACAACTTGTTTAAAAAATCAGAACTTAACAATCAGTGAAAATATTTCATTGTCTGTCACTGTTTCTTGAGTTTGTTGAGACACTGGGTTGTTGGGAAAAATGGAAATATCAGATGAAGGGTGGTGTTTTATAGCAAGAATGAGATGATTAAAACACTGAGCCATTGAGATAGTGGGTCCAATAGAAAGAAGGAAATAATAGTAACCAGTTTTAGTGGTTGGGTAGGAAAACATAAAAGTAATCAGTAAAAGAATTCTGGACCAGCTGCTACTATATTTCCAATTGCATTATTCCTTCTTAGAGTGACTCTGTATCCTCCAAATTCCAAAGCTTATTTTCTCTCTAATGAGGCTATGGGGGATTTAAAGCTGCTTCTCCAAATCTGGATTTCAGCAAAATCTGTTTGTTACTATCACAAAAAGAAATATGTCCCAAAGCAAGCATTATCATAAGGACTACAAAGAGAAAAAAGCCCACAATTTGGGTTAGACTACCTAGGGTAGAGTTCTACTTTAGTATCCTACTAGTTGTTTTATGAAACTGTGAAAAATCATCATCTGACATTCAAAAGCAGCATTTATAAAATGTGAACAATTTTATCTGTTTCATTCATCCCTAGTAGGAAAATAAGTGTTGAATATGACAACTTAAAGTGCTTTGTTATCTGGAGACATATATGCTTGTGAGCTAATTTTTACTATTCATCAGTTTAGCCAGTCTAGTATGACCATTGATGGATATAGATGAAAATTGAGGAAAATTGGGGAATTGAGTTGTGTTCCCAAACCCGATGCTAATTAAGAAAAAAGCAAAAAATTCCACAAAACTCTTAGTTCCTCCAGCTTCGGAATAGATCATCATAGGACCATTAACTTCTCTGTAAGATGCTGTTCACTCTTCTAACTTCCATCTCCACCTTCTGCTTCTTTGTAATCACTGATTCACTCACATTATAAGTTCTCTAAATGCCATCCAACTCATGACACAATTGGAACTGAATTCAATGTCTAATGTATACAATGCAGATTAATGCTTTTCTTTGTCATTGTTTCTTATCAGGTCTAATGTTGATTTCCTACAAAAACATCAAGTAGCATCAATGTTTCAATGTTTTTTTTAGAGTATCCCCAAATATTTAATATTATACAAGTCCAAGATGTAATAATCTTCTGCAGAGCATATTGATTTTTAGTTAGTGCCAAACCAGGGGTTGTAATCCTAATTTTGTACAGACATCTTCCTAATGCCTCCCAATGTAAATTCAGAAATTGTCATATATCCAAATGGTCATCAGTCAGTAGAATCATCTTGCAGTGCAAAACATTATTATTACCAGGTTGAAGAGTTTTCATTCATTTTATAAAATTCATTTCAAACTATACCTTGTAATATAAACCTCTAATTTCATTTTATGGAAATAAGTGAATTTGCTTAAACAGAGAAGGAAAGTTTGTAAATATGTAGCCTAAACATATCTATTGTGAAATTGTGTGTAATTCCCCAAAGAAGAGCTTCAGACCAAGTTTTTGTGTTTACTTAGGCTATTAAATGGTTATGCCAGGAAGCAAGAGTGTGGGGTGAGGACGAGTACAGGAAAGGATATATAGGAAATATGAAGCATGTTACTGTGGCAACTGTGGCCAACTGGGGCTTGATTCTCCTTGGAACTTTCTGAGAAGTGTATGGAGTGCTTGACAGTACTGCCTACCTGAAGGTAGATCATGACAAACTCCTTTCCTCTATTGGTTGAGTACTGCCCTTGGTGTGTTAATTTCCTAGGTTTATGCGTGCCTACTGAACAAGATTTACTTTGCTCAAGGTGAAATGTTGTCAATATTTTGAAAATGAAAGCTCAATTTTTACTGTCCACCATAGATTCCACAAAAATTAGAAGCCAAGAGGATGCATGGTGGGACATTAGACACATTATTATGAATGCATTTTGTGAACTTCAGTGATAAACCACCTATACAAACACTGTTTAAATCATGCAGAACCCAGTATTATTAGTTTTATACCTGCACTTCCAATTTATATTTTCAGGTTTAGAAAACCAGAATATACATAAACTGGATCCTCTTTATTTATGTTTATGTCAAAACTACAAATAATGTGAGATTTTATTCTATTTGCAAGCCAAGTTTGCCTGCAGAGCTTCCTAGATCTTGAGAAGACATGAGACTTTGGGTCATAGATAAACTACTTTATTACTCACAGGACCGCAGGCAGCATGAGCTCCACACTCAAATTGGTTCCTCTCTTTTTCAAAAATCAGTGAAAAGATAAAGAGCAGCACAAGGGTGTTTATATTTTGGAGAAATCCTCTAGGGGCAGTTCTGAAAGATCATTAATGTCCCTTCCTTCCTCATACCTCCCATAGTCTAAGGTTATCTCCTCCAAGTACAGGATTTTTGCTCTCCGTCCAGCTCCATAAAGTCTGAAGTTGTTATAACTTCATCTTTTTTTCTTCCCGGTGGTCTCCTATTTCACCCAGAGATTTATCTAGAAGAGTCATATGAAAGAGGCGCCAAAGTATATTTATAAACTGTAACTATAACTAAGTTTTAATGTCCTAATTCTCATCCTGAACAGGTTGCCATCCAGAGACTATAGACATTTAGATGGGTCTGGGATTGGCATTATAGGGTAAAGACACATTGTGCTGAGAAACTGTCAGGAAGAAATCCTGGAATTTCTAAAGTCTATATATAATGCCCTATAACCCTCAAACCCTTTCCCCTAAGACTGTATCATAGTCACAATCCAACAAGTTAAGTTGTTCTAGTTGTATAGTATTCTAGGTCACAAAGAAATTTATCATCACAGCATAGGCTCCCCTAAGTTTCAAGTAAGCAATGTAAAGGTGGCCCCAGTTGGATGATATGCACATAGTAAGTCTGTAATACAGCTGAGCAACTCTGAGTTTAGGAAACCACCAATTTTATAAGACCACAGGTAGCCACTGGCTCAACTTTTACCCTGGAGAGAGCGATTATCTTTATTATTCTGATCAAGCAGTGAATCTGCCTCCTGCCCCAGAGGGAGACACTTATCTCTGTCTTCTCAGGCTGTTTGCTTTACAAACATCCTTGAAAGGTAGTACAAAATAAAGGTTGTCAATGCCTTTGCTTAAAACAAAGAGAAGAAATTTCAGAGATTAAAAAAAAAAAAAAAAAAAGGTGAGAGTTCCAATGGAGAATTGTGTCCATATATGTTGTTGATTTTGGTAGTGGCAAGCTAGTCCTTCCAACTGAAATGACTATCTGTCCTGTCAGCTATGTTTGAAAATAATACAGCCTGAGAAGAACTTGCAAATGAAATATTGAATTAGAAATAAAAGATGGCTATTTGACAAATTTACTTCTGTTCATTATATTTTTATCTTATTTATCCCCAGTGTTATAGTAAGAAGGAAAGTGGAACTTCCATTTCATAATTTTTTATGAGCTACATGTACAAATAGTAACAGCTAAATTGGAAAATAAATCAAAGATAATAGAGAAAACCATTGAACTGTATACTAATTTGCCTCTATTTTAGGCAAATAATTAAATTTAAAAGTATCTTTTATTGTATTGTATTTAATACTTTTATTTTGAAATACTTTGACTCTCTAAAAATTGGAAGATTAGTAGAAAGCTCCCATAAACCATTCATCCTACTTCTGCTAATGATAACATCTTACATAACCATAATAAATTATTAAAACCAGGAAATTTATTTTGGTACGATATTATTAACTCAACTATGCACCTTATTCAGATCTCATATGCACACTTTTTTAGTGTATAGTTCTTTGAAATTCAATATATGTATATGGAATATAATACAACCATCACCAAAATCAGGATACAGAACACATCCATCACCACTTTATAACTCTCCTTTTCTTTTTTTCCCTTTAGAGTCATACCTTTCCCAGGCCCTAACCTCTGGCAACCACTGATCTGTTCTGATCACTATACTTCGTGACTTCAACGAATATTACTAAATGAGGGTTATTCAGCTAAAAACTCTGAGATTGTTTTTTTTTTTTTTGTTTTTTTGTTTTTTTTAGTTTTTTTTTTCATTCAACACGAGTCTCTCAAGATCCATTCATGTTGTGCATATTGGTGGTACATTCTTTTCTATTGCTGAGTAGTATTCCATTGTAGATATATAACACATGTTATTTACCCAGTCACATGTAAAATAAACCTTTGGGTGGCTTTCAGTTTGAGGCTATTGCAAATAAAGCTACCATGAACATCCATGCACAGGTTTTCATATGAACATAACTTTTCATTTTTCTGGGATAGATACCCAGGAGTATGACTGCTGAGTAAATTGCATGGTAAATTCATGTTTAATTTTATCTAAAAACAAAAAACAAACAACATCAACAAGAAACCCTGCCAAACTGTTTTCCAGAGTCTGTACAATTTTCCTACTGTATGAGATCCAGTTGCTCAACATCCTTTTCAGCACTTGGTATTGCCAATATTTTTTTAAATTTTATTTTAATAATTCTGGTAGGTATGGAGTGAGATCTTATAATAGCCTTAATTTACATTTCTCAAATGGCTAGCGATTTTAACATCTTTTATTTGCTGATATTCTTATATTTTTAAGTGTAATGCTATTTATTTTGTTATAACCAAAGCTACATTGTGACTCTAAACAATAGGACTTCCTTTGCCCAACTGATTGATTGATTTCTTATCCTTTAAGAGGCTGTATTTAATTTTGTTCTTATTTGGGAAGTTTATACTTTTCAAGCATTTTAATTGCCCCAAAACATTGGACTAACACACAGTTGCCTTTCGATTTCATTACTTTCACTTTTTTGTTACTCTACGGTCTCTTATATGTTCCTTTAAATACTGCCCTGATTTAGATTGGGTTAGCATCAATTTATGATCATGTACTGCTTATTTTCCTTCTAATCCTCTTCTTATCTGTTCTAATAAACTATAACGTTACATTAGAGGTTAACAATAAGCGGAAAGAAGAAGACTATTATTAGTTTACTAAAGTGAGACTATATAAAAATATGTTAAAAACATACTGTTTTAATGAAATAGGAGATTAGCCAGGGGTCAAGTAGGTAAGTACTTTCTGTAGAAAAGAGCTGACTTTATGCATTCATTTCCTTCTTCATTCAATCATTCTGCAAATATTTACTAAGCACTGATTTTGTGACAACACACTATGGAAAATACCAATGTGTGGGACCTTTATATCCCTCAAGGACTTTACAAGGAATTTGGGGTGAAACTGGTTATAAGAAATAATTAAAAAGTAACACCAGACACTCTGGACTATAGATAAAGACTCCAGGTTGATGTTACTAACTGCCTTACACTTTACCAATTTAGGCATTATTGTGTGTTTTTTTAATGTTTTTATTTATTTTTGAAGGAGAGACAGAGCATGAGCAGGGGAGGAACAGAGAGAGAGTGTGACACAGAATCCGAAGCAGGCTCCAGGCTGTGAGCTGTCAGCACAGAGCCTGATGAGGGGCTCAAACTCACGAACTGTGAGATCATGATCTGAGCTCAAGTCAGATGCTTAACCCACTAAGCCACCCAGGCGACCCCCCCCCCCCTTTTTTTAATCTGTAAACGAAGTACCTGGAATCAAAATTTTCAATATTCACTTCTAATATTCAGAAACTGGAAGTCAGAGAAAGTTGATAGTCAGGATTCTTATAGCTGACAGTTAGGATTCCCTACTGTGCAAAAAAAGTATAAAAAGAATGTATGTTGTGGCTGTTTAGCATCACAGCTAAGAAAAGGAAAAGAGATGTGCGTTAAGCCATGACATTGGATTATCTTTGTACGTACTTAAAAGAAGCTCATGATAAGTGATAGGTTGCTCTCTCATGATGGACCACAGAAAGAACAAAATTGAAAAGGCAAGTATCTTGCAGAAAGGTGAACATAGACTCAAGAAAGACCTGGGTGATGTCAGTAGTATTATTTCGGTCACAAGGTTTCTATATGTTTCACTAATTTGTCTATAAAGGAACAGAATTTATCTTTTCTATGTACTTAAAAAAGAAGACAACATGACATGATTTTAATTATGTTGAATACCTGCTAAGCAGTATAATTTATATATTTTGCATTCTATGTTGTGATTCGAATTCAGCTGACCCTTGCCATCATATTACACAAAACTGCACTGATATTATCAAAATTATTTCAGAGAAAAAATACCATTGTGTATTAGAAGCAGAAAAGCAAAAAGATGTGGGATAAATATAGGTTTAATTTAACAGATTAAAAAGGAAAACATGTATTGATGTAATTCGTGTGAGTTTAGTCATTTAATGACTATATTCAAACATCAGTTCTTCTGTATTCAGTGAGAAAATAGGAATATCCTATCCTCTATTTCACACAGTTAACATAGCTAGTCATTAATAGAATATATTAAAACAGATGTTTAATAGCTAGACAAAGTGATTGGCTAGTTATGAGAGCTGGTGTATTTGCAAGTCTAAGTAAACAACATGCATGCACAATATGAAAACAATAGTTTTTTTGTTTTTGTTTTTGTTTCCTGTGCAGACTTCAATAACTGTCGTTTACCCCTCTCTAACCAATGACAATAACATGAGTTACATCAATGGGAGTTTTAAAGATAAAATAACTTAATGATTTTTGTTAGCTGATTCCTATGTTCATAGAATAGGTTCTTACATAAGTTTTTGCCTGAGGTCACTCAGTAAGATTAAACAAATAATATCTAGGTTATTGATGAGGAAACTTTTTTCTAGCACACTATTTTTATGCTTAATTAATGAAAGGAATATGCCTAAGTGAGATTTGTTAGCTTTTTGTTGACAAAGATCTTGCTCATGATAGGTTTTTGTTATATGTCTGAATGAATAAAAATGTCAAAAAAATCTATGTCTATACACTTACATGTATCATTAAAATTTTTATATTATACATAAACAGTAGGTGGTAAAAATGTTAAGTTTCTGTTTCTCATTCTGTAGCAACTATCCATGTGACCTTGGTTCATTAGTTCTTCTCTCTGACATCCCTTTTTCCTCATTCCACCAAAGGAGGCAAGACCATTCTCCAAAATGTCTTTTCAGTTTAAAAATCTTTTTCCTATAATTTGTAAATTTTATAGAAAATATGTAAAAGAAAAATATACATAAAAAGTATTAGACATTATTTATGTCCCAGAATAAACTGTTTATATACTGTATTGCCATCACAATTTTTATATATAATTGAATAATCTTTTATATGCATGTTTTATAAATTTCAAAGCAAATTAAAATTGGTATGTTATGTATACTGTATATATCCGTATAATTTTATAAATTTAAAAACAAATCATAGGTGACAAAAAGCACCATCGTTATTAAATACTATACAATATAATGCTCTATACAGTGAAATGCAACAATATAATTATTTTCCTATTTGTTAGACTTGTGTAGGGTGGATGAAGTTGGGACTGAGAACAAGATTTCATTGGGCAGGATTGCCAAGTATTCTGTACATTTTACCAGTCCAAAATGATAACTGATGTTGAGATTTTTCTAGCAGATATTTATTCACTGTGACTCTGCTTTAAAATTTGCATTTACTTCAACTACCTTGTTTGCAGACTTTGACTTTTAAACAGAAAAAAAGAATTATCAAAATTCC
Organism: Panthera pardus; assembly: GCF_024362965.1. Lineage (NCBI taxonomy): Eukaryota > Metazoa > Chordata > Mammalia > Carnivora > Felidae > Panthera > Panthera pardus. The sequence goes on from NW_026526655.1 coordinate 88,899,659, forward strand.
TAAATTGTGTATCTACCAGTGGGTTTCCTACACTAACTTTTGCTTTTACATTTATCTGTGAGAACTCTTCATTTCAGCATGCAGTGTGGTATTTTGGTGTTTCTTCTAATTCCTACTCAGAAGTATGGTTTGTGAATTGATTTGGGAGGGGATGCAGGGAAGGACCAGCACTCTGAGTCCTTCAAAGTCCAGCTCTCATCCCTAGAAGGCCCACCTGCTGGGTTTTCTTTTGACATGGACCTGGGGTTTCTGAGTGAGGTGACAAATAGGTCGGGAGACACAAAACCTGCTTCCATTTTCTCTGTGGTTCGTGGTTTGTTTTAGTTTTTGGCAGAATATGTAGGTTGGTCATTTTATTTCTCATTCCAGTTTTATCAGTCGTATGGCAATTTTTTTTAAGTTTATTTATTTATTTTGAGAGAGAGAGAGCACATGATTGGGGTAGAGAGAGAGAGAGACTCCCACGTAGGTTCTGCACTGTCAGGGCAGAGCCTCATGCGGGGCTCAAACTCACAAACCACAAATCATGACCCGAGGCGAAATCAAGTCAGACACTTAACTGACTGAGCCAACCAGGCATCCCAAGAAAAGTAGTATTTAAAAGTATGTTCCAGCATTTGGTCATAGTTAAGCATTTAAACAATTCAAAGAGATGATTTCTGGTTCCAAATGGTAGGATGTGGGATATTTGTTTCTGGTTGAGTTGCATGAGAAATTCTGTGGTGTGTCAGTAACAGGGTTGCAGACAATATACCCAGTTGTAGTAGTAGTAGTAGTAGTAGTAGTAGTAGTATTTAATGTAGTTTTTTTGCAGTCCTACTAGCTTATAGCCAATTGAGCTGAACAAGTGAACAAAAGAGAAAACAACACACCAGGAGTTTGTGTTCCCTGGGTATACCATGCAGCCTAATATGGAGGACCTGTCTCCTCATTTCCATTTCAGCCTGTTTCTGGACCATAACTGCATTTATTTCAACCTTTTCTGTTGTGTGTGTGTGTGTGTGTGTGTGTGTGTGTGTGTGTGTGTGTGTGTGTATGTGTGTGTGTGTGTGTGTGTGTGTTTTGCCTCACAAAGACCAGGTAGCAAATAACAGCACTTAACCATTAAAATGGATGGGAGATATCTCCATTCCTTAACTCTATTCTTCTACTGGAAGAAGTTTCCAATTCATTTTGCTTCTTTGTTTGTTTGTCATTCTCTCTTCTCCTATATATATATATATATTACCAGAAATCCTCATTTCCTCATTCACAAATTCATCTTAAATCCTAGGACTAAGACTATACATATATGATTTTGCAGCTCTTTCCTGATTTTCCCATGTGCCCAAAATATGTCCAATTTTAATCATTTAACAAATTTAGAGTGACTCAGCTATATGAGGAATAGAAAGATGTAAAAAAACTACACATCTGCTTTCTAAAAAATTATATTCTTGTAGCAAGCATAAAATATGCAAAGAAATAACTGAAATTTTTGGTAATATAAGAAAGAATATAAGAAATATAAGAAAAAATATTTAAAGATAGGTGAATTTTTGTTGCTACTACTTAAATCTTGATTTCATAATAGTCTTTAAGCTGATCCTTAAATAATGTCTAGGATTCAATCTTATCATCATCTCTTTTTGGGTTAAAAGTCTTTAAATATTTGAGTGAAAACTAGAAAAGTCTTATGTGAAAGTAGATACACTCTACCTAGATTCCTGAGGTTTAGATTCTAGAAAGAAAGTATTAAATTCTAATATGACAAGAACAATACTAAAATTATTAAGAAACCTTTGGAAACAGTGTGTATGTGTCTGCTTGTGTGTACTAGAATACAACAGGCACACAAAAATGTGCTCTGTCCATACATAACACATAATTCCATCTGTTTATTTATTAAAGATGATATGTTAAGAGATTTGAGAATGAAACTGTTGGAGTAGTTTTAGTTTAGGGCGAAATCTGACTGGAACAATGAGGCATAGAGTATTGCTCTGGGGTTGAAACTGACAAAATCTGAGCCTGGCTTATTTGCAAAGTCCCTGCTATTCCTCTCTAGCCCATGTGCGCGCTCTCTCTACACGTCTCTCTCTGTCTCTCTCTGTCTCTCTCTCAGCCAGTGATTATATTTGCATGGACATTCATTGTGAGTCTGGCAATTTGTCTTTCACTCTGTTTGTATTTTCTATTTACTGGTGATGCTTACATTCCTCACTCAGAATATGTGTCTTTTGGGGGAAGAGAAATGTAGTGGTTTATTTAGAATAATTTATTCCTAAGTGATTTTTTCCCCAAAATATTGTTAGCCATTCTCAAAACTCCACAGCTACTTCAGTGTAGAGAATATAAAACAAAAACTTTGAAAACCTAGCCACTAAATGCTAAATATTGTGCTAGATTTTATATAGATATCCTTCTTACAATTCTGTGAGAGAGCTTTTATTATTTGTTTTATAAAATCAAAAGCTCAAAGAGTTTGCACAGGTTATAAGTGCTGCATATATCTAATTAAGTAACCCATGTTTCTCCTCTATAATGTTTCATAAAATAATGAGAAATGATTTGAAGAAGTTAGCAAAACATATATCATGAAGCAATTAGATCTCTTCTTTCTGTGTCACATATTTGGACAGACCAAATTTATTCTAATCTTTCAAAACAGATTTATACACTGAAAAAAAGCTTCACAATAACATAGTCTATTAAATTAGAATTTTGTTTCTATGTTTGTGCCAACATTAAAATGACATCTTGCCATAGGTCTAAGCTTCAATAAAATCAGTCAAAAACAGATTTTTTTTCTCCATATCTGGTTTCCTTTAATGCTTGTTTTGAGAAAGGGCACTAACTAGATTATGTTCTGATGACAGAGGTTAGAAATGAAAACAATCTAGTTGTACACGATGTGCCGAGTCTAGATGTCAAGCAAGGATGGATGTATAACCAAAAAGGGGATATTAAAAGACATTGAGCTGATACTAACTAGTGAAGACCCAGCATATATGGCAGCAGTATAATTTATTGTTTTTTGAGGGATTGAATCATAGGACGAAAAATGAGGCAATGAAGTGTGATTTAGGTGATACGTAGTGCTAAAAAAAGTTAATGAAAAATAGGAAGCCATTGTTTCCTAGGAATACCCATTAGGTAGGTTATAAGACATTTGGGTAGAATAATATACTTGACTATAGATATAGGACCAGCTGACAATTTCATAGCATGATGTACGTGGTGACAAATATGCTTATTAGTAAGTCCTGCCTCCTCAGAGTGTTATGTATACATGTATGACTTGTTCTGGCCAATGAATTGTGAGAATTATATCAATTATAATTTTTAGAACTAGGGTGTGATTTACCGCATTCCCTTTTTCTGTCTTAGCAATTATGGAAGCATGAATTTAAATGGAACACCCATCTCTCTAAGAATCTAAATGACTACAGTGTATAGATCCTCAAGAGCCTTCATGTAGCCTCAGCTAGAAACAAACTTTTGTTTTAAGGCATTGATAATATGAAGTTGTTTGTTACTGCAGCATAACTGTGCCTGTTCTGTCTAATATACATATTGTGAATTCCTTCCTTACCACTGTATCTCTACTATCTAAAATAGTATCCAGCATAAATATTTATGGAATTAGTGACCGACTTAATTAATGATAACACATAAATATTTGTTGCCTTCTTTGTGTGTACAAGCTAAGGATAGCCTAGCAAAAACAAAAAACATATAAAAGCCATCTGGAAATAAGGAAAAATTATTTACATAATTTATGGGCTAGAAGTAAGTGCATTTTACTGGTAGAAGGCAAAGGTTAACACTAATTGAGCTAAGGAGTAGGAAGAAGAATCTTGGGACCTCCATTAGTGAAGTAACTTGAGGCTCTTGCCAATCACAGGACTAGCACTAGGGATTTGTGAGGTGAAAAGATTCATTTTTTTTCTTTTACATAGAAAATGCTGCATTAGGAATTTAGTTGTACTTTGTGTGATTCTAGGTGTGAAACTTTTACATAGCAAGGAAACATGAAATGGAATTATAAATTGCTGAGTAGTCTTTCTTATTCAGACAGATTTTTTTTGGCTTTTTGTTAGAAAAAAAGGAGAAATTTGGCAGCCAGCCATATAATTAGAATTAACCTTGGCTGTGAAAGCATGACAGATGAACTAGCCTGGTCACTCTAATATTTGTCTTTCTGCATGTGGAATTCCTTTCTTGGACCATGGCATAGAAGGAAATGTTCCTCTTTTGAAATTTTTCTCTGTATACCAGTCATGTTGTTTCCTCGGGACACATCATAAAGATATGCCACTGAATACTCTAATTGTGGCCTTCACCAGAGCTATGAAAAACCACCGACCCCCTCCCAAAAAAAAAAAACCCTAATCTATACCTCATTGGTCAGAATCTCAGATTTTAATAAAAAACAGAATTCTAGCCAGTTGAGTGATTTTTCCAATATTTTTCAGCTTACTTTTCTTTGACAGTCATGGGCCCTGTAAATTGAAAATATATTCAAAATATTTGAGCTAAATTAGCTTAGCATTTTACAGTTAAAATAAAAAAACTGCTGTTTTCTCAGAGGACCACATACCACCACTGACAACACTCCCCCTCCCCATACACCAACATCACCTCACCAAAATACTTTTTTTCCCCTGTCTCTACTATTACTCCAAATTATCTGAAAGTTTAAAATTCAAACTCAGCAGGTGTCTAATCCTCCCAGGAGAGGAAATTAAGCAGAATTTAAAGAAAGTCATTTATGGGGTGGCTTGGTGGCTCAGTCTGTTAAGTGTCTGACTCTTGGTTTCAGCTCAGATCATGATTTCATGGTTTGTGAGATTGAGCCCTGCATCAGGCTCTGCTGCTGGAGTAGAGCTTGCTTGGGGTTCTCTCTCTCCCTCCTATTCTCTCTCTCTCTCTCTCTCTCTCTCACTCACACACACACACACACACACACACACACACACACAATAAATAAACTTAAAAAATAAAAATAAAGAAAGGAAATTGGCCTGGCAATTGTTTTGAATATAGGTAACAGAGCATTTTCTGTTTCGGTCCAACTCCATCAATGAAACTTGAGTCAGTGGAAGTCATGTCCAATGCCATTGAGAAGGCTCTCAGATTTAAGAACGGGGTTAGAATACTAGTTAGAACTGAAAACTGCCTTTAGGATAGGTTCTATTTCCTTTCATTTCCTGCTGTAGATAAATGAGGACCAAATATAGGAAACTATGAGGCCATTTCAGCAAATAAAAACTAACCCTCTCCTCTGAGTATCAGATACTGTGGTTATTGGTGCTAGAAATTTGCTCACTGTAATGGCTTTAAAGCATGGCTGCAAATTCTTTGACACTTTGATACTCCTCTCTCATTCCTCAGAGTGGGCTTGTCACTGCTTCAACCAGGATATTAGAAATGGAATTATACTAGGTGACTTCCGAGGCCAAATTCTAAGAGGTCAGGAAGCTTCCACCTTGTTCACTGTAACACTCAGTCCTGGGGCCCTGAGAGCCAGGCAGTAACTCTGAGTACCCTGAGGATGCCACACTGGAGAGGATGTCATAATGTACTGGTTAAGAAAAAATGCTAGAGTCAGACTGTGTGGGTTTAAATCCTACTCTCCCAACAATCAGATATATAATCTTGGGACAGTTAATTTCTATGTGTCTCGGTTTCTTCATTTATAAAATAGGGAGTAACAGTAGTCTGGAATCTGTTGCTTTACTAGTAGTTTATACAATTGTTTAAAGGGCCAAATGTGTGGGATTTTTAAAACTTTTTACTCAATTTATTTAAACTAAAAATATAATCTTCCCATTCCTCCCACCACCCCACCCCTTGCACCCATCAATCTATCTCTGTATCTATGAGCTTGTGTTTTTGTTTGTTTGTTTTTTAGATTCACATGTAAGGGAGATGGGAGATCATATGGTGTTTGTCTTTTTATAGCTGACTTATTTTTACATAGCATAATACCGTAAAGGCCCATCCATGTCACTGCAAATGGCAAGATTTTGTTCTTTTTTATGGCTGAATAATATTCTAATGTTTATTTATTTTTGACAGAGTGGGGGGAGGGGCAGAGAGAGGGAGACACAGAATCTGAAGCAGGTTCCAGGCTCCGAGCTGTCAGCACAGAGCCCAATGCGGGGGATCGAACTCACAGACCGTGAGATCATGGCCTGAGCTTAAGTCAGACACTCAACCGACTGAGCCATCCAGGCGCCCCATGGGATTTTTTTATTTCTTTTTTTTTTTTAATTTTTTTTAATGTTTATTTTAGTATTTTTGAGACAGAGAGAGACAGAGCATGAACGGGGGAGGGGCAGAGAGAGAGGGAGACACAGAATCGGAAGCAGGCTCTAGGCTCTGAGCCATCAGCCCAGAGCCCGACGCGGGGCTCGAACTGACGGACCGCGAGATAGTGATCTGAGCGGAAGTCGGACGCTTAACCGACTGAGCCACCCAGGCGCCCCGGGATTTTTTTATTTCTAAAAAACACATGTCATCTGTTCACTAGAACATACTTACTTTTGAACAATTTTTAACATTTGAAACTGTGAACTTGAATATAAACAAAATATTTAAAATAAGTGTTCCTATTGCTTCTACTATCTAGCTAAAACAACAGGAAAACAACTATTTTTACCCTTTTAGAATGGGATCTTGTACCAGTCAGGGTCCTGACAGGAACCTTACATGGTTTAAGAATTTAATAAAGCACCTGCCTGCAAAACAACATTTTAAAGGAGGCAATAAAAGATGTTGACCTACTTAAGACGCAAGAAACAACAGGATGCTAGTACCACCCCTAAGCCTGAGTGGCAAGAGGAGGAAGTAGGACCTTCGAAACAAGAAACCATGTGGACAGAGCTGCCTGAGACTGAGCTATAAACCTCGGGGGAGGTAGTCTCTACTGGAAAATGTGTCCCAGAGCAGAAAAGGAGAGTGGAAGAGAAGGTTCAAACCTCTATTTCTGTCTTCAAATCTCTCACTGGTGATCCTGATTGGGTGAACTCAAACAGAGGCTAGCTTGCGGAGGTGGGGGGGAGGGGCGCGATAGTATTTTGGCTCACTGGATTCAGCATCATGGGGCAAAGAGCAGAGCAGGAAAAAAGTGGTGGGAGTTGAGGCCCGAAAAGGGTTAAAAAAAATTAGCACAGCTCTTACTTTTGTTTTTGTTTTCATATTTCAAACAAACGGTAGTAATTTCAGGCCCTTTCGAAAAGCAAAGTATAGCTGTAATTCTGTTGATGAAAAAGTATCTTCTGTGCTATCGATGTCATATTGCTACCAATAGAATGGAGGACAAAATATGTATTCACAAATATACACATACATGTGTTGTATCTGCACACAGCCATATGTATTGTATCTTCTTGTTATCTCTACTTATCATGTGGCCTTCAACAAAACACGAATATTCCCCATGTGCTTAATCACTTTCTTTATATTTGTGAAATAAGAAATAGCTTTTTCTACAATATTCTCTGCAGTATGTTTTAAAGTAATTTCATTTATTGCTCTCTGACTTCTAAAATTTTTTAGGGAAACTAAAAAATTGTTACTTGACTTTTATAAATAGAACCAGTAATGTGGTAATATTGGTTTGCACGAAAAAAAACTGCTTATGCAATTATTCCAATTTAATGTGCTTTCATTGTATTTAAGAAAAGTAGATATTCCTCCAAGCTTAGTGAGTATAAAAAAAGAAATGTAAAAAAATTTGAAGCCCATGAAGGCCACTGAGGAAGGAGAATGAGCCAGGCATTAGAGAAAACAAAGAAAACAGAAAGCGTTAATAGGTTGCTAGTGGGATGAAATAATGGTGAAACCTCATAGAGGACATATTTTGTGCATCCTGTAATCCAAATGCCAATGTGACAAAAATTTAAAAAGAAAAAAATGTAGAAGTAAAATCAATACTTTATGATCGGTATCTTAGCAAACCAGCACATTATATTTACTATACAGAGCTTTACACATCTTAAAAAAAAATAGTTTATTACAACAATAATTGTTTTGTAGTATAGTCCAAATATCTGAGGGAAGTAGTGGTGCATTATTTCTGTGATGAGAAACTTTTTGGTAATAAGTACCTTTTATACAGTATAGTTCAACTTCTCAGCACAAACCGGAGGACTGTTAAATAAAAGAAGGATATATTCTCAAAATTTTATTCATTTATATTATTAATTTATAATATTTTAATTGCTTATAACTTCATGTTTTTATCGAGGTATCATTAGCATATAATAATAATTTCAAGTGTACTGCTTATAATTTTCATAGCAAAAGCTTGTTAGAATGAACTAATAGAGGTTGAAGGACATTATTAACATATCATTAGTTTATGTAAATCTAATACTGTCTGCATTAAAATAATAGCCATAGTGAGACTCTGAAAGCAAAAGGGAAAGTTATTTTCTTAACTTTTTTTAACAGTTAAATGAAGAAATCACTTGTGTAATATAAGTTAGAAAAGAGCTCAGGTTCTCTTTGGAGGTACAGTTAATTTGTCTGTTTGCTCAGCACTCAATGATTTTGGAGATATTAGTCAACAAAAAAAGTACTAATAGCTTTTACAAACATTAGCCTGAGAACCATTTTCCATTTAGTCTGTAGTTAGTTAATCGAGTGTATGTTCATTTGTCCATATAAGCTATAAAAGCCTACAATGGAGATGTAATTATAATTAACATTGCTGACCAGTTAAAAGGCATAAACAGTAGTATGCCCATCAACATGCACTCTCTATTTGCTGACATTTCCAGTTATGCCAGATGGTGAATTTAATGATGGTGCCTTGTGGTGCTTCTAATGATTTTTGTGCCTGATGGTACTTTTATAGGGCCCGTCACATCATAGAAGGCTGAAGGGTGACTTAATAATGATCCTCAAGCATATGAAGGGTCATGAAGTATATGGTTATGAAGTGACCAGCTGTTATTCATTCAAACGAGAAGGAGTAGATTTTTGCTGTAACAAGAGCAATTGAACTTAGATGTTAAGTAGAACTTCCCAATAATAAAAGATATTTAATGAGAGGGGTGATGAAAGATGCTAGAGAATATTTTCTTTTTTTCTTGAGAAAAAATGTGCTCACTTGTATTAAAGCTCTTATTTTGTAGATAATATTTCAGCTTCCTTTCACATCTATGACTATATTTTTCATACTCCAATACAAAATGTATTCAAATACTGACTCTAACTTATTACTTGATGTCTAGTATATTAGTTGCTTAAATATTTTAGATCTTGATTTACTAATCTGCAAAATGGAAATTAAATATTTTATATAGACATTTGGGGACAAGTGTAAAATGCTGTTAGCTATAAGGCAGGGTTGAATTTGTTTCTTTCATTTCTCCTCCATGAAAATGAGGCCAGATAGGTCAAAGATGTCCTGTTAGTCAGATTTTTTTTTTTTTTTTTTTTTTTTACTTTAGAGGACCAGAATAGTGGAGACCTGTGTAATGGTAGGGAGTATTATAAAACCCAACATCTTTCCTATACAGACACTAATTAGGGATAGTTATCCTTCATAACATTAAATGTACCGTGTTCGAAAAGGTAGAGGACCTTTTTCTAGTTTAGGCTCCTGTAATTACTAATAATATAACCCCCAAATAACTCATTTAAAGCCTCTGATTTTTATATTGCTCCCTTTGTAAAATATGTTAGGGAACCTGGCATTGACAGATAAATTTTGATACCACCCTTGTCATGGGGAAACAAAAGACAGTGTTAGAAGGTTGGAAGAGATATAGCTCAAAAGGTCCAGAGTAGAATTTTCTGCTTCAGTGGTTTATTTGACCTTGTGTATCAAAAGAATAAAGACAGTTGTAACCAATGTGAAGAGAAGGAAATGACACCAAACCTCAGTGTACTCACTTAGAAACTGTTTGACAAATAATATGTTCCAGGCACTGTTCAAGATACTAAGAATTTGTCACTAAAGTCCAAAAAATTCTGTCTTCATGGGGTATTGAGGGAAAAAAAATCAACAAATAATCACAAAATAAATAAGAGAATTTCAAGGGATGATGTACTGGGGGAAAAAAAATCAGACAGTTGAGGAGATGATAAGATAATTAGTACAGGGAAGGAGGAAGTGAGTCTATGGTCCATGAAGGCTTCTAGGCTCACATATGATACTTGTTATCTGTATATAGCAGGAAGAATTCAACTATGCAAAGTTAGATATGGGCCAAGTTAAAGGCTAGAAGTAAGGATTCAGTCTATTGGCACACTTCTCAATCAATTTTGGGGAGCTTTAAGGTATAACATTGACAAAGTTTGGTTACATTCTGTTCCTGGCTTTATTAGTCACTAATTGGTCCCTGCTTATCGATTCCGTATGAGGTAAAATGTAGGAGAGGGAGCAGAAATGTTATGAAAAATTTATTATTTTCACTTTTCTCCTCTCAAACACTATGATTCATTCCTATCTTATCTATTTCTTGTTCTTATAGATTTAAAGATGAAATGAGATAATGGATAGGTAACCAGTTCACTTAGGATTACTCAGTGGGATATTAATATGGAACAATTTTATTTTTTTCTAATGCTTTCAATCATGCTCTGTTTTGATGTCTACTTTCCTTGTCTCATAATGATATTGTAGGCAGATACCACAATTTCTCTGATCTCTTTCAGTTATTAAAACCTAACCGACTCTAGTTAAATATTCAAATCCCATGACTTTTTAAAAACTTCATTGTCGGGGCGCCTGGGTGGCTCAGTGGGTTGGGTGTCGGACTTCAGCTCAGGTCATGATCTCGTGGTTCCTGAGTTCAAGTCCCGCACTGGGCTCTGTGATGATAGCTCAGAGCCTGGAGCCTGCTTCGGATTCTGTGTCTCCCTCTCTCTGCTCCTCCCTTGCTCGCATTCTATCTCTGTCTCTCTCTCTCAAAAATAAATAAACAGTAAAAAATTAAAAAAAAACCTTCATTGTCTTCTACTCTGGGCCTTAGTCTGCAATTCTAGTACAACAGGGAAATCCCCAGTCGATACCTAGATTATATTTGAGTTTTTAGACGCCTAAAAAATTTGATTTTTTTTTTTTTAGGGCACCTGGGTACCTCAGCAAGCAACCAACTCTTGATTTTGGCTTAGGTCACAATCTTGCTGTTCTGGAGTTTGACCCTTCATCTGTCTCTTTGCTGTTCGGGCTTCTGTCCTCTATCTCCCCCTCTCTCTCTGTCCCTCCCCTACTTGTGCTTGCTCGCCCGCTCTCTCTCTCTCTCTCTCTCTCTCTCTCTCTCTCTCAAAAATAAACACATAAACATTAAAAAAGGGCTGTTAGCACTATAAAATGAAAGGTATAGTAGTTATTAAAGATGGCATTTTCAATTCATGAGTTACTGTATGCCAAACCTTAGAGAAGAGAGAACCTACCATGATGGTAGTCAACCAGGAAGCCTAATTCTGTGCAAATGACTGCAGGAGCTTAAAGTCAAAACTGAAGCCCATGTTTATAGACAGAGTAGGAGAACTGCTGGAATAAGTCCAGTCATTAATATTTTACCTAAAAGTCTAGAACAGCTGTCAAAATGGCAACCTCTTTTCAACATTCAGAGGCCTATAATGAATGAGACAAGTATCTAGTGAGAAAATGGCAAGATTCTTTCACATCTCAAATGTGGAAATCAGGACATGGCAGGTAAAGGAGTTTGGAAGATAATTTGCATATTAAAAAAAATGGATTTTTGTTATAACGTGCCAGATTGTTAATGCTTTATAATCAATTTCGAAAGAAAATCAATAACAGTTGTTTCTACTGCATTTAAAAAAAATGTACCATTTTGTGTTTTATTACACACTATAACATTTATATTTCCTATTGGTTGGTATGTTCCTACATACACTGAGAAGCACCTAACAAATGCATTGAATGGTGAATTATTTCATTTCTGACAAAAGAAAGTGGTTTAAATTAACCCAGCTATTTGTTTACATGCAGATTGCCATTTTTTCTGCTCATCAAAAATAGACTAAATGAGTTTTAAAAATTTTTGTCTAGAATTAAAGATATAAAAAAAAAAGGTTTTTTTTTTTGAGACAGTTTGAGAAAATATGCATTTGAAAACTTTTTGCATACTATCATTTCTTTTTTTTAATGTTTTATTTATTTTTGAGAGAGAAAGACAGAGTATGAGCTGGGGAAGGGCAGAGAGAGAGGGAAACACAGAATCTGAAGCAGGCTCCAGGCCCTGAGCTGTCAACACAAAGCCCAACGCGGGGCTGGAACTCTAAACCGCGAGATTGTGACCTGAGCCAATGTTGGATGCTTATCGGACTGAGCCACTCAGGCGCCCCTGCATACTATCATTTCTACAAACACTTTTCTTTCTATAAAAAGAGTAATCCAAATGTCAAGTTTATCTTTTAAATTAATAACCCATATGTATTTTTTACAGTACATATTTTGCAGTATTTTTTTCTATTTTCTAAAAAAGAGGGACGTTTTTATGTTTATTAAGACATTTTTTTCTCTTCATTTAATGGGTATGTGATTATTGTTCTGGAAATAAACAGAGAAAATTTTATTCTAGATAATGTCATTAGTAGATATATTCAAAAGTCAGAAAGCAATATCTTTATAGAGGAGATTGGGAAACTGTATATTTATCAAGATATGGTGCCACTGACCATGGCTTTCTTTCCTTGTGAATGAAAAATTCTCATTCCCTGTATATATCTCAAGGAGAAACATTCTCAAAGTTTAGTGTTTTATTAGTGTGAATAAGATAAATGAAACACAGCCAATTGTATGTATGTATGAATGTATGTACACTTATACATACATTTATATACATATGTGCATAGTACAGGTGAAGAAATCAGCTTTAGAAGAATGAAACAATATATAGATATTTAAACAGAGGTAAAGTTACTTAAAACATTAGGAAATAGTACCAAGAAAGAAAATGAAAGTCATATAAATAATTATCTCAAACAGAATAAAAAATTAAATGTTACGGTAGTAACTAACATGGTCACCAAAACTTTGTAGCTAAAATTTCTTTGTCCTTGGAAACTGGCATGATCAGCTCCCAGATTATCAAGAACTTTTAAAGTATAAATAACAATTTGAACTTCATTACGAAAATCTATTAGTTTTATTTGCCATGCTAATGTTATTTAAACAAAATTAATCCACATAACCTATGTATGATTATAAGGAAATAATTACTACTGAGACCATTTTTGCACCTTCCAGGGTAGAGAATATGATCTTAAAAATCATAAGGAATCCCTGCTTTATTTTATGTGAAATAAGACGCATTTATAGAAATGTAAAACATAATTTACAATAATGTGAGTTTGGAGTAGAATGAGGGATGAAGAACAGCATGATGAAGAGAAACATTTTGTTGCTTTTTTAAAAGTCTCTGGGCACAACCAGTTCATAGCTAACTACTCTGCTTTGAAGTTTAAATTTATAAAACTTGTCACCAGATCCCAGGAATATAGTCAAGGTGGATCCAAGGTAGTGTTATATGTGCATTAAATGTCATCTGACTACTAGGAATATTTACAAATCCCTGGGACAAGCATCAACCAAGGAGGTAGTAGATGAAGTCAGTCAATAGTGCTCTTGTATTATTGTTAACTACATTTATTTTTTTTAGCAGCTTTTATATTAGTACCTTCAATATTTTTTAAATTTAATTCAAAATAACTTTATGAGGTAGGTAGGATATTCTTTATGTTACCATTAAGAAAATTGAAGCTTAGAAAAGCTGTTGACTACTTTCCAGGTTTCAGAACTACAGAAAGAGGTAAATTTTAGCCTTCATTCTGTCTAGTTCTAAACCCTGTGCTAACTGTAGAGCAGAAAAGCTATACACCCTATAGTCTTTCACTTGATATGGGAATTGGATTTCCAATCTAATATTTTGTACTTTTGGAAATGCTCAACATGTAAGAGTTGCCTTGGATACACATGTAACAGAGATCTTCTTAGGTTTATCAAAGACAAAATTCATAGATAGTTTATGATCCCTTGTTGAACATTTTTCCCCTATTTTCAAAAAAGCATAATTCAAAGAAGCTTACTTTCAGAACTATAGGATCCCAGAATAAAAAATAGTTTATTGTACCACTCTTGACAATTCTGATTAGATAACTTTTAGGTTGGTTTTGAGAAGTTGTAAGTTCTTGTGTTTGATAATAATTATAAGTGACAAAAAAGATTTTTTTGCAAGATGTACATGTTTTAAGATGATGAAGTAATTCATTGTTTTCTCTTGTAATGCAAAGAATTTATAAATAAAGATCTTTTTTAGTTTGTGATATCTTCATGTCAGAAAGAAAATACATTTTAGTTTTCAGTTCCTCTTTAGCTTAGCTTTATTTCCTTTGGCATAGATTTGTCCAAATAAATGTGCTCAGCATTATTAACTTGCTGTTTTGTTCCATTTATACTTTATTACTCTCAGTGCTTCAACAAGAGGTAATGGTTATTCGTACACAGAGAACTTGTTTTAGGTTCAACAAAAGTAGAGCCATAAGACAGAGTTAACCTCTCACTAGAGACTTTGTGAAGTCCCTAGTATATTTTTTATCATCTTTATAGAGTAGGAAATATTTTTATTGCCTTTATCAGTTCCTGAATTTCAAGGCTAGAAACCAAGAACACCAACCAATTCTACTCTATAGACTTTGCCAACAGTTCCTAAAATTCTATGTTTATTCTGTTTTCTGAAGTCCTTAGGTATTCCAATATTTCCGGGCAGCCAGGAAGTGACATAATGACATTCTTTATCACCTGAAAGACTCTAGTCCTTAAGTCAGAAAGCAGGCACCAGATCAGTTCCTAGTAGGACTTTGTATTGTTTCCACATAAGAAAAGTACTTATTTATTAATTGTTGGCCTAGCATGTATAATTACATTGTACCTTTAAACATGACATTTTTGTCAAGGTCATGATTATTAAACTTATACAATAAAGTAAAACAAAACAAAAATTTCATTGCCATTAAGTAAATTGATTTAGTAAAGGTGGTTTATGTTATTTAATATTTCTATATAATTTAACAAGGCAAATATGAATATATGTCATATTTTCAAAATAATCAAGATCTCAATTCTTTTGATGAATCACTATCTTATAACTTATATTAAGATTTCCCATGAGATTTATTCTCCTCGGTTTGGGGGTAAGTTAGAAAAATGAACCATTCAAAGTGTATCTCATTCCAGATTACACAAATACAGTGTTGCTGCATTGAAAGCCAGAGGCTATGAAGAAAACAAAAAGATTTCCTAATATGTGCATGAAAGTTAAAATCTTATCCACATTCACATTTCTCTTATCAATGCAATTCAGTCCTCTTCTCAAAAATTGTTTTTTCTTCTGCCAGGTCTCGGATCAGTAGTCTTCTTTTTCATAGTCATCTGCTTTTGGACTAATGGAATCTTGGTTTGATCTCCTCTTAGATTGTGACAGGTGTCTACTCATGGCACCAAATCAAATTAAATCACAAACTCAGTACCCAGAACTGGAGTGTGTATTTTCTCCAGTACCAAGTCAAGAACAGTTTGTACAGTCCTGTGTGAAGACTCTCATTCTTTTGATATTAATTCAGAGGTCTCCACATGTGATCTAAAACACACCCAGGACCCTATATTCAAGTAAAAGAGAAGGGGAGGGACTGTGTGATGTAAAATTACATGGCTCAGTTTAAATTATTACAATAAACAGTATACTTAAGCACAGTGAATCTTCTATTGGAATATAATATGTAACTATTTCATGAAGATTTGGTCAATGATTATACATATGGTGAGAACATATTATGGAATACGAGGGCATTAACAACAGATCTCTAACATCTACCAGCCTATCCAGAGAAGTATATGTCACCATGCTAATTAGAGCTTTACAAAGAAGCATATACAGTTTCATTGGCAAGAATATATAAGTAAAAACTATTCTTAGTGACTCAATTTAGTTCATTTTCTTTCTTTATGGATGCTAATGTGTTTAGAAGTTGTTTTATAATCAAATATTATTTACTAATTAATTTAATATCCATAAAAATCTTTAAGTTAATTAAGGATGTGGGAATTGAGTTAGGTTGACATTAGAGAGTAATATAGTCACTACCCACGTAGTGTACTGGAGTGAGTCCAAAAAATATATCACATCATCTAAAGTTCAAATAAATACGGTTGCCTGGGTGGCACAGTTGGTTAAGCATCTGACTCTTGATCTCCACTCAGGTCACGATTTCAAGGTTCCTGAGTTCGAGCTCTTTAATGGGCTCTGAGCTGATGGCATGGAGCCTGCTTGGGATTCTGTTTGTCATCTCTTCTTCTCCCCCACTTGTGCTCTCTCTCTCTCTCTCTCTAAAAATGAATAATTAAATTTAAGAAATTAAAACGAAAGTAAAGTTCAAATAAATCCTTTTAAAAGGCCTAATTTATTACAATTCCATTTGGTTGAACGTATGCCTACATTCTTGGTTATCTAAAATATTTATGGAAATTTGATACATAAAATCAAATTAGGAAAATCAAAATAATAAACACTTCATAAAAATAAACAAAACTTATATAGATAAATTATGCTTGTATAATATTTCAATATGCCATAACATTAAGAGAAACAGATGGCATTGTTAAAAAAAAAATAACCCAGTCCAGTTTGTCTAAGGATTAACCTTATGTAAATTTATTGCATAAAGTTAGATCATTAATTCTTTTGAAGTAATTTACTAAATAACAAAGAGTTTCAGAAATATTAATGAATACATTTTTATAATTATTTCTTGCTATCCAAATGTCCATTTGCAATATTTTTGTTGTTTCTTATCTAGCAATTAGATGTTGCCAGCCCAGCTGAACTAAAAGTTTGTGTGAGAGAATGATCATTCTCCCCCACCAACCTTAAAGGAAAACCTAATTAAGTTCTAAACATATTTTCATTGTTTGGGGGGGGGATTATTGAATTCTCTGTTAGATATATGTAAGTATTTCTTAATCTTAATAAACCAAACAGATTAAGGGCTTCTTCAAATTTTTTAAGCACCATTATTAGGCTGTTTGGGCTGTCATAACAAAATGCCAAAGACTGGTGGTTTAAAAAACATGAATGTATTTTCTCACAATTCTGGACAGACTATTAGTCCAGGATCACAGTGTTGGCAAATTCCCTTTCTCTGAGACTTCTCTTCGTGGCTTGCAGACTACTGCCTTCTTACCATGTCCTGACATTGCCTTCTGTATGTGTGTGTGTGTGTGGGGGGGGGGGGGTGTGGGTGTGTGTGTGAGAGAGAGTATCTCTTGTGTCTCTTTTCTCATGAGGACATCAGACCTAGTGGAGCAGACCCTCACATTTATGACCTCATTTAACCTTTACTAAAGGCCCTGTCCCTACATACAGTCACGTTGGGTGCTAAAGCTTCATCATAAGAATTTGAAGAGGATGTGATTCAGCAGGTAACAACACCCAACTTATATTATTTAATCTTTGTATGAACCCTATTAGTAGGGTTCTTTTATCATCTCAGTTTCTTAAAACAGTTATGTTGTGATATAATTAACATGTGATAAGCAGCACATATTTGGAAGATACCAACATATGTATATATCAGTGGAACCATTACTGTGATCAAGATAGAATACATATCCATCACAAACCAGATGTTTACTTATGTGCTGTATACTCCCATTCTTCCCCACCCTTCCATGAAATAACTTATCTGCTTCCTATCACCACAGATCAACTTGTATTATTTTATAATTTTATATAAATGGCATTGTACAGTATATACACTTTTTTGTATGGCTTCTTTTACTCAGCATAATTATTTTGAATTACACTTACGATGTTTCATTTATCAACAGGTAATCTCTTTTTATCACTGAGTATTTCATGTTATGGATATACCAAAATTTGTTGATTCTTGCACTTCTTGATGTACATTTGGCTCCAAGTTTGGGCTATTACAGGTAAAGATGCTCTAAGCATTTGTGTACAAATTTTTGTTTTGCTATAAATTTCTTTTTCTTTTGGAAAAATACCTATGGATAGAAGGGCTGGATCATATGGTAGATGTATATTTACGTTTTTAAGGAACTGCACAACTGGTTTCCAAAGGGGTGTGCCATTTTACATTTCTAGCAGTAGTGCATGAGAACTCAAGTTTTTCTACATTTTTGTCATCACTTTGTCCAGTGATTTTATTTTTAGCTATTCTAATTGATACATAGTTGTGACTGTCATTTTACTTTGTATTTGCCCGCATTTAACTAAAGATATTGAACATTTTCTCATTATTCGTCCTTCTTTCTTCTTTGGTGAAGTTTGATTTGAAGACATTTTTGCCCTTTTTGTTTGGGATTATTTTCTTATTTGTGAGTTCTGAGAGGTTTTTTATATGTTCTGTATACAAATCCTTTATCAGCTGTCTATGTTGTAAAGACTTTATCCTTTTGTGGCTTCTCTTTTTACTCTCTTAATGTCTTTTGGAGAGCAGAAGTTTAATATTTGATAAAATTCAAATTTAACTGTTTTTTTATGAAATGTCATTTTGGTGTCACACCGAAGAAATCTTTGTCTGATCCAAGGTCACAGAGGTTTTTTCTTATGATTTCTTCTCTGAGTTTTATACTTTTAGACTTCACATTTCAGTCTGTGATCCCTCTTGAGTTGATTGTATATGAGATGAGGTATGGATTCAAAATTATTTCTTTGCATATAGATATCCATTTTTTTCAGTACCATTTGTTGTAAAAGCTATATTCTTTTTTTACTACATTGCCTTTACACCTTCATCAAAAATCAATTTTTATAGGTATGAGTTTATTTTGAGAGTTTTAATTCTGTTCTACTGATCCATTCACACCTCTTTATACCATACCATACTGTTTTGATTACTGTAGTTTTATACTAATTCTTTAAATCACATACTGCCAGCCCTTCATTTTTGTTCTGTTAAAGTTGATTTGACTCTATGAGATCTTTTAAATTTCCTAGTGAATTTTATAATCAGTTTCCCAATTTGTACAGAAAGTATTCCAGGGCTTAATTGAATTGAAATGATAAATTTGGGGAGAATTAACATCTTTACGATATTATGTCTTCCAACACATAAACAAGGCATATCTTTCATTCATTCATTCATTTTTTCTTTATAACTCTTTACAATGCATGTTATCATGTACACATTTTTTTTCATATTTTTCAGATATTTCACATAGTTATTATGCATTTAATACCACTATTTTAAACTTGAATTTTCAATTGTTTGTTGCTAGTATATAGACATATAAATGTCAGTTGCATATTGACATTATATCCTTCAACCTTGCTAAAGTCACTAATTCTAGTATCTTTTTAATAGGTTCCACTGGATTTTCTATATAAGCAACCATATAATCTGCAAACCAGGTTTCCTTTTTTTCTCTCTAATCTGGTTGTTTTTTATTGCTTTTTCTTGTCTAAGGGAAGTGACCAGAGTTTTAAGTACTCTGTTGAATAGAAGTGATGAGAGCAGATAACTGTCTTGTCTTGTTCCTGCTCTTAATGGGAAAACATTCAATTTTTCACAATTAAGTATGTTACTTATAGGGTTTTTCATAGACACCCATTATCAGATTGAAGAATTCCCCTTCTATTCCTAGTTTGCTGAGAATTTTTATAAATAGTGGACATTAGATTTTGTCAAATAATTTTTCGAATGTAAATAATTATATTATTTACTTATTATATTTAATTATATAATTATATTTAATTATTATTTATATATATTTAATTATATACCTTATATATAATATCTTATATATTATATAATTATATTTAATTATATTATTTAAGTAAATTAATATATTGTTGGATTTGATTTGTTAAATTTTGATTACAATATTTGTGTCTTTGTTTTATGAGGGATTTGTAGTTTGCCCTTTTTGGAAGGTCTATGTTTGATTTCAAATCAGGGTAATGCTCACCTCATAGAATAAGTTGGAATTACTTACTCCTCTTTATATATTTTTTAAATGGTATATTTTATTTATTAATTATTTAGTAGAATTTACCAATGTAGCCACTTGAGACTGGAGTTTTCTTTATGGAAATATGTTTTTTAGTTACAATTATGTATATTTTTTCATACATTTAGCCTCTTAAATTACCTACATTTTCTTGAGTGAGTTTTGGTATTTGTGTTTTTCAAAGACTATGTCTTTTTTGTGTGTAGGGGGATGGTGGATTTTAATTTAATTTAATTTATTTACTTTTTAATATAATTTATTGTCAAGTTGACTAACATACAGAATATACAGTGTGCTCTTGGTTCGGGGGGTAGATTTCCGCAATTCATCTTTTTTTCATCAGAGTTATTGAATTAATTGGCCTAAAGGTATTTATAACATCCCCTTATTATCCTTTTACTCTGTGGAATGTGTTAGTGATACCATTTCTTCTATTCCTAACTTTTGGAATTTATATCTTCTCTCTCTTTGCTCATATTGGCTAGAGTTTTATCAATTTTATTTATTTTTTGAAGAATCAGCTTTTTGCTTTATTATTTTTCCTCTATTTTTCTATATTCTTTTTCATTGCTTTTTAGTTCTATCTCTATTATTTGCTTTCTTCTCATTTTGTGCTTAGTTTGGATTTATTTTGTAAGTAATAAAGGTGAAAGCTGAGGCCATTGGTTTTAGACCTTCCTATTAGAGGTGTTTAGTGCTAAAGATTTTCACTATATTTAGTGGGGTCCCATTCTGTCATGCTTTTTACTTTTTTAAATTTTTGTATTGTTCAAATGTTTCTATACTCACTTCTTTGATTTATGGATAACTTAAAGTATGTTAGTTTCAAAATATTACAGACTTTTTCTAGAGATTTTGTTATTGATATCTAACTTAATTCCATTGTGATCAGAGCAGATATTTACATTACTTAATTCATTTTAAATGTATGTTTTACGTCAATAACCAGCACATAGTCTATCTTAGTAAATCTTCACATGCTAAGTGTCTATCATACATTTGAGAAGAGTAAGTTTTTGGTTAGATATTCCATTAGAATCATTGAGGTCAAGTTAGTTGATTGTGTTATTCAAGATTACTGTATCTTTGCTGATTTCCTGTCTACTTGATCTATCAATTGTTGGGAGAGGTATGTTAGGATCCCTGATAAAATTGTGGATTTATCTCTCTGTTATTGCAGTATTATCAGTTATTGTTTACCGCATTTTAAAGCTCTGCTGTTAGATACATAAACATTAAGTATTATAATGTTCTCATGATGAGCTGGTCTTTTCATATCATTTATTGGTATTAACAATAATTCTTAGGTTATTTTAGTGGTTACTTTAGTATTCATGCTATATGTCTTTAATTTATTTGCAGGTATATCTTGAGATTATATTAACCACTCTACGTGTAGTATAAGCACATAAAAGTAGACTTCTCTCTCAGATTTTTGATATTATTTGTCATGCATTTTACTTGTACATATGCTATATTGTTATAATTTCTGCTAAAGTAGTCCATTATCATTTAAAGAGTTTGAAATAATATCTTTTTAAAAGTGTATGTATTAACTCTTATAGTTATCATTTTGGGTGCTCTTCATTCCTTGGGTAAATTCAGATTTTACACTCCTACTATTTTAATTCTACATGATGGGCTTCCTTTAATGTTTTTGTTTTTTGTTTGTTTTTGTTTTATTTATTCATTTTTTTTGTAATGCTGGTGATGAATTCTTCTAGCCTCTGTAGGTCTAAGAACATATTTATTTTATCTTTGTTTTAGAAAGATATTTTTGTTGGATATAGGTTTCCAAGTTGACAGGTTTTTTTTTTTTTCTTTTTGTTTTTTGTTTTTTTATTATTGAGAGACAGAGAGAGACAGAGCATGAGCATGGGAAAGGCAGAGAGAGGGGGAGACACAGAATCAGAAGCAGGCTCCAGGCTCTGAGTTCTCAGCACAGAGCCTGATGCGGGGCTCAAACTTACAAACTGCGAGATCATGACCTGAGCCGAAGTCAGACGCTCAACCGACTGAGCCACCCAGGCACCCCGACAGGTTTTTACAAATGCCCCACTGCCATTTTGCTTGCATTTTTCTAAAAAAATTATGATGTTATTCTTATATTTTCTTCTCTGTATACATATCCTTATTCTCTGGCTGCTTATTTTTTTTTTTCTTATTGTGGTAAAATTTACACAACAAAATTAACCTCTGGCTGCTTTTACAATTTTCTGTTTACCACTGGCTTTGAGCAATTTAATTACAAAGTACCTTTGACAGTTTATTTTTTTTTTTTTTACCTAAATTCCAATTAGTCAGCATATAGTGTAATATTAATTGAAGAACTAGAATTTATTCATTCATCACATATATAACACCCAGTGATCATCATTGCCCTCCTTAACACCCATCACCCTTTTAAACCATCCCTCCATCCACCTCCTATCCAGCAACCTTCAGTTTGTTTGCTATAGTTAAGGGTCTGTTTTTATGGTTCACTTCTTTTCCCCTCCTATGTTTATTTTAAACTGTACATATGAGTGAAATCACAGGTGTTTGTCTTTCTTTGACATTTTTGCTTAACATGAGAAACTCTACCTCCCTCCACATCATTATGAATGGCAAAATTTCATTTTTTTGATGGGTGAGTAATATTCCATTATGTGTATCTATAAATATACCACATCTTGTTTATTCATTCATCATGTTATGGACATTTGGACTCTTTACATAATTTGACTATTGCTAACAATGCCGCTATAAACATTGGGCTGCATGTGCCCCTTCAAATCAGTATTTTTGTAGGTTTTGGGTAAATACCTCATAGTGCAATTGCTGAGTCGTAGGGTTGTATGTAATTTTTTTAAGGAACGTCCATAATGTTTTCATCCAGTTTGCATTCCCACCAACAGTGTAACAGGGCTCCCCTTTCTCTGCATCCTCACTGACAAGCTGTTGTTTTCTGTGTTGTTAATTTTAGCCATTTGGACAAATGCGAGGTGTTATTGTAGTTTTGATTTGTATTTCTTTGATGATGAATAATATTGAGCATCTTTTCATATGTCTGTTAGCCATCTGCATATTTTGTTGATTTTCATGGTAATTCTCTGTGCCTCCTGGATTTGAATGTTTGTTTCTTTCCACAGATTAGGGAAGTTTTAAGCTATAATTTCCTCAAATAAACTGTCTGCTCATTTTTCTCTTTTTTCTTCTGGGACTCCTATGATATGAATGTTATGTGCTTTTGTGCATGTTGTGCACAATATTGTGATCCAATATTTTTCTTTCCCTCTTCTTTTCAGCTTCATTATTTTCTGTAATTTTATTTTATTTTATTTATTTATTTTTTTAATGAGAGAGACCACAATTGAGGGAGAGGGGCAGAGGAAGGGAGAATCTTAAGCAGGCTCCATGCTCAGCACAGAGCCCAATTGGAGGCTCAATCCCATGATTCTGGGATCAAGACCTGAGCCAAAATCAAGATTTGGATGCTCAGCAGACTAAACCACCCAGGCAGCCTCATAATTTTATCTTCTATATCACCTATTTGTTCCTCTGATTCTTTCGTCCTTGTGGTCATTACATCGGTTTTGCATCTCAGTTATAGAATATTTTATTTTGGCCTGACTAGTTTTTTATATCTTTTATCTCTGTGGTAAGGTACCCCCTGATGTCTTCTATGCTTTTCTCAAGCCTGCATAGCATCCTTATGATAGTTGCTTTACATTCTGGACAAGGCATATTACTTTTATCTGTTTCAATTAGATCCTTGTCCATGACCTTATCTTATTCTTTCTTTTGGGATGTATTCCTCTCTTGGCATTTTATCTGGGTCTCTGTCTTCTGTGCATTGGGTAAGCCTTTTCTGTTTCCTGCTCCTGAGAGTAATGGCTTTGTAATGAAGAGGTTATATATTGTCCAGGACATGGAGCTTCAGGAATAATCTCTGGTGTATGCTGTGTGCATTCTGCTGCTGTGTTTTGGCTGCTTTTTCCCCATTTGATCCTCTGAAGCATTTCTCCTTGCCTGCAGTGGGGAGTGCTTGGGCCTTGGCCAGAGTGTGGCAAGTTGTAACTAGCTGTGCTCTGGTCTGCTCTGGTCTGCTTGTTAAAAAAATACCTGATACTATTTCCACTAGAGTGGAAGTTTTGCAGAAGCCTATTGTCAGTAGACATGGTGAAAGTGGGGGATTTGTGCTGGTCTTCTGGGGGATGGGCCCAATGCTCTTGCTCTTAAGCAACTTGTGCTAGAAAAACAGCACCTGCAGAGCACAGGGGACGAGGGGCTTAATGTAAGCTGTTTAGGCCACCATTTTTGGTACTGTGCTTCTCACTGGAGTTAGTTTATGCTGAGGCGTGGGGGAGAGAAATGGCACCACCCCCCTCCATTGTCTCTAATAGGGAATTTCCCACCCTCTGCTGTCTGAGAAGTCCTCCCACAAGAACAAACAATCCCAGGCTTCTGTCAGATCACTGCCTTGACACTGTCTGTGCCCAGGCCTTCTGCCAGCCTGGCGGTGCCTTGAAAGTGTGTTCTATCCCAGGCAGATCAGTTGACATTTAAAACTAAACTTTAGAGACCTGGTGTGGTGGGGACCCACACTGGGGGAGGGTTTCACCACTCTGGGACTGATGCAGGTTTGTCCCACCAGGGCAGTCTCACCAAAGCACAAGTGGATGGATTTTGAAGTAAAGCTCAGCAAAGTGCCAGAGTCCACGTTACTCACCCTCAGCAGGTATTTCTCTACCTTTGTTGAGGTGCATTCACTGGCTCTATTGTCCCTGGAGAGGCAATGTCACCTCTCTCAGATGTGCTCCAAGAAAGAAAAATCATCTCTCCCACTGCATCCCAGGGGATCCTCAGGTTCTGCCATCTGCTACCAGTCTTTCTGTCTTCTGCCCAGGAGTACTGAGGCACCTGTCAGGCTCCACACCAGCCACACCATGGACCTCTAAAACTCCAGTTTTTGAGCCCTGCTGGTTGTAAAAATTAACAAAAATTAGCCCTTCTCATTTTCCCAATCATTGTCTTTGGGGGAAGTGTTTTCCTTGTGTGATTCCCTGGGCACTGCACTCTCTTCCTCTCGCTTCTCCCCATAAACAGAGCTCCCTTCCTTCAGCAGCATCTATGATCATTTTCTCCCCCAAATCACATCTCTACATCTCCTACCACCTAGTGTATAGCTTCTTCTCTGCCTTTAGTTGTGCATTTTGCTCTGCAGTCTTCAGATAAATTTTTTGGGTATTGATAATGATTTGTTATTTATCTAGCTGTGTTTGAGGGATGAGGCAAGTCTTGGGTCCCCTATTAGCTTTTCCTCTGTTTTTTATAGTTTCTTTCATGTTATTACATGTTATATTTGAGGTTTTTTTTAAATAGGTGGGATTATAGTTTTCTTTAAATTTGTAAATATTTTAGGCCATTTTTTTTTAATAAATATCCCCACCATCCTGGTAGACACTAATTACCCATATATTGAGCCGAGTTGTCCTTTAGCTTCATTTATGCCTTTTTTGTCCCTTTTTCTGTTCTTTTTTCTCTGTATGTTTTATTTTCAATAAGTTGTATTATTATGCCTTCAAGTTCATTGATCTTTTCTCTCACCATTTATGATCTTCCATTAATACCAACTAGAGTATTTTTCATCTGCTATATTATAGTATTCATCTCTGAAAGTTTTTTTTATGACTTAAAGATACTTTTCTGCATGTAATTACCTCCTATGCAAATTCTAACATCTGTGTCAGTTCTGGGTCACATTGATTAATTATTATTCTCATTATGAGCCATGTCTTCCTTCCTAATAATTTTGACTGGATGTCAGGCATTGTGAATTTCACTTTGTTATTTGCTGAACATTTTTTATATTCCCATAATTTTTTTTTAATGTTTGTTCTCACATGCAACTGATTACTTGAAAGCAGTTTGATCCTTTTGGTTCTTACATGTATGATTGTTTGTTGGGTCTGGAACAATGTTCATTTGGGGGCTAATTATACCCAATGATTGAGGCAAGGTATTCTGGAGTACCCTATTCAAATGTTATGAATTATGGATTTTCCATTCTGGATGGTGAGAAAAAAGTATTATTTCGGGTCCTCTATGAGCACATGAAATGTTCCCTGTCCTTTTTTTAAAGGATCCTTTCCTACGTTTTGGTCAGTTTCCTCAGATGTGTGTGTCTTATGCTGAGGACTTGAAAAGAACTGTCTGAGGATCTGTGGGGCTCTCTGTGCACCCTCTCTTCTTTGGAAGTCTTAGCTACCTTGTTCTTCCTAGACAAAGCCTATCTCGTCAAGGTGTCTGATGGGATCCATCTGAGTTTTCCTTTCCTGAACTAGGGCCAGAAATACTGTAAAGGCAGTGGCTGGAGTAAAAATAGAGCTCATGTCATTTGCTTCTCATTTCTCATGATCACTGTCTTTTAATATCTGATGTTTATTGTTTAAAAAAAAAAAACAACCTCTTACACTGTTGGTGAGAATGCAAACTGATGCAGCCACTGTGGAAAACAGTATGGAGGTTCCTCAAAAAGTTAAAAATAGAACCAGTCTATCATCCAGAAATTACATTACTAGGTATATACCCAAAGGATATGAAAATAATTATTATAGAGATACATTTACCCTGATGTTTAAAGAAGCCTTATCTATAATAGCCAAATTATGGAAAAGGCCCAAGTACCCAACGACTGATGAATGGATAGAGAAGATGTGTTATATATATACATACACACAACAATGGAATATTATTCAGCCATAAAAGTGAATGAAATCTTGTCATTTGCAATGACATGAATGTAGCCAGAGTGTATTATCCTAAGCAAAATATGTTAGTCAGAAAAAGACAAATACCATATGGTTTAACTCATATGTGGAATTTAGGAAACAAAGAAAACAGATACTAAGAAAGATATAACCATATGTGTTAAGATAAAGTACATGAAAAAAAAGATAAAGTACACTGGCTGTAATTACTGCTAAACATTAAAAGATACAAACATTAAAGACACAGATTTTAGCAGTGAAAATTAAGTTCCTTGAATAAACATTTAACAGTAATTAAGCAAAAGAGTTATATTAGTAGCTAACTCTAGTTGATCAATAAAATAAAATGAAATTTTGAAAAATCTACAGCCACTAGGGGGAAAAAAGGAATGTATTTTTCTAAGTGAAAATAAAAACACAACTTTGTATCATTTTTTCCTAGAATAAATGCAAACCAGTAGTTAAAATATGAATAAATTTTTAATGCATTGATAAAATTGTACATGTACATTTTCACGTTATGATTTCACATAGACAAAATATATGTTTGCTCATTAAATGTCCACTGCCTTTTCTTCTGATAATAACCACTAAATTCTATTTTTGGGGAAAACATCTCTTTTTTTTTTTAAATTTATGAATCTTGGTTCTTTCTTTATTTTTTGTAATATGAAATTTATTGTCAAACTGGTTTCCATATAACATACAGTGCTCATCCCAACAGGTGCCCTCCTCAATACCCATCACTCACCCTTCCCTCTCTCCCACCCCCCATCAACCCTTAGTTTGTTCTCAGGTTTTCAGAGTCTCTTATGTTTTGGCTCCCTCCCTCTCTAACCTTTCTTTTTTTTTTTTTTTTTTTTCCTTCCCCTCCCCCATGGTCTTCTGGTAAGTTTCTCAGGATCCACATAAAAGTGAAAACATACGGTATCTGTCTTTCTCTGACTGACTTATTTCATTTAGCGTAATACCCTCCAGTTCCATCCATGTTGCTGCAAATGGCCAGATTTCATTCTTTCTCACTGCCAAGCAGTATTCCATTGTATGTATAAACCACATCTTCTTTATCCATTCATCAGTTGATGGACATTTAGGCTCTTTCCATAATTTGACTATTGTTGAAAGCACTACTGTAAACAGTGGGGTACATGTGCCCCTATGCATCAGCAGTCCTTTATCCCTTGGGTAAATACCTAGCAGTGCTATTGCTGGGTCCTAGGGTAGTTCTATTTTTAGTTTTTTGAGGAACCACCACACTGTTTTCCAGAGTGACTGCACCAGTTTGCATTCCCATCAACCATGCAAGAGGGTTCCCGTTTCTCCACATCCTTGCCAGCATCTATAGTCTCCTGATTTGTTCATTTTAGCCACTCTGACTGGCATGAGGTGGTATCTGAGTGTGGTTTTGATTTGTATTTCCCTGATGAGGAGTGACGTTGAGCATCTTTTCATGTGCCTTTTGGCCATCTGGATGTCTTTAGAGAAGTGTCTATTTATGTTTTCTGCCCATTTCTTCACAGGATTATTTGTTGTGGTTGCTTTTAGTTTTGTTGATTGTTTCCTTTGCAGTGCAGAAGCTTTTTATCTTGATGAGGTCCCAATATTTCATTTTGCTTTTAATTCCCTTGCCTTTGGAGATGTGTCAAGTAAGAAATTGCTGAGGTTGAGGTCAGAGCGTTTTTTTTCCCTGCTTTCTCCTCTAGGGATTTGATGGTTTCTTGTCTCATATTCAGGTCCTTTATCCAATTTGACTTTATTTTTGTGAATGGTGTCAGAAAGTGGTCTAGTTTCATGCTTCTGCATGTTGGTGTCCAATTCTCCCAGCACCATTTGTTAAAGAGGCTGTCTTTTTTCCATTGGATATTTTTTCCTGCTTTGTCAAACATTAGTTGGCCATACTTTTGTGGGTCTAGTTCTAGGGTTTCTATTCTATTCCATTGGTTTATGTGTCTGTTTTTGTGCCAATACCATGCTGTCTTGATGATTACAGCTTTGTAGTAGAGGCTAAAGTCTGGGATTGTGATGCCTCCTGCTTTGGTCTTCTTCTTCAAAATTACTTTGGTTATTCTGGGCATTTTGTCGTTACATACAAATTTTAGGATTGTTTATTCTAGCTTCTAGAAGAATGCTGGTGCAATTTTGATTGGGATTGCATTGAATGTGTAGATAAATTTGGGTAGTATTCACATTTCAAAAATATTTATTCTTCCAATCCATTAGCATGGAATGTTTTTCTATTTCTTTATATCTTCTTTAATTTCCTTCATAGCTTTCTATAGTTTTGCACATACAGATCTTTTACATCTTTGGTTAGGTTTATTCCTAGGCATTTTATGCTTCTTGGTGCAATTGTGAATGGGATCAGTTTCTTTATTTGTCTTTCTGTTGCTTCATTATTAGTGTATAAGAATGCAACTGATTTCTGTACATTGATTTTGTATCCTCCAACTTTGCTGAATTCATGTATCAGTTCTAGCAGACTTTTGGTGGAGTCTTTCCAGTTTTCCATGTATAATATCATGTCATCTGCAAAAAGTGAAAGCTTGACTTCATCTTTGCCAATTTTGATGCCTTTGATTTCCTTTTGTTGTCTGATTACTGATGCTAGAACTTCCAACACTATGTTAAACAACAGCGGTGAGAGTGGACATCCCTGTTGTGTTCCTGATCTCAGGGGGAAAGCTCTCAGTTTTTGCCATTGAGAATGATATTAGCTGTGGGCTTTTCATAAATGGACTTTATCATGTTTAAGTATGTTCCTTCTATCCCAACTTTCTCAAGGGTTTTTATTAAGAAAGGATGCTGAATTTTGTCAAATGCTTTTTCTGCATAGATTGACAGGACCATATGATTCTTATCTTTTCTTTTATTAGTGTCATGTATCACATTTATTGATTTGTGAATGTTGAACCAGCCCTGCATTCCAGGAATGAATCCCAGTTGATCATGGTGAATAATTCTTTTTATATGCTGTTGAATTCGATTTGCTAGTATCTTATTGAGAATTTTTGCATCCATATTCATCAGGGATATTGTCCTATAGTTCTCTCTCTCCTTTTTTTTTTTTTTTTTTTTTTTCTCTTTTTTGCTGGGTGTCTGTCTGGTTTAGGAATCAAAGTAATGCTGGCTTCATAGAATGAGTCTCGAAGTTTTCCTTCCCTTTCTACTTTTTGGAACAGCTTGAGAAGGATAGGTATTATCTCTGCTTTAAATGTCTGGTAGAATTCCCTTGGGAAACCATGTGGTCCTGGATTCTTATTTGTTGGGAGATTTTCAATAACTGATTTAATTTCTTAGCTGGTTATGGGTCTGTACAAGTTTTCTATTTGTTCCTGTTTGAGTTCTGGAAGTGTTTGGGTGCTTAAGAATTTGTCCATTTCTTCCAGGTTGTCCAGTTTGTTAGCATATAATTTTTCATAGTATTCCCTGATTACTGCTTGTATTTCTGAGGGATTGGTTTTAATAGTTCCATTTTCATTCATGATTTTATCTATTTGGGTCATCCCCCTTTTCTTTAAAAAAATTTTTTTTAACGTTTCTTTATTTTTGAGACAGAGAGAGACAGAGCATGACTAGGGGAGGGTCAGAGAGAGAGGGAGGCACAGAATCCAAAATAGGCTCCAGACTCCGAGCTGTCAGCACAGAGCCCGACACGGGGCTCGAACTCACGGACTGTGAGATCATGACCTGAGCCGAAGTCAGACGCCCAACCGACTGACCCACTCACGCACCCCTTGTCATTCCCCTTTTGTTTTTGAGAAGCCTGGCTAGAGGTTTATCAATTTTGTTCATTTTTTCCAAAAAAACAACTCTTGGTTCATTGATCTGCTGTACAGTTTTTTTAGATTCTATGTTGTTTATTTCTGAGCCCAGGAAGATGGCAGCAGAGGAGGGCGCTGGTCTCACTGCATCCTGCTGATCACTTAGATTCCACCCACATCTGCCTAAATAACCCAGAAAATTGCCAGAAGACTAGCAGAACATACTCTCCAGAGCCAAGCGTAGAAATATCTCTATACAATATAGATTTGGGTGGAAATGACATTAACCTCATTTTCTCCAGAATTTACTTGGTTAACTCTAACACAATGTAATCAGAATATTCCAATATTCTAACTATAA
This sequence comes from Panthera pardus, assembly GCF_024362965.1. Lineage (NCBI taxonomy): Eukaryota > Metazoa > Chordata > Mammalia > Carnivora > Felidae > Panthera > Panthera pardus. The sequence goes on from NW_026526655.1 coordinate 88,930,535, forward strand.
TGATTTAGGCAAAGGTTTTATTCAATTTAGGTCAATGGTTATAAAGTCTTATTTAGAAAAAAATATTATTAGCTAATGCTTTTATGCGATAGGAATTCTTCCAAGAGGTTTGACTATGTTAACTAATCATTCAAAAATCCTGGTTGTAGAGATTGGCCTTTTATAGATGAAGAAGTTATGACATTTTTCAGAGCACCTGGCTAGCTCATTCAGAAGAGCACCCAACTGTTGTTCTCAGGGTCATGAGTTCAAGCCCCACATTGGATGTAGAGATAAGGAAAACTAAATAACTAAATAAACATAAAAAAAGAAGTTATGACACGTTAGATATTATGAAGCTAAACTCGTAATTGGTCAAACTGAGGCCTGTAGCCAGGCAAATCTGACTCAGTACTGTGATAATCTCAAAAACTTTGTAATACTGGAACAGTTGGGAGAAGATAGCTCTCTTCTCTCTGGATGTGGAAGCTAAGGTAAAACCCTGGAGCTTCCAGGAGCCAAGATTTAGAATCTGAGACTGAAGTCAATACAGAGGAAAAGAGAAGTCGAGAAAAGGATAGTGGACCCTAGGTTCTTCCCAATGATACAATGCGAGCTTCCGTGTTCAGTTGTACAACACCGATCTCTGGAATTTCAGTTAGTGAGCCAATAAATTTTCCATCATTTTATTTATACCATCCTATTCCACCAGTTTAAATTGGGGTTCTGCACTTGAAACTGGAGTTTTGACAAGCACACCAAATAAAATTTCCTCTCAATTCTAGAAAGCCCGTGTTTCATTATTGGATTATCTCTGGTGAGCCACTCATGTGCACAGTAGTTAAACCTAAATTCCTCTTGTGTCCTGGTATTTGGTCTGTATCTTCTTACTCTTATGTTACTTATACCACCAGCAAATATTCCCCTGTGAGTATCAAAGCCAACTTTTCAACTATGCGGGACACAACTGACCTCATTTTTTTAAAAATATCTGGGAGATAGGTGTTCTGCTTGGTCTTATAAAGTGAGCTTTTCATCTTCTTGCTTCCTCACCAGCTATAAGCCTAACACTTTATGAGACATGAAAAAGCTTTATTTTCTCTACATAAACTACTACTCAGTAAAGAAAATGAGAGCAATATTAATAAATGAGTGCATGAATAGAATTTAGTTGTTTTTTTTTTTATTGAAAGATTTTAAAATACAGAATAAACTTGAAAGCATCATTAAAATCACATATCCCAAAAGAAGGATTGGTTTCAGTGACCTGGGTATTTGTTGTCAGTTTTAAGATCCAAAGTGATATTCAAAAATTTTAATGGTATCTAGGTTGATCCGTAATTTATTAGGACTTATTGGTAGCACCCATCAGGAACACAAAGGCTCCATTCTTTGTGTAGGTGAATATGCAAATAGTATTTGTATATGTATTGCATGTGTGTGTATGTGGGTTTTTGAGAATTATTTCTAGGTACTGTATCTTATAAATTTGTAAAAATCCATTTAACATAAAGTAACAGATGTGAAACAGTTATAATAGCAATATGTATCTAGTAAAATATCCATTTGGATATTTTCCTGGCATAGTATTTAAAAGCCTAAGTCAGAACTTGCAACTTGGGTTCAAATCTCAACATTGTTCCTTATTGGTTGTTGCTGCATAAGATATTTTTATGTGTACCATATATATTTTTTTTAAGTTGGAGGACCAAGACATTTAGCCTTTTCTTTTTTTCTTTTTTTACTTCAATAAATCATTCAATATTAAGTCAGGCAGTTCCTGGAAGCCCTTGCATCTTGCCTGCAAGAAGCACAACTTCGAATCTTATCAAGGGATCAGAAATTCTGGTAAGCTGGTTGGTTCTTCTAAGTCCAGGAAGTGCCATGTTCTCTGGCCGGTATTCCAGGAATGATGATGACATATATGCAGCAGTTCTGAGAACCTACAGAGATGTGGGCACTTTTCTCCCATCTATAACTAACATATAACCTAATTTCCTAATGCTAAGTCTATTAGGCTGATGTGCCTTAGACCTTTTGCTTGAGTCTTTTTAAAACTGAATTTGACAAAGTTTTTAAAATTGTAACAGTGGGGAAGATATTCTATGACAGAGAAATTGACAGGGTTATCCAATAAGTCTCATTTCATATGGTTTTAAAGCTGGCCTAATTTAATATTCATAGTAGATTATTCTTTAAAAACAATGAAAAAGTGCTAATTTTGTTAGCATCATTATTTAGACATTTTGTAGTATCTCATAATTCAATATTTTCTGCTTTCAGCTGGAAGCAAAAATGTATCCATAGAATTGAATACCAGCTATAAATGCAGTTTGCATTTTATTTTTGTTTATAGATATTTATGAACTCTTCCATCATTGTGCCATGTACATCTTTAATTTTTCTTTTTTAAAATTTCTTTAAGTTTATTTATTGAGAGAGAGAGAGAGAGATTGACAGAGAGGGAGAGAGACAATCCCCAGCAGGCTCCTCACTGAGCCCCAATGTGGTACTCGAACGCATGAACGTGTGAGATCATGCCCTGAGTGAAAATCAAGAGTACAACTCTTAATCAACTGAACTACCCAGGCACCCCTTCTTTAATGTATCTTTGATAGAGGTTCTGCCTACTCTGAAATTCCAACTCAAGTTTGTGGTTTAAGCTATATATCTTCTCCTTACCTAACTGGCAGTTTCAGGGCATTAAGAAATTATATAGATGATTATTTTGGTAGATATCTGCAAACAGATGCATTTTTCTTAACTAATTTACCATCAGATCAGGTATGTTTTTGCTCATCATTTTATTTCAAATACCCCACTATGTGTATTGTGTGACACAAAGTTAAAACTCATTAAATTGTTTTGAATAAATGAATGATATTAGATACACATTAAAATGGAAAGGGAAATATAATTTAAAATCCCATGCCTTTAAAAAAGTGAAGCTCTCTTTCATAGATGGGGAATTGAGGATAGGGAAGAGTTTCTTTTGTGCAGATTAATTTCTACTTTGTTGAAATTCATTATTACTATGCAATTTAGGAATCTAAGACATTTATATGCAAGCTTTGAAACAGTAGTATTAATGAAAGGGAACAGTGAAGATTCAAAATCAGTACAATCAAAATTTGTCAAATTCCTTAAGGACATACATTTTTACCTATAACCTATTTTATTCTACGTTCTAGTTAAAACTCTTCTACATTCTCAGCAATAACCCCTGCACACAGACACACTGTAAATTGGCAAAATATCTAACCATACACATGGAGCTTTGTAGAAACTTAAATATCTAGTGTATGTTATTTTTTTATATTTCATAAAAGCACCTTAATGTCTTCTAAATGAATTTTTTGTGAGGCTTTCTAGTTTCATTTGATCTTTATTAGTAATAATTAATATAATCCAGTCTCCATTATCTGCACGTGTTGTACACAGTAGTAATGAATCATGCAAAGTGTAATTCAGAAATAATTTTTATTTGTATGTGGGAAGTATTATGTGATGTTTTGGAGTAAATTTCCCTCCTTAATTATATTTTGCTTAAGGTAATTAGTTTGCACTCCCTGAGCACACGTCAATTGATAGTGGGGGAAATAGAGCCCTGACGTATTCTGGGAAAACGTTTTTAAATATTGCAGCTGAACAACATGGAGACACTCAGTACTTGTATATAACCTGGGAAAAGTCCAAGGAGGCTAGTACCGTCTGGGGGGTTATTCTGTCTTGGTGATCAAATCATATTCCTCAAAAATAGCTGCATACATCTCTAATTTAACTCGGTCAATCTGTTCTCACCATGCCAATTTTATAAAGGAGATCCAGTAAACTAGATAGCTTAATGGACAGAACTCAAGACCAAATGGACATTCAGTTTATTGTTAGTTCTATTAGGTCTGCTTGTCTCTCTCTGTGTGTATAGATGATTACTTAAAATGTTATTTCATTTTTTCCCTATAACAGTATATTCTTGTTTGTTTGTTTGTTTGTTTGTTTGTTGTTTCAGTACTTTGAGTCATAGCTAAAAAGTCACACTTCCCGAGACATTGTATAGAAAATCATTGCTGGAGCACTCTTGGTGCTCATAATTCATTATAGTTTAGACAATAGAAGGAAATAAATTCTAAGGACAACTGTACTACACAGACAAAATGAAATTTTATTCTACAGTGTTTCTAGGTAGCAAATGTTTCTATGCTGTGTGCTAAAAAGTACGTATTTTCATTACATTTTTAAAGGACTTGGTTGGATCATATTAATAAGAGGAATGAGAGGTTTATACTAAATGTGAATCTTTGTACATATCCTTTTTCTACTAACCTCTCCCTTCAGAGAATCTCTCTTTCTCTCTTCCCAATGCACGCGCACACACACACACACACACACACACGTGCACACACACACACACACACACACACACACACCTTTTTACATTAGGCAAGTATTTGAAATCTAACCTTCAGTTTCTTTAATTTTGAGTATTAAAAAACATATTGATTGTAGCTAGTGATAATATTTCTGTTTTAATGTTAAAATTTCTAATCTTACCCTTGATACACTGATGGGGCAACACATATACCTGGGATTTATGGAGTGTGGTTTCTTTAACTATAGTTTACATGAATGTTAATAACCCATGCAGCAAAGACATAATAGTAAATGAAATGCAATAATATAGACTATGAATACTAATGCATGCACCAGAGACCCTGGCCCATGATAGATCTATAATAATGTTTCTCTTTATCTTGCTGGGTTTTTTTATTGGTGATTGTCAATACGTTGACTCCTATTTTCCTCAAGGTAAATAGTGATCTGTACTTTACATATTCCTGTTTGCAATGCACTGTATACTTTATTTAGAAAACTTTTTTCTTCTCTTCGAGTTAATAAATTTAAGCTGGGCCTACTAAATCCTCTAAGGGACAGATAAGAATCCAAAGAAGGGTCTATATTTAATATGAGCTTGGAAGAACTACTGTAGATTAATCAGGTATTGCACCATTGGAAGAGGGATGTTACTGGTAGGGAATGCTAAATGCAGATGCACAGAAACGACAGAGAGATGGGGTGGTGGAGTCTTATCTAGAGAGAGAAACAGAGGGAGAGATGAAGGGAAGAAAAGGAAAAAGATAATTTGAAGAAACTTCAAGTAGTTAAATATGGTCTGAGCATAGCACTCAATGGGGGAACTGGCAAGAAAAAACATACTACATAGGAAACCAGGGCTCAACTAGCAGATGGTTTTCTATGCCAGGTAAAGATATTCATCGGGTTTTGTGGGACATGCCATCAAAGACTTTGATGAGAAGTTACATAGTGAGATTTCATTTTAAAAGATGATTCTGATGGAACATAAAGAATGGTTTATATTAGTAAAACTTGAAGTAGGGAGACCTGGCTGAAATCTGTGGCTGCATTCCAACTGAGGTAGATTAGGGAGGTCAATGTACATGAGGAGAGGAGGATAATTTAAATGTATTAAGGCAGTAGAACTATGGGTGTACAGGGAAAGGGATAAAATGGTGACTTTCTTGTTTCTTGTCTGGGTGATTCAGTGGATTCAGGTGCAAACACTGAAATAGGAATGACAGAGTAGAAGATTTGAATGTTTCTCTCTGGTGTGTGTGTGTGTGTCGGGGGGTGGTTTTCTGTGTGTTTGGGAAGACATTATGCATTCCGTTATAAATCATTGAGCTTGAGATACCGGAGACGTCTAACTGGAATTGCATAGTAGGAGTTAGGAATATGCCTAATTAGGAATATGCAACTGGATTTTAGAAAATATATCTGAATTTCAGGTTTTAAATACAGAGTTGCCATCAGTAGTTGGAGCCACTGGGGACTGGTAAAATCATCCATCTATCCATTCACTAACTACTAATGCAACACATATAAAAAGGACATATTGCATGCCTGGTGTGGGAAATAATAAGTGAAGTCAGTGAATAATAAGTTATCAATGGTTTTGGAGTGAGTATTTGCAGAGAAAGAAAAAGTGTAACTGAGCATTTATGGGGTATTTATTATGAACCAGAAAAGTCAAAATGATTGCTTTTTTTCATCTTCAAAATAATCTTATGCGGTAGGTACTACTCTCATTTTACAGAAAAAGAAATAGAGGAGGTGAATAGTTGAAAAAATTAGCTAACATTACACATCTAATAAGTCTCCGGATCTTATTGTACTTTGAATGTTGTTCGAATTTTCTTATTAGAATATTTCCTTAACAGAATTTTTTACAGGAGAGAAAATTAAGACAGATGATACCAATAGATCAAAAGACATACAGTATTGTGAGAAAGACATATTACAGGTAGCTATAAAAACTACTATGATTAAATTTGGGAATAACATGAAAGAGATTCTGGAGAGAATAATTTGAAATATGGATTATCTATCTCAGGAGCCTTTCCTGTGGCACCAGGGACCTTCAAGAATCACTTTATTCTGGGTAGACATTCTGTCATGTTCAAAGTTAGATGGAAATTAAAGCAATAATAGCAAAAACAAGTAACTTAAGTCAAAATTCATGTTGTTGAAAAATTTTATTACTGTAAAACACATCAGAGTGTATTTTCCCACAGGACATGTGGAATGATTTTTGTTACCCAACATGGAATCATTATTGATCGATTGATTGGAAGTCACTGGCCCTGTTGTTGTTGTTGTTGATGTTGTTGTTGTTTTAATTATTGAAGTATACTTGACATAGAATGTTATATTAATATAACAAGGTGATTAGACAGTTCATCACTTAATGCTCACCATAATGAGTGTTGTCATCATTCGCCACCATACAACGTTACTACACTATTATTGACTATACTCTGTGCTGTACATTTTATCTCTATGACTTATTTATCTTATACCTGGAAGTTTGTACCTTTTAATACCCTTTCCCCAACCCACCTCCTCTCTGGCAACCACCAGTTCTCTATATTTGAGAGTCTACTTGTTTTTCAGTTATTTTGTTTGTTCATTTGTTTTTCTTTAGATTCCACATATAAGTGAAATTATATGGTATTTGTCCTTCTCTGACATATTACACTTAGCATAACATCCTCTAGGTCCATCCATATTGTCACAAATGGCAAGGTTTCATTTACTTTTATCTCTGAGTAATATTTTATTATGTAGACATGCACACACATAAACACACCATATCTTCTTTATTCATTCACCTATTGATGGAATTATGTTGGTTCCATATCTTGGTGATTGTAAATAATGGTGCAACAAACAGCATATATCTTTTTGAATTAGACACATAGATCAATAAAATAGACACATAGATCAACAGAATAGACACATAGATCAACAGAATAGAGAATTTTCATTTTCTTTGTGTAAATACTCAGTAGTGTGATTACTGGATCATATGATATTTCTATTTTCATTTTTTGAGTAACACCCATACTGTTTTCCACAGTGACTGCACCAATTTACATTCCTGCCAACAGTGCACAAGGGTTCCCCTTTCACCACATCCTATCCAATACTTGTTATTTCTTGTCCCTTTGATTTTAGCCATTCTGACAGGTGTGAGGTGATATCTCATTGTAATTTTGACTTGCATTATCCTAATGATTAGTGATATTGAGCATTTTTGTTGTGTTGGCTGTCTGTATGTCTTGTTTTGAAAAAGTGTACTCAGGTTCTCTGCCCATTTTTACTCTGATTATTATTATTATTTTTGGGTGGTGTTGGGTTCTATAAGTTCTTTGTATATTTTGGATATTAATCTTTTATTGGATATATCATTTGTACATATATTCTCCCAATCAATATGTTGCCTTTTGGTTTTATTGATGGTGCCTTTGCTGTGCAAAAGCTTTTTATTTTGATACCATTCCAATAGTTTATTTTTTGTTTTTGTTCCCCTTGCCTGAGGAGAAAAATCTATAAATATGTTGCTAAGGCTAGTGTCCAAGAGATTACTGCCTGTTTTGTTTTGCTTTTTAGGAGTTTTGTGGTTTGAGGTTTCACATTTAGGTCTCTCAATCCATTTTGAGCTTTTGTGTGTTGTGTAAAAAAGTGGTGCAGTTTCAGTCTTTTGCATGTAGCTATTCAGTTTTCTCAACAATATTTATTGAAAAGACTGTATTTTTCTCATTGGATATTCTTCCCTCTTTTATCATAGATTAATTGACCATATAAGCATGGATTTATTTCTGGGCTCTCTATACTATTGATCTGTGTGTCTGTTTATTTGGGTTTTTTTGGTGTTTGTTTTTTGTGCAGTGCCATACTCTTTTGATTTCCACAGCTTTGTAGTATATCTTGAAATCTGGGATTGTGATACCTCCAATTTTGTTCTTTCTCAAGATTGCTTTGGCTATTTGATGTCCTTTGTGGTATCATATAAATTTGAGGATTATTTGTTTTAGGTCTGTGAAAAATACTATTACTTATTTGATAGGGTTTGCATTGAATCTGGAGATTGCTTATTAGTTCTTCCAATCCATGAGCATGGTACCTCTTTCCATTTATTTGTATCATCTTCTTCTTCTTTTTTTTTTTAATGTTTATTTATTTATTTATTTATTTATTTGTTTATTTATTTGAGCAAGAGAGAGAGAGAGAGTGAGAGAGAGAGAGAGCGAGCACACAAGCAGGGGGAATGGCAAAGAGAGAGGGAGACACAGAATCCAAAGCATGCTCCAGGCTCTGAGCTGTCAGCAGAGAGCCCAGTGCAGGGCTCAAACCCACAAACCATGAGATCATGACCTGAGCCTAAGTTGGACACTTAACTGATTGGACCCCCTCCCCAGGTGCCCCAATTGTTTGTATCATCATCAAAATTTCTTTTTTCATCAATGTCTTAGAGTTTTCAGAGTACAAGTCTTTCATCTCCTTGATTAATTTTATTCCTGGGCATTTTATTATTTTTGGTGCAATTGTAAATAGAATTGTTTTCTTAATTTCTCTTCCTGCTGCTTCATTATTAATATATAGAAACACAACAGATTTCTGTACATAAATTTTATATCTTGTAGTTTACTGAATTTATTAGTTCTAATAGTTTTATCAGTGGAATCTTGACGGTTTTCTATATATAATATCATGTCATCTGCAAATAGTGACAGTTTTACTTCTTCCTTACCGATTTGGATGCCTTTTATCTAATTGTTAATTTATTCTAATTACAGTGATATGTTGAATGAAAGTGGTAAGTGTGGACATCTTTTCTTGGTCCTGACCTCAGGGAAAAACTCTCACTTTTTCCCTATTAAGGATGAGTTTAGCTGTGGGTTTTTCATATATGGCCTTTATTATGTTGAGGTGTGTTCCCTCTAAGCCCACTTTGTTGGAAGTCTTTATCATGAACAGATGTTGTATTTTTCAATATTTTTTTTGCATCTATTGATGATTTTTACTTTTCCTCTTACTAAATATATGTATCATATTGATTTAAAATAATTTTTTATTATGTAAGAACAATGCCTTCTACTTTCATAGTATATTTATATTTTCAGTGTTTCCAGAATTTTTAAAATATATAAAAGACTATGACCTTTGTATACTTGTATATTTTAAATAACTTACCATTCATCAAAAGAAAACAACAGATTTACAAGCACTGAATATGGATTACCTCATTAATCTAATAATTTGTTTTATTAATACCTTGGTATACACATTTCACAAAAGTGCAACTCTGTTGGATAATTTCCTAGAACTTGGAACAGTGGGATAAAATTTACTCACCTTTTAGATTTAATATACATTTCTAAATATTTCTGTATAGAGTTTGGAACAGTTAACTTTACAAACATTGCATGGATGTGTTTACCTATACTCATGTTGGATCTCTGTGTTAACAACGTTTAGTCGTTAGTAGTCTGCTAAGTGTAAAAGTATTTAAGTATAATTTTAACTTTCATTTCTCTCATGATAAAAGGTCAGCAACCTTTAATAGGTTTAACAATCACTGGTATTTGCCCATTTTTCTATTGTTTTTAAAAATTTGTTCTATTAATATGTTAAAGAAATAGTATTTGCTATATGAGTTGTAAATGTATACCAGGTTTGGCTGTATTAATTGTGATTCTTTTTTCCTCATAATTTTTTTTTAGTTTTTAAATTTATTTTAAAAATTTATGGTCATTCTAGTTGCTTTCAAAATAAAAATGAAACATCTCCATGACAATGTTATTATTTTTACAATTATTCCATATTTTTCTAATACTTTAATGTCTCATTTTGTAGGATTAAATTCTATATCTATTTCTTTTAATTACTATATTCAAAATTAATTTTAACAACTTATGAGGTCTAGTGCATAATAATTCTGTCATCTTTTCTAGAAATATTTATAGAATTTATTTGTTGATTATATCTTGTTTATTTAACTATATGAACCTTGTTTTGTTTTTTTGAAAGAAAACTTTTTATTACATTTATGTACAGAAAATCCAGTCGCATACACTTAGCCCAGTTTGGTGGCCAGGTCTTTAGCTGTTGTCTTTTCCAACTTGGCAATGTGAGCCACCGACTTTGGACCCAGGTCATTGCCTCCCCAGTGATAGCAGGTCTCATCATATCTGTCCTTGTAATTGGTCCTGATTGCTTCTACCAGCTAGCCAGAGCTCCTTTGTCTTCTGAGTTAAATACTGTAAAGGTGACTGTGGTATAGGTCTTCTTGGGGACTAGGTGCCCCACCTGGCCTTGTTCTTGATAATGTAGTAGGGAATCCCTTTCGCTTTAGGGCAGGCAGGAAGACAACCAGTTTGGGATCCACATCATGTGCAGTCCCTACCAGTTGAACCTCCTTGTTTTCCACCAAGGTGGTAACAGTATTAACTGCAGCCCAAAGGACAGGTGCCTTCCTAGTAGGGACATCCCCTTTGCTGGCAGCTTTCTTCTCAGCCCAGGTCCAACAGTCTCTGCTTCTCTTGCTTTGTCTCTGGTCTGTATTTGTGAGCCAGCTTAAGTAGTTGAGTAGCTGTTTGGTGGTCCAAGATCTGGGTGACCTGATTAAACATGGAAGACACTCGTAGATAGTTTTTAGACCTTTGTCGCTGCAGCCAGATGTAGTGGGTCATTTGACAAAGTGTGTAAGGTCCCTTTTAGGCTGAATGTAGTCTCCACTGCCAAAATTCTTGCACCTTTTCTCAAATAGGGGATTGACCACCTTCTTGGCCTCCTGCTTCTTGTCAACACCAGGAACCAAGGCCACCTTCTTCCCTTTAGTCTTCTTTGTTTTGGGCATCTTGGATGGCTAGAGGAGAGAGAAAGCAACCATATGAACTTCATAAGTAGCTTTTTCCCACTTTAAAAACATTTTATCATTTTCCTGTTAGTATATTGTAAATTTTCTAACTCTTTGTTATTTGTATATTGGAAGGATTTTCCCTTTACTAGGTTAACCTTATGCCTGCTTATTTATTGAATTCTCTTCTTATTTATAATACTTTTTAGTTGAGTCTCTTGGGTTGTCTAGATATAAAATAAAACTGAAAATAATTATAAATTTACAGATTTATATCCAGTGTTATGCCTATTATTTTGTTCCCTTTTTAAATTGCATTAGTGTTTAGCCCCAGAAAAATGTTAAATATCAGTAATAATAATAGATATCTTTTATCTTTAATTTGAATGTTTCCATTGTACTTCTGTGAGTATAGTCCTCATATTAAGTTTTAATATCTTTCTTTACACGTTTTTCCTTTGAAAAGTAAACTTTTCAAAAGATCTTTATAATTTCTTAGTTATCTATTTGTCATTCTGAACTTAAAATCTTCAATCAAATCCACTTGGGGATCTTTATTAGAGTTGCAGTAAGTATGTTTATTAATTTGTAATACCTTTTACTTTGTGACAGTAATACATTGTTTTTCTTCCTGTGATTATTTTTCCATTTATTCAGGGATTATGTAAAGCTATTCATTGAAACTGTGGTGTGTGTGTGTGTGGCTTGCTTTGTTTTTATCTCTTCTTTTTTACAGTTGAGGTACCATTTTGTATGAGACATTTTTATTTTCATTTACACTCTAGTTAATATGTAGGAAAAGTATAGACTTTGTAAATTTATCATATTCTTGGGCATCTTACTGAATTATCTGTTAATTCAAGCATCTTTTCATAGTTGCATGTAAACATTTTTATGTCTTCTTTTTCAATATAGATACTTTTAGGCATTTACTGAAGTAATTAGAAATAATAAAGCATTGTTATTTTTGTAGTGATAACAGGTACCCTTAATTCCGGATTTTAATAGAAGCAGATTTTATTCATCACTATATAATGTTGTTTATTGTATTTTCTTAAAGCATCTGTATTATGTTTAGATAATTTGCTTGTAGTCCTGTTTTGCTTCATATTTTTTTTTCTGTCAAATAGCTGCTGTGTATGTGCAATGAATGAAACAAGTAACAATTTCTTGCCTTATGAACTTTATATTCCAAAAAGAGAGGATGCAGGTAATGATAATGATAGTGATAATAAAATAACAACCCCAAAACAATTACAGCAGCAGCAGCAAGAAAACTAATTATGTAATGTAATATATACATATATATGATAATATACATGTATATGAAGCATGTAATAATTTTTGTTTGAAGGAGTATTGTGGGTTTAAGTAAGTCCCTCAATGACAAAGTGATCTCTTTGTTAATATCTTAAGGAAAAGAAGGAGCTAGTAATGCAGCTATGAAGAACAGTCAAGACAGAAGAGTAAATGCTAAGGTTATGAAAATAGAAGAAACTTGGCATGTTTAAGGAATAGCATGGGAGAATATTATGGCTAGAGCTGAGTCAATGAGGGAGAGAAAGAATGAAATCAGAAACATAAATTTGGGGAACAGATTACGTATAGTCTGAATAGAATGACATCAAGAGAGGTTGAATCAGAGGAGAGAAATTGTTGACAAAAATTCAAATAGCTATTTTGTGGAGTTCTGCCATAATAGGGAAGAAAAAGAAAGAGAAAAATGGTAGCTGGAAAAAAAATGGAGTAAAGAGAAATTATTTTTTTTTAAGGTGAAGAAATCGTGGTACATGTATACATCATTGGGAAAGATCCTGTGAAGGCTGATAATGTGGTGATAAAGTCACCTTGGAAGTCCTGCTGGAGCAATGTCTATGAGCAGACCAGAAGCTAGGGGTTCTAGTGTACAATGGAAGAGTTGTATCCTACCAGTGATAGGTAGTTGAAGCACGATACCACAAGAAAAGTGTACAGACACTGGTAGGTGAGTAGATCTGGTGGTGGTGGAAATCCACTTCGTATTGCATAGGAAGCTGGGACCAAGTATAGGAAAGTGAAGCAATAGCTGTTTGAGACAGAGGAGTATCAAAAAGAAATCTAAGATAGTATATCTCAAATTATCTGTGGTGAAGGACCAGATTCTTTTTGTTTCTTTTGCTTCCTAATATGTGGTGGGATACATTTGAAATTGTAACAAAAAGTATTCAAAAAGTTAAAATGTAAACCGTCATAAAATATAAATCCAATTTAAAAAAATATTCATCAGACGTAAAATGAGTATGTCAAATTATAACTGAACCAATGTAAGTTCACTTCTTGGTAAGTCAGACACTGCACTAGGTTGATTCGTCACACAAAACTTTATTTTCAGCGAATAAAGAGATCACGGGAGTGGTTTCCCAAGCTGACTCATCAAGCAAGGGGATCCTTTTGTTGAGGGGTGGGATGAATATTTAGATAGAGAAACCTTGTCATCGTATATAGAGGCAGGCATATAGTCACACATGTACCCAAAGGAAGCATGTCTATACATATGTTGTATGTTATGTAAATGAAGCTGGTGCGACTCTTTGGGTAGAAATTTTAGTATTATAAAGAGATAAACGTGGCCATTCGAGAGGTCACTCCATGGTCCATCTCCACAGGTTGCATTCACGGGTTGAGCTTAAACTGTACTGGGTGGTCTGGGAGGTCTGGGCAGCCTGGAGGTCTTGTCAGGGCAGTTGCTGTCACTGGAGGGATGGTTTCACTTTCCATCTGCCTGAGTTAAGAGATAGGCTAGAAATAGCTTAAGGAAAAATGTGGCACAAAGGTCAGTGAGTATAAGCAGGTGGGGAGTAAAGATCAGGTCTTGGGGTCTAGCTGGTGAGCAAATTGGTATAAAATATCGCAAATGCTTTCTTTAAACTCCACTACATATCTTGCAAGTTGGTAGCAAACATTGCAGACTGTCTGTAGGCCAGGGACCATGTTTTAAATAGCACTATCCAAAAGAGTAAGAGAGAGAGAGTAAACTAGAGAAATACAGTATAATTTCTGTGATTACTGAGATTATGATCATAAATGTAAAATGAGACTATTAGGAAGGGAAAAAAAAATATTTTCCTTCTACCCTTCCAGGTTTTTGCCTGGGGGTCTGTAACAAAAGACAGGTTAAGAAGAGCAAAAGGGAAGTTTGTTAACCTGTGTATCTTATATCCATGTGAGAGAAACTCAGGGTTGAGTAACTGAGGGTTGGTTAAAATTTGAGTTTATAATAACATTTTAGCAATATAACAATACATTTTTATACAAGAGATAAGACAAGGGAAAAATACTTTGAGTCTTGGAGGTAGCATGTTGTGGGAAGGCAAATGTATGGAAGATAAGGGCTAGTTAGTAAAGTTTGTTATGTAGAATCCTCTGGTGTTGTCTCTCAAGCTGATAAAGGCCTAAAGTCCCCTGTAATAAAATTTTATGCTTCTTGGTAGAGAAGAGTAGACAGGGGAGGGAAGACACCTTTGGAAACTTATCTCCTGGTTTTAGGTAAATAGAGGGAAGTCAAAGAACTTTCCTTGTATGTACTTCTTAATAGCTTCCAGGTCAAAATAATCCTTAGGCCAAAGTGGCATATTTTGGAATGACACATTTTGCTAGCTTATACTATTTAGCTTGATTTTGTTTTTTTTTTTTCTTCCAACCATATTCACTTGTTGCATAACTGAAGCACAAACAGAGATATGGAAGTTGAGGGTGTATTCAATGGAGTAAATAAATGATTGGGCATAGGATTTAAACTGGTTATCAAAGGAAGTAAGGGTATAGGGGAAGTAAGGAAAGGACAATTGAAAATGGATTAGTGTGGGGATCCTGGATGGCTCAGTTGGTTATGTGTCCAACTTTGGCTCAGGTCTGTGAGTTCGAGCCCTGCATCAGGCTCTGTGCTAACAACTTGGAGCCTGGAGACTACTTCAGATTCTATCTCCTTCTCTCTCTGTTCTCCCCCCACTTGCTCTCATGCTCTCTCTTTCTCTCTCTCTCTCAAAAATAAATAAGCATTTAAAAAATTAAAAAGAAAATGGATTAACGATCTCAAGGGTTGAAGGCTTGTAGAGGTGAAGTACTAAAGTAACTAAGCTGAAAGAATGGAAGATTGTGTTCATAAAATGGGATACTGGAAATTAAAATTGTAGAGAGATTACATATTTTAGTAATGACAAGTTAAGACTATAATCATGAGAGAGGCTGATTGAGATATGGGGAAGAAAGTGATCATTTGAGGAGAAAAGGTCAAAGATCCAAGGCACTAGTGTATTGGAAAAATTATCTTCATATGTACTGAAATCATTGGAGAACTGGTAGGGAAAGAATAAGAAATCTCAAGGACATTCCTGACCTGAGTCAGGAAAGAACTGCAACAAGGATAATGGATAACTTAATCAGAGGACAGATCAAAGGGTGTGTACCTTTTAGGGATGGAGAAGGGAAAATTATCTGGAAATTGCAGATTGCAGAAACTAAAAATTGCCAGACTCAAATAGTAAGGGGGAGAAGAAGGGTGTGGATAGAAAACAGTTATCAATTGAAAAAGCTCAGGGGAGCCAATGTCCTCACGGGAGAATCAGGATTCAGGAAGAATAAAATGCTGAAAAAAATGTTAGGAGGTTAAAAACACAGAGAATGTTATTGATGACAGACCAATATTGCAGTTTAAAAACTCAGTAGAGGCTTTTCCTGGGTTCAGATAGGGGACAGAAAAATGGTATGGGCAGAATATTATGGGCTGAGAGTCTAGGTTTGTGAAATTTGAGTTTCTTGCAGATACTCGACCTAAATAGTAATAAAGTGCATAGTGAACAGGTCTATATATGCATCAGTATTAAATCAGCTCCACTTTTCTGTTTTTCCTCCACCCACATGGAATGAGGTGCTGTTATTTGGTGGTTATATCCTATCTGCTAGCTACAGTATCAGTGAGGGACACAATACCCCTGGGTAGTTACATTGCAGCCAGTTCATAGTTAGAACTTATCAGGAAAGATAGCATGTGCCTCCATTGTGCAAGGACAAATCAGTGGAGGAAGTAAATAGATATGTTAAAGGCTCATTCTGGCTGCAGGGTAAATGAATATCCACAAAACAGAAGACAACAAGAATAAAAGAATGACTAGCAAATAAGCCATGAGCTTTGAAGTGCAGTTCCTTTCTTCTGTGTTTTTCCATCTTAGAATATTTCAACATTCTAGAATAACCTGCCCATGCATAGGTTTACCTTTCCTTGTCAAAGGAAAACGCACTATGTACACACACTGCTGTAGCTGTGCCTATGTCCTATCCTTATTACATAACATTTTCAAGGAAGAGGAAGGAGAGTCATAAGGCATGACTCTTGTAGCTCTGGACAGTTGCTTCTAGCATTCTGCTGGTATGAAGGAGTCAGCACAGCAAATTTGTTTATAACACAATTGTTCAGGTATTTTCATTCCTGTTCTTAACTTTAAGGTAATTCTTTCCATTTTCTCCCAGAAGATTGTTGTCCTGGGCATTCATATGTTTTTCATGATTTCTCATTCTCTAGCTACTTTGATTTAAACTGTATTCCTTCACCACTATTTAATTCCTTAGAAACATCATTTCCCCTTTTCCTTTCCGTGTCCTTAATTTTTTTATTTACTCAAGCACCTAGGTGGTGATTGTGACAAATATATATTTGATTTTCTGGCTCACTAGACTTACAACCTAGAAAAGGGAAACTGAAAAATTAGTGATCCAGAAAACAGATATCGCTTAATTTGTGACTTTACTGTGTGTATGTATACAATCCATCGCTCCCACCTTTCTGAAGATATGCATAGCAATAAAAATAGAAACAACATGGGTCCTTTCCTTACATATTAAATTCACAAAGCTGTTTTTAAATATCCTGCAAAATATGTAAAAGTATGGGTCAATATAATGTTGAAGGGGATCATTTTGTGCCTTTTAATTTGTTCTTTCAAGGTGTCTGTTTCTGTCTTTTTCATTTGTCCCTTCACTTCTTCAGTCATATAATAGGGTTTCTTGATCCCAGTCTAAACAATATAAAAAAGAAGAAAAATAGGGAGGCTGGGGACATTCTCTAAACTACAATGGGACCGAAATAGGTGAGTGATATCACAAAGTAAGGTTTTAATGCAATGAAAAGGATGACCTTGGAACTATAAAACTGGGTATAAAAGTAAGAGGAAACTGCACTATCGTAGAACATCTGCATAAAGATAAACTAACAGGGCTAGATACCTCAAAGGATAGAGAAATACTATATTCTGTCTTATATTTGTTTGACTTTCATAAAAGCCTTCTTTCCTACATTTGGTGGGTAATATATCATTCGGGCATCTACAAATCACAAAATACACAATAAAGCTGAGTGAGATAATGTGGTGCTTCCCAGTTAACTGTTAGACTGTGTAGAATTGTCCTGGAATTTCATATACCTAAAGGGAGAGAAGGAAGAGAAACTTCCAGCTATTATAATTTTCTCAGGGAGGGAGAAGGAAGAAAGGGAGAAGAAATAAGCAAAAGTGACATTTTGTAAGTCGTATTAGTGACCTCAGGAATCAAATTTACATAAATAATGAATACATATTCCTAAATAGGTGAGATTACCAAGCTGTATTTTGTTTCACTGACCTTTCTTGGCTCTTTCTTTGCCACCACTTCTATTTATGCTTTCATATTTTAGGAAATTTTTGTTTTGTTTCTAAATAGACTTAAAATGGAAAAATAAAGAAATGTGCTTTATTTTCTGTTTCTCTGTCCTTCTGTCCCTCTGTCTTTTGTCTCTCCTTCCTTCTCCCTTTCTCATTTTCTCTCCTCCAGTTATTTTCTGTTGGAAAAAATAAATAAATAAAACAGGTACAATTGTCTTAACATTCTGAAAAGAGCTAAGAATTTATTTCATTACTTTTAGAATAATCCCAACTGAGACATGCCACATCAAGTTTGCCAGATCATTAGGAAATATGTTTATCTCTTATTCAAACTTTTTCTCTTCCATTATTTCAAATAGTAAAATGTAGGGAACCAGGGCAGGCTACCCCCAAACGTGCCATTTTGGCATAAAGACTATTTCAAGTTAAAAGTAAGGAAAACCCAGCAGATGCAGGAAAGGCTCTTTCTCTGCCTTCCCCATAACTATGTAAATTTACCCTGGAATGGAGATCCTGATACAGTAAGAGAAGTATTAACAAAGGACACTTTTACTGAAGGAATTCATCTTAGAATTCCTTAATAGAACATAAGGACATAATAGAACAATCTTGTTTTTTCAAATATCTCTTTCCCTCTTCTTGTTAATAAGCTTTCTCCCCTGTATTATCTTCAGGCCCCCACCCATTTCCTTAGCTCATATAAGCTTCATGTTGCCTCATTGGCTTTGGAATTTCATGTCTGTGTGAATTCCCCAACACCCCCCCCCACACACACACACCTCCCCAACTCCCTGTGCATACGACTATTAAATTTTATTTTCTCCTGTTAATCTATCTCCTGTCAATTTGATTCTTAGTCCAACTAGAGGGACCATGGGACAGAGGAAGATCTTTTTCCTTGGCAAAAGCATTTAAGGGACTAAAGAGAAAAAAGCAGTTTAAGTGAAGCTAGAAAATTATGAAGAAAAGCAGTTAAAGTGCCTATCTCCAAAATACGTAACAATTAAAATTATGCAAGTAAACTATTGGTTTGCTGTCACAGACTATGAGTCTGGAGTTGTCTCTTGTCCAGGAAGAGAGTGGATGCAGAATTGAATATGAGACAGGCTAAGGTCCGGGAGGAGACAAGAGCACTGAACAGAAGTTTCATCTCCATATTTATTGAGTGCTCAAGATCTTACACATGTGGTGAATGTGATGAAAACAAGATCTTAGACACGTGGTGAACGTGAAGAAAACAATCAGATAGTAATTGTTAAATTGTGTGTAAGCAAAAGCTCTGGGGGGGCAGAGTTTCTGATCAAGGTATATTGGCACCAGATGGAAAGTAATTTCCTGCAGGTGATATAACAAATTACTCGTGATTCCATTACCATATCTCGCTACTTGACCTCAGGTGCTTTCAATCCATGGTGGAGTCTTTCTGCCCTAAGCTTTTTTTCTAACCCTTATGTAAGTAGAACCTATTTCCCCACAGTTCTCCCTTTTTAGTTTTTCTTCATCTTAAGTTTACATACGAGGACTGTCATGACAAGCTTTCGATCCTTTTTTTGCTGTCGGGTAGTTTGGTGGGTGATTTTGTAAAAGACATAAAAAGAGGAACAGTAGAAGTATTCCACTTCCCAGAGTTATCCAGAATATGAGATGGGCATTAGCCAAGAGAAAGAGAGAGTTAAAGTCTTTCCAAAAGGACCAGGAGTCGACCCATTTATTTCTTAGTTCTTCGGAGTATTGTAGTTGTTGGTGTAATGTTACATCTAACATTTCTATCACAGGGCAGCTTAGAATGGAGGATTTGACCATACATTGATTAAGTACATATTCAATTCGATAGTGTTGTGAAGACTAATTCCAGCAATGGTAGCAGAGGTTATAATGCTTACCACAGCTAGGATCCCCATGATTAAGAAGCCTATGATTTAACTTTGCCTGGTTAATGAATACCAGTGATGGAGATCATGGTCATCAGATGCAAATCAGGGGTATATGCAATACAACTGTGTTCTAAGAGGATGCCGGCCTAGTTAGACAGGCATTTAAGGCTTCCCCATATATCAGAGGCAAGGACTTGCATTTGTCAAGTGGCTTCAGGATGTAGAGTCCATGAAGAGGCTTCCTCCATCTTGGAAAATGGGAGCGGTGGTCACTCATTCAGAGTCATTCTCCGGAAGTCCTGGTTGATTGGAAGATATTCTGAGGGTCTCCACCATGCCATGTTATAGCTTCACCAACCAAGAGGAAATCCTCAGAGGTCTAGAATCTGAAAGAACACACGTATCGACCCCAGGTGAGAATTTTGAACCAGCACGATAGGGTGATAGGTTTTATCTAATTTAGAAGAAGGTAGCTGAGATGATGTTAGTCCTTGAAGGTCAAAATTTGAAAACTTAAAAGTGATTACAGCACAATTGAGGAGAAGTTAAGGTTGTAATGTAGACCGCTATGGATAATTCTCCCATCTTTGTTTTTTTTAACATATTTTTAATTTTGTGCACTTCGTTCTACAATTTCTTGGCTTTGTGGGTTATAAGGAAATTTAATTTTATCTGCCATTTCCTTCTGCCTTTGTTTCCCACCTCATTTCCCCCCTGAACAATTTTGACCCTTAAAATCTTTAAGGTTGCTGAAGGTGGGTAGTCTTCTCTTCTGTAACTTCTTCCTGCTGAATAGGGGTGTAAAAGTCCCTACTTATGGGTCAACATTGCTTTGGTGGGGTAGATATAGGGGGGTCATGAAAGGGGACAGTTCAGGGGAAACAGAGCCTCCTTGAATAGAAAGGATCATCTCTGTCTACTGAAAGTTATAGCTGTGAAGAAATATTCCAACAAGAGTCAAAACTATGACAAAAAGACTAATGAATGAACATGATTAAAAGATCTAATGCAATTGACAAGGAAATTCACTTATGTCTGTGGCACATAACGCTTCAATAATCAAAATATCAAGTGATGACCTCATCATTATTAAAGCGAGGAATTGCATATAATCTCTATATAATATTAAATTAAATTTATTTAAATAAAATTAAATAATCTCTATAAAATATTAAAGCTAGGAATTGCATATAATCTCTAGAATGGTTACAACATTTACTCAAATGTAACCAAAGGCTTGTTTGTTTGACTGTGCTTCCAGAGTAACTTAACATACCAAAGAAACCTAATTGGTCAAAAAGATTTCATTGAAAATTTAACTATTGGGAAATTTGTTTACTAAAGTCTTTGAAAGCTATCCTAACAATTACACATGAAAAGTTTGAGACAAAGTTAACTATTACTTTAAGTTATAACATGAGCTTGTTTGACCTTTGATAAACAGGTCTATTTCAAACCAACAAACTTATGTTTGGGTCCACCTAAGCCGATTTGTCCCCCATGGTTAATTTTTACCTGGAACACTGGTGGAGAAATCTGAAGTGGGTGGTCTTTACTCCTTGACATCTTGGAGACAATGTTTAAGGGTTGGGAGAAGGTTTCTATAGCTAATAACATAGCTCAAAGTTCTGAATGTTGAGTAGAGCCAAGTCCAGCATATATGTTCCCAGTTTTTCTAGTTTTCCAAAGGCAAGAATCCTTGTAAGTTTTCCCCAAAGCATCTGTAAACACTTTAAGGGCATTCTTAATAGGTTGTAGCATCAGGGTAAGGATGTCAGAGGAAAACTTTTGTTCCTTTAAAAGGTTAGATTTTTCCCAATGACAAAAGGGGGAGCCAGTGTTCTCTGGATGTTGTGGTGCCAAAGGGACTAGCTGACAATAAGGAGGCTTAGGTTCCTTGGAAAAAATTTTTTATTTACTTTGGGTGGGTCTATATCTTCATAAATATGATCTGAACTCAGGGGAGAGTAGTCCTATGAAATACAGACCATGTAAGAACGACCTCCGGCAGAACATTGGTGACTTCCATACGGTGTTCCTTTAGTGTTTTACCTGTTCATTTCCAAATATCTAGATCAAAGTTTCCTTGCTCGGGAAACCAAGGGCAGTATTGATGGATAATCATTAATAATTTAAGGAGTGCTATATGAATGTATTGTTTCTGTTCTAGGGATAGGGAATCTCCCATAGTGATTCTCTCAAAAATTCTATGGCAGCAAATCCTAATATAGTTTTGCTTTTCTCTTACCTTGTCATTAGAGACTGTACTCCGGTGCACTTTTTCTGTTTTAAAGCTCTAGTTGTTCCCCAGTGTTCTGTAGTCCTTGAGTTATGTCGGCTTCTTGGCCACGTCGGCTTCTTGGCCACGTCGGCTTCTTGGCCACGTCGGCTTCTTGGCCACGTCGGCTTCTTGGCCACGTCGGCTTCTTGGCCACGTCGGCTTCTTGGCCACGTCGGCTTCCCTTTTGATGAAGACTATGAGTCTGGAGTCCTCTCTTGCCCAACAGGAGATCAGATACAGAAGGAAAAAAAAAAAAAAAAAAAACCTCTGACTTCAGGTCATGATCTCAAAGTTCATGGGCTCGAGCACTGCATCTGGCTCTGTGCTAACAGCTCAGAGTCTGGAGCCTGCTTTGGATTCTGTGCCTCCATCTTTCTCTGCCCCTCCTCCACTCATGCTCTGTCTCTCTCAAAAATAAATAAGCATTAAAAAAACATTTTAACGAGGAACCTATCCACTGACCCTTGCTTTTGCCTCCTTTTGAGTATTTTGCAGAAATAAGACATTGTATTGACAATCACTTGCAATTCCAAAGCAAGAAAGAGAGAATAACCTTTGGCTCAGTTGTGATAATGTGACATTCCACATCACCTACTCATATTGCAAGATATTGCTAGTTTGTTAAGTTAAAATTTATTAGAAATGTTTGCTCATCTTGTGGAAACTCACAGAACAAGTTACTCGCAATCCATTGTTTTACTGTATTTACTTTCTTTGAGTGTATTATTAATCATAAGTCATTAAGTGATCCTTTCTGAGACAGAGTTTAGATGGGATGATGTTGTAAATCCTTCAAATATGGTCTACCATGGTAACTCTGAAATACCCAATTTACAATAGGATTTTAGATGCTGTTAACCAAGGCATAGTTTAACACTCATGGATTATTGCTTTTCAATCTGAAAAGAAATCTGTTAAGTTTTACCCTTCACCTTTCCATTTCACAGATGAAGAAAGTGAGGTTTCTTAACCTCTTAGACAAGGTTTAATACCTTGCGAATATCTCATAGCTGATAAACACATTTTTGGATTTGATTCCAAACCAACTCTTTTTTAAGGGCTGTGCTCTCTAAAATATATAAACTGCTTAACTCAGAAGTAACCCTTAAAAAATCCCAATAAAGCAATTAACATTATGTTTTCCTCTTTGTCAAAAGCTATTTGGTCAAAATTCCAGTGTATAATCATGGTAGACTCTATAATGTGAAGTTAACTGAGGGGCATCTTAATTAATATCTGGTGTTTTCCGACTATAAGTACTTGTTCTGAAGCCCTGTCAGGATTCTCAAAGCTTAGCCTAATGAAGCAAAATGAGTAAAGTAAAATAAAACAATTATTCTGTCTGAAGAAGGAGTTGCCTTTGTTTCACATTTTCTTCATTTCAGATCCAAAAGCAAAGTGATGAGCCTACTTTAGAATCATAAAATTATAAAACTTTAGAATTAAAAGTAAAAATACTAGATAGATAATATCTAGATAATATGACAATTTATGCCAGTTTTATTTCATAACCTAATTTATACCAGATAGCTACAGAGTTTAGAAAATATGTCAGAAAAGATTTATTATTTGATATAATCAAATCAAATATTGCCCTTTGTGTAGATTTAAAATGGTCAAATATGGTCAATTTCATGCTTCAATCTAAATATGATACCCATTTTAGAGATGAGTGAATCCAGCATTAAGAAAAAGATCTATTTGACCCTTCAATTCACTTTCAAAAGGAATAGACCAACAGTCACATCCCCAAAGCCTTTTCCATTAGATTCTCAATAGAGAATAATGAAGCAAAATCTACTTGCTTCATTGAGGGTTTGATTACATTTTAAGAAGCCAGTATTTGGTTGATTTCTTTAAAAATTTAAATACTAGTATCCACTGGTCTACAGTGGGTTAAATGCTTGTTTTTCTAGAATGTCTATTACTCTATGGAGAGCTGTAATAAGTGAAAAGGACCAGTATTGTAGAATACTTCTAAGAAATTTAGTATTTTCTCCCTGTTTTTGTTGTTTTAAATAAGTAACCATTCCCCCTTTCTAAGTCATGAAGAGTAATTTTTGGTGATCATTTTCCATAACACAAAGTTATGATTATTATGGGTCTTCAGCTGATAGATATCCATTTGCTTATTGAAAGTGATATGTTAGACCCTCCTTAGGCCAGGACTATATACATCTCAGTAAGTCCTGCTTTGTAAGCACAGTTCTTTGCAGATAGTAGACACTTAATGGCTTTCTGGTTCTAAATTGCATTGGAAGAAATAATGAAAGGTCTCTTGGGTTTAAAATTGACGGGTGTTCTCGGTCTTTAATATCTTAACAGAATATGCATAAATTACTTTTTGATTTATTGCTTTAGATTTCTCTAGGACAGTGTACTTTTCCTTTGCAATTAAAGTACTTTGATTCAGTAATCTTAAAACTATGATAGAGTATATTCATGGATATGGCCTACTTGACTCAGGTCTTTGGGAAGAGGATACAATAATCTAATCTCCCAAGTGTCAGTGTGAAGCTATACTCTGCTCTCTCCCTTTATAAAGAGAATATGTCTGCCATCTTATTTTTAATTGTAAACTCCTAGAATATCAAGTATTTTGAAAGATTATGCATAGAGACCTCTAAATAAAATGTATAGAAATACTCTGTAGGGGAAAGTTTGTGGATTTGGAAAAGCCCTTGGGCCTCTTTTTGTTTTGTTTGTTTGTTTGTTTGTTTGTTTTTAATCTTTTTCAATTTAGAGGGCCTGGTTTCTGTTTCAGAACAAATGAATGAAAGAACTTTCAGATAATTTTAACAGTTCACAAATGTGTTACCTGGTTTTGACAAGGGCGTCTGTAATATCTCAAAACTATGTTAAAGATAGAGCATTTAGCAACCCAGGAAGACAATGACTATAAAACACAAAATTAACTCATCAAGTTACTGTAATTTTCTTTCTCTTTGTCTCCAGCTGATTAGTGCAAATTAACCGCCTGAGCAGTTAGCATGCAATATGGAAACCTTTGATATCTGCTGAGAAGGCAGGCTTTTTTTTTCCTGCTTTCAACTACATCTATGTAAAATTCCAGAATTCCCTATAGACATTGCTCTATTGTGATCATTAATATTTTTTTTATTTTAATGGCATTTTTATATGTTTGTTTTAGAATTTCTAACCTTAATATATTAAAACATTTATAATCTTTATAAATTCCTATATAGGAATTCCAAAAGAAAAAAGAGAGAAGAGGGAAAAAAAAAAACTGAGATACCTAGGTATCTCATCTCTTACATGGAGATAATAAATATCTCACTGGATTGTTGTGAGAATGAAAATTCAATGACATATGTTTTAAAAATTTAGAACATAGTCTAATCCATACTTTACATTTAGTGTGCATTGTAAAATTATTTTTATTAAACACATAGAATTTGATCAGTGAAATATGCTACTTATTTCAATCTCTTCACTCTCACGAAAAGAGATATTTAGGTAATTTATATTGATTGCATTCCATGTAGTCTGAGAGAGAGCTTAACAAATTTGAATTGCTATACACAGAAAAGTGAACTCTTGACTAGCTATTGAAAAAGAATGACGAGTTATGTTAAAAAGAGGTTAAAAAGGGCATCAGTCATGGAAAGGAAACAAGTCATATACTTGGTCAGAAGTCAACTGATTTTTGGGAGAATGTATCTGGAAGAGTTTATAGTTATGTGGTAGTGGGATATGATTGTCAGAACTACCTAAAAGTAAACATCAGGAGCTTTTTACCCCCTTTGTCTATCAAATAGTTGGCAGCTATTTCAAGGAGAAAAACATTTAATATAAATTGTTCATTCAGTATATTTGAATTCTTAAATCCTTCTATTTTATTTCTGAATGCATTAAAAGATTCCCATTTATAGAACAGTTTCTCTACATAGTAATTAATGCATTCTTTTAACAGAAATTATTTTATTTTATTTTTTTATGTTTATTTATATTGAGAGAAAACATGAGCAGGGGATGTGCAGAAAGAGAAGGAGAGAGAGAATCCTTAGCAGGCTTCATGCTGTCAGTGCAGAGCCCAACGTGGACTCAAACTCACAAACAGTGAATTCATGACCTGAGCTGAAATCAAGAATTGGCTGCTTAACTGCCTGAGCCACCCAGGCACCCCATTTAGTAGAAAGTTTTGATCAAGGATCACCAAGTTCTAGATTTTTGTGTTGGTAGTTAAGCACTGAACAAGGACAGCCTAGTTTCTGTACTCAAGGAACTTAATGCAGAGAGGAAGGAATACCCAAGCATGAATTTTATGAATGACAAATTCAAGAAAAGTCTGAACTTATTTTTATGATTCAAACCAAAGTATTATTTTTACTTTAAAATGTAGTGACAGCCAAGTTCTGATTTAGAAACAAATAATATATCTCAAGAACATGTTCCCATGCCAGGAACTGACCCATTGGCTCAGTGTTTCTCATCCTTCTCTGATGTGATGTAGGGAACTTGATTAAAAATGGTACTATCTTGGTACTGTTCAAGCTTATTGGCTTAATATCTTCAGACAGTCTCTGAATCTGTATGTTGAACAAGAACCAAGGCACTTCTTTTTAAATTAGTTAATTCAAGAAACACTAGTATATCTCAGAAACTAGTCATTTGTTTGGCTCTTTAGGTTTTTGTTTATTTGGTGGAGTTACATAGAATATTAATTAATTAATTTTGATCTTGAAAGCCAACAGCTTGAATCTAAGATATCTATAGAAACCCATTACTTCCTGTCATTTAGAATAAGCCTATATCACCCTTATTTGGAACCATAGTATGGTATGTTCTTCAATTTTATCTCTTTGAACTAGTTTTTCTCCTAATACTCCGATGTTTTAAATGTGTTCACCTATTCAATACTTAACTGCAAAGTTATGAATCACTGTATAATTGAGAGAAATCAGTGAGGTAGTCTAATATGTTAGTCTCATGATAAAATCAAACCATGGAATGTTTAAGCCTTCCAATTTTTGTGTTATTCTTTTCTCATTCTCTTTCCTTTTCTTCACTTTCTATTAGCTTGGAGTTAAAACTACTTACCATCTGTCCTTTAGTATCTGATATGATTTGATTTAAGAATACTTTTAAAAGATCACATCACAAGTGTTTTAAAACAAACTCTGCTAAAAGTAACAGAAAACACAACTGTCTCCAATAGTAGTAGTAGCATTTAAATTCAAAAGCATCTAAAATCTGTTTATTTTTAAATATTAAAAAAATTGAAATAAATTAATATGTAATTCTTATCCTACAAGAACACATTATCTTTATATTCATAAAATAGATGAAATTACTTTAGTTGTATTGATTTGGAGATAGGAAAGGGATAGCTGAAAAAAGTCAACAATGAAAATGTATGTCAGTTCCTAGGTTTGCTTGTCATCTTTATTAATAATCTACAAAAAGGATTAAGTAAAATTTTAATAAAATGTGTTAGATATATGAAATTGAGAGATGTAAGCATGAATGGCAGCTTAATGTTACATGCCAACAAGGTTATGTAATTGATCAGGGAATAACAAAATGAGCTCAAAATTAATAATGGACCACCTCATAAAATAGGCAATCAGATGAAAATCAGGATGGGTGATCAGTGTATGGAAAGAACATGGAAATAGCAGAGTGCATATGTATAATAAAATTGACATTCTTCATTGGACAAAGCAATTTGTGTCAAGGTGGAATATGAGAAAAGGCACTGAATTTATGATTAAAAAGAAAATCATTGTCGTGGTCCTAGTTCTGTTCCTCCTTATACTATCTTGAGGAAATCACATAAACTCTCCAGGCCTCAATTTGCTTTAGTGTAAAGATGATTATACTGGTTTATATGCTACTTTCAAGGGATCCCTCGGATTTGTTAGCTCTTCAGGAGCTGTAAGGGATATGGTGGGCCTACAGAATTCTTAATTGAAATTGGAGTCCTAGGCATGTAACATATAACTGGAAAAATGTTTTGTTTAATGTTTGTTAATATTTGAGAGAGAGAGGCAAACAGACAGCACGAGCAGGGGAAGGGGGGGTGGGGGGAGACAGAGAACCCCCAGCAGGCTGTGCATCATCAGCACAGAGCCTGATGTGAGGCTCAAATTCACAAACCATGAGCTCATGACCTAAGCCAAAATTAAGAGGCAGACTCTTAACCCACTAAGCCACCCTGAAACCCTTAACTGTAAAAATCTTATTTAAAGTTTAAGCAAAAGATGAGAATGATATTCCAATTAGAAGGAGCATAACAGCAATTATCTAGATAATTCAATTTCTACATCATGTTTACCTAAATTGCCTAGAAATGTTAACAGAAATGATTAAAAAAAGAGAAGAGAGAAATACTGATTATTAGCTTCAATTCTTTGTGAATATAAAGAACTCATTTTAATTCAATTTCCATAATTTAATGTAATCAATTTATATAATCTATATATAAATTCTTATATTCCTATTTTGAATGAAATATGAATATAGTATTCATAGTTCATATATAATGAAAGTGATGAGTTTTTTCTCTTCAAAATTGTATAGTTTTTAATAAACGAATGATAAATCACTGTAATAAGACAAAATTATATAAATGTGACACAATTATTTTGCTTTAGGAATAAAACAAATGATCACATTTGCCATCACATTGTTAAACATATTTTTATTTACAGAACTGGTTCTTAAACTTATGTTTCGTAGGAAAAAAGAAAATTCTCCATCATTTTCACTTAGAATAGAATTGCATTTTGATGCCATGATCAGAATAATTATTCTTAGTACCCAAGTGCAGTAATACAGGCAAAACATGGAGAATATGTATAGATTCTACTGAGTCATTTTCTTTTAGAATATTGTGTATGGTATTTCAGAATGTAAGAGAGTCCTTGATCAATATATTTAGTTAGGTTTTATTAAAACCTCATAAAAATTCTGTTTTTCTGGCTCCCAAAGACCTGAACTAAAGCAATATCCCCCAAATGACCTATAGGCCTGCAGTTTCCTTCTTCCTAAGCCCATTCCCGGTCTCTCCTTCATACTTTTGCTAGAGGTCCTTTTAGAACCCTTCTAACCAGGTAAATCTTATTACTAAAATCTTTAGTTGCCATTCCATTGTTTAGATAAAATACTGATGACTAATAAGGTTATTTTCAGCTTTTCACAGGCTGCATCCAAACTTACTGCTTTGTGTGTCCCTTCAAAATTCATATATTGAAGCCTAACCCCCACTGTGATAATATTTGGAAAGGAGACCTTTGGGGAGTAATTAGATTTAGATGAGGTCGTGGGGGTGGAGTTCCCTGATGGTATCCATGCCTTTATAAGGATATGAAGAGCCCAGAGCTTTTTTTTTTTTTCCCCACTATGTGAGGACACAGTGAGAACATGGTCATCTACGAACCAGGAAGTGGGTTCTCATCAGACACTGAATCTGTTGACACCTTGATCTTAGAGTTTCTAGTCTAAGATAAATAAATATTTGGTAGGATAAATAAATGTTTGGTGTTTAACCCACACAGTCTATAGTATTTTTTTGTTATTGCAGCCCAAACTGATGAAGACCTATGTTTTCCAGATTTTCTCCTGTCACTCATCTGTCAGAACTCTATCCCTCCTATACCTGAACTGGCTGTAGAATGAACCCTTCATGCGATCACATGTGGAACATCCACTAGCCTTCTATCACACCCTATTTCTGTTGTTCAGAATTCTACTTGTCATGCAAGCCCAAGTACTCTATGTCCAACTAGTCTGTGGAACCTTTTTTCTTTGTATTCTAAGGGTAGGATATTCCTCTATTACAATGGTTTTCATAGCTAAACATCCCTGTGTAATACCTTGAAACAGTAGTCAAGAGATGCTAAATAATTGAGGACTGTTATCCATTTTTTTGTGGTTATCCCTAGAGGTCACCTAAGTCCTTAGCCCAATCATTCCCCTCATTTGCTGCATCATACTTGTATTTTATACTCGTATTTGTATTTGTTTCTTTTCAGACATTAAACACATTGAGGGTAGAAAGGTCAGTGTAATACTCCCACTATGTTTATCCCACCATTTATCTATTGCATCCATTTATCTTTTGCATTTATCTATTGCATCCATTAACAGAAGATGATAGGACTGAAAGTATAGGTTTGTCTCCTATGAATTTCACCAAACTTTTCACCCCACTTTAGGGTCCTACCTGTGACTCATGCTATCTGTTTGGAGTATCCACTCTTGTTTCCTGTTTTTTGTTCTTCTGTGTCTCACCCAGTATCCTGTTGAAATGTATGTTAGATCATAGTACCCTGTTGAAATGTATGTTAGATCATAGTACTTTGCTTCTGTGAACTTGTCAATGGCTTCACATATCCCTCAAAGTAAAACTAAGGTCTTCTCAATAGCTAATGTTCTTATATAATTCTACCTTTTTTTTTTATCTCTCTGACTTGATGACCCATACATAGCTCTTCCTTTCTTCATACCACTCCATAGCTCCCATAGCCATGTTGCCGCTCCTGAATACGAAGTGTACATATTTACTTAAGGGACGGAGGTAATATAGGGCTGGAATGCTTTTTTCTCAGATGTTACATGGGACACTCCTACCTCTGAGTAGTATTCACCTCTTAGTAAGGTCTTCCTTGACTCTGTAATTCAAAAGTGAATCCCTCTCCTACTGTTCTTCAATTCCTTTCCTTTTATATATTTCTTCATAGCATTATCAGCATATAAGATTCTAAAGGTTTTACTCATTTATTTTATGATTCCACCCACTCCTCTAGAATTTAAGCACTAAAGGGGTAGGGTTATTTTGTATGTTGTAGTCAGAGTTGTGTGTTCAGCTCCTAGAACAGTCCCTGCTGCTGTAAGTAGCTATTAAGAAAATGTCTTTGTGGGAAAAAATTAAAATTTCGAATTTATCTTTATTGCAGGATTTATTTACAGACTACATTAAATCACTTGCTGAAAATATATGTTCAAATAAATGTCAGAAAGAGCTGAAATGTTTTAGGTGTCAAGAGACAGAAGTGTAGTGTCATTAAGGAGATTGGACTAGGCTATTTTTGTTGCAAATACCTGACTTTCATGCAAAGCCTTCTCATATTTTTTTTAATGTTTGTTTATTTTTGAGAGAGACAGAGTGTGAGCAGGGGAGGGGCAGAGAGAAAGGGAGACAATCTGAAGCAGGCTTCAGGCTTTGAGCAAGCTGTCAGCACAGAGCCTGATGCAGGGCTCGAACTCACAAACTGTGAGATTATGACCCGAGCCGAAGTCAGATACTTAACCGACTGAGCTACCCAGGCGCCCCCAAAGGCTACTCATATTTATAACCTTAATCATAAGGCATAAATATAGAAGTACCTTGTAAAAGATAGCCTCTAGCATATACAAAATGGCACCCTGCATGGGATGAAAAAAAATTAATTAAAATAAAAATAAAAAGCTAAAAAAATAGACTAAAGCATAATGTTAATGGAACTATCAATGTTTTTTTTTATTAATGAAAGAAAAATTTTCAAGCCTTTCATATAACGGTCTGGTACTTTGAACTAGGACTGGGTAGATGCATAGCATCTAGGTTTCATTGCCTGCCTTTCAGAAGCATTGTCTAGTGGGAGAGACAGACTTACAAACAATAGCAATTAAATAAGTGTTTTAGGAGAGATGGATCTTATAATGTCTTAGACGTCCATCACACTTCCTAGAAGCGGTAATCTGAGCTGAGTCTTGAATAATGAGTAGGAACTAGAAAGGAAGACAAAAGAATGGAAAATATTTTAGGAAAAAAGAAGAATGTGAATTCTTACAGAAGACAGAACAACAAGTCAGGGAACTGATGTCGATTGGCCTCACCACAATCTTGGATGTGGGCTAGTGACTAGGGCAAAATCCAGAGGGATCATTAGAGAAGGTCATATTTCAACAAGGAATAAGCAGATTTTTAGTACATACGCCTTTCTAGACAGATATATTGTAGTGGAGGGAAATGTTTCCCTTGTCTTTCTTTGAAAATTAAACTGACAAAGACAATAGGAAAAAAAACATGGATTTAATTATATTTTAACATGTACATGGGAGCCTTCAAAAGAAAATGAAGACTCAAAGAAGTGACCAGAAGACAAAGCTTCTATACCTTTTGAATGAAGAATCAATTCATTTGTTGAGGAATTGACAAAACAGCATAATTTAGGCTTGGGTCAATAAATGGTAAAGAGGAAACTAGGAATATAATGGTTAGTTTAACAAGATTTGTTTACAGATTTCCCAGCCCCAAATTACCCGTAGGTGATGATTAGAATATTGTCCTTCCCTTCTGGTAAATGGAGGGAAGTTTTATGACCTGTTTCAAGAGAGACAGGTGAGGGGACTGTTAAATAACAAAAATTCAACTGAGAAAACTTGAAGATCTGTTCACTTTTATTCAGTGATTCATGAATTAGTCACAATTTCATCTAGCAATTGAAGGAGCTCCAAAGGGCTACAGAGAGGTAAGGTGTTTAAAGAAAGGACAAGAAAGTCATAAGCACAAAAGGTTTATTTGGGGCAAAATCATCTCCCTTTGGGGGAATAAAAGTGTCTTCATAGGTGGATTACCTTACCAGTGCTGACCAGGAAATTCCAGGCTGAGTGGTTAAAGTTATGTTCCTTGAGGAAGGTTGAAACTGCAGTTAGGTTACGTGTTAAACCCTGATTTGGTGACATGGGGTTAGCACACATGACTCCATTTGGGGCCTGTGTTTTGTTCTTGTCATTGTTGTTGTTGTCAGAGTGATCTTTCTGCTTCTGCTTTTATCTCAAATTCCTTTAGCTTAAGATACTCAGTATGCCAAGATGCCATATTTTGAAGTAGTGTGTCCTAAACCCCATAAATATCATTTATCTGATTTTTTTTTTCATCGTACATTTATTAAACTCTAAATTTCGTTTGGTCTTGGGTCACATCCTCTAAGTTATCTTAAACATAGAAAACAGTTCTTATACATAGAAAATCTCTGGACGATTACATGAGAAAATAACTGGTTCTCTTTAGGAAGGAGAACTAAAAGCTAAAAAAAAAATCTGTGTTTGGAGAATATGTGATCTATGATGATTTAAGTATTTGGAAGAGAATATTTCTTACAGTAATAAGTATTTCTCATACTAACAAATGAGTCATCTTCATTGGATTGCCAATCCTAAATCTTTTCTTGTGAGCCATAGAGTCAGAAGTTTTAGGATTGACAGAGAAAGCAGCCACCTGGGCAAGCAAGATTAAGTGACCGGCCCACAACCTAAGGAACTTAGTAGTAGCATAGCCTGGAATGTGATCTGTTTTTTTGTTTTTTTTAATTTTAGTACATTTCTATGATACCTGAGTGCCAAGTCGATGTGTGCTTATCTTTATCCTACTCTTGAACTGTACAGTAAAAACAGTCTAGATATGGAAAATGTAGGGTAGAATCACACGGCAAGCGTTTAAAATCTGACTTCAAATAAATGTAATGCTTACAAGTCCACGTAATTTTGTGAAAGAAAAACATGAAGGACAAAGATTATTGCTATTGGTCATGAATAACCATAATTTTGTTTCAGAATGTGTGAGAGTCCTATAAAATTTGTAGTTTTACTTCATTGGTTTTAGTCTCCCTCATGTTTGTAATGCAAGTTCGGAAGTAATATGCACAGAGCTGTGGGATACCCCCTTATTTAGAAATAAAACATTTCCTTGGCATTAATATGCCTGTCTTCTTGAAATGTGTGTGCATACGCACGCGCGTGCGCACACACACACACACACACACACACACCCATACATTTAGTTAATTTTGAGTATTCCTTGACAATAATTTTAGTGTCTGTTTTCTTAATTTTTCTTTAATGTTTCATAATAGTTCTATGGAACCACCTGTTACATAACCACTTTTTAAGATTTCAGGGAATAGATGGTGTTGCTTTAAAATAGCATGTATTTTCTGGGGCACCTGGGTAGCTCAGTCAGTTAACCATTTGACTTAGGCTAGGATCGTGATCTAGGTTCCTGGGTTCCAGCTCCCTCCCTCTCTGCCCTTCCCCCACTTGTAGTCTGTCTCTTTCTCTCTCTCAAAAATAAATGAACATTAAAAAAATAGCATGTATTTTCAACTTATACTAGATGTATTTATATAACTGTATTTAACATCTGAATATCACAGTAGTGACTGCTATCAATTTGTAATATATGTGTGCGAGAAAGAGATATGACGACATAAATATCCTGGATGCTTCTATTGGGGGATATCTAATAGCTTCTTGCATATAAAATTAGTATAAATTAACATTAAAACATAAAATAATTTTGTCTGCCATGAATTCAACTGTAAAACATTTGCATTTTAAACATATTTCTGGGGCGCCTGGGTGGCTCAGCTGGTTGAGCATCGGACTTCAGCTCAGGTCATGATCTCACTGTTTGTGAGTTCGAGACCTGTGTGGGGCTCTGTGCTGACAGCTCAGAGCTTGGAGTCTGCTTGGGATTCTGTGTCTCCCTCTCTCTCTCTGCCCCTCCCCTGCTTGTTCTCTGTCTCTCAAAAATGAATAAATGTAAAAAAAAATTTAAACATTTCCTAATATCCCAATATCTATCCCCAGAGGTGAAGCATCAGCGTTGGTATTCCTTGGTAGTAAGGAACTTTCCTAAAACAGAACTTAAAAGTTAATAATAACAAATTTAAAAAATATATTTAAAAGGGAAGAGAGGGAGAGAAGTTGAAAAGAAGAAAACAAAGTAAAACCTTGAAATGTACACTGTGTATAGAATGAACTATTCTGTAGTTGAGACTTGAGCAGCCATTCAAACTAAGAAAAGGAGCTGAAAGTGTTCTTAAGGGGACCAAAGTAATCAATTGTTATTTAAAAGATTCTTTATTCAGCATTGTGTTAGCCAAACACTTTATGAGAATTCTTGTTTGAAGGTAAGTCACCTTCATTTTTGTCCATTGTTTGTTCAAAAAGATTCTTAGTGGATCTTTATTTGAGAAACATCCATTATTTTCTTTCTTTTTCCTTTCTTCCTTTTCTTTTTCTTTATTTTCCTTCCTTCCTTCCTCCCATCCCCTCTCCCCTACTCCCTCCCTCTCCTCTTCCTTCCTTCCTTATTTCCTTCCTTCCTTCCTTCCTTCCTTCCTTCCTTCCTTCCTTCCTTCCTTCCTTCTTTCCTTCCTATGGATCTATCATCTATCTATCTTTCTATCTTTTTGGTTCATTCTCTTTGAAAGAATTTTTTTTTCCTTGCCACCAATTTCCTCTTTTCTGTCTCTGAAAAGACCAACGACGTACTTCCACTTAAATGTTGGCTTGAAAAAAATTAGAAATTTAATGTTATATGTCTTTTTTAAGAATAACATTAATTAATAACATTCTAGGGAAAATTTTGTCCACAGATTTAGTGATATAGTGATTTACATAATAACAGTGCCAATTCCTAAAGAATTACAGGATCAGTAGGTATGAACAAGTTTAAGTCTGTTTATTAATAGTGTCAATTTACTTTTTCAACAGCAGTGTCAATCTCTATTGCTGTTACACACTTGATTTATCAATCCTTGTCTCAACACTGATGCACTTTTTTTTAAAGATCTTTACAAATCTGACAGGTTAAAAAGATACATTTTAATATTATTTGATTTGGGTTTCTCTGATTAGTAATCAGAATTTTCATTTTTACACTTTTTTACATTTCATTTTACACTTACTTTTTGCATTTCCTTTTCTGCTTCCCTTGTCTTTGTTTTTCTATTGAGGTTTTGGAATTACTATTGGGGTGCCTGGCTGGCTTAGTTGGTAGAGCATTTGACTCTTGATCTTTGGGTCATTAGTGTGAGCCCCACATTGGGGGTAGAGATTACACAAAAGAATTTTAAAAAGTGAAACCTCAAAAAAAATTACTTGTATTAAGTTATACAAGAATTATCTGTTAATTGCCTTACACAAAAGAATTTTAAAAAGTGAAACCTCAAAAAAAATTACTTGTATTAAATTATACTAGAATTATCTGTTAATTGCCATTTTTGTTACATGCTTATTTGCCTTTTAACTTATTCATATTAAAAAATTTACATGTTAAATATATTGCTTGGATTTTAGTTTCACTGTATTGTGGTCAGACAGTGCAATCCTTAAATATGAGTGTTGTTTTGTTTGTTTGTTTGTTTCTGTGATATCTGTTACCTAGTGATCACTAGGATGAATTAATCTTAATTCACTGATGACTGTTCCTTCTCCTAACTATTCTATTGAGTGAATTTGCTTATCTTTGACCTAACAGACTATTTGTTGTTATTACGAAAAATCCCTAAATGTGACTATATATTTAATGTGTTGGCCCACTTGGAAGCCCAGAGTACATATGAAAATTATTTTAAGCTAACAACATCTAAGATTCAATAGATGAAGAAAGAAGACTTCTTGGAACTTCACTTATCTAACTAAATGCAGAAACTACTGGGAAATGAGGTTGCCATAAATCCTCTCTTTGGGGTAGCTTCACTCCCAGTAAAGAAACCAACAGTAAAACTATCATAAATTCCCTTCCAGAAAAGACTACTTGAACCTGCATTAACAAACATTATCTTAGATTTTCTCCTATTTTTTTTTCTGCAAAGAACAATTTGTCTTTCCTAAAACCCATCTGTTCTTAACATAAAAGCCTTTTCTCCTCTCTCTCTTTTCCCTATTACCTTAAATATTTAAGCCTCTAACTTTAGCCATTTAATGGTGGACGTCTTTTGTTAGCTTCCATATGCATATGAATAAAGTTTTACTTTTTTCTGTTAATCTGTCGTTTCTCAATTTAACTAATAGCTCCCCAGGAAGAAACTTAAAAGGGTAAAGGACGTTTTTTTTTTCTCCCCAACATTAGTTTTTTCTGAAAATTTTTGTTTTGCATATTATTTGTGGCTTAATAAAATAGTTTGGAGTATTCCATGGTGATTTAAATTAAATTAGCAAGATAAAAAAAGTAATGTATATCCTGTGGTTTTATATGTAGACACATAGACACACCCAGACTAAATCCCCATGACTTCACACTCTTGTTTATTTGGTATATATGTTCTGTTAAGGACAGAGATTTTTGTAATTTTACTGTATGTATCTACTATTTTATTGTTTTATGCCTTTGTTCTTTTACACGTGTTTGCCATTCAGTTCAGAAACTTTCAAGAATGTTACATTTTCATGCAGGTAGTTTCCCCCATTCTTCAGTTCCTCTCTGGAACTTTCCTTTCCATATCACCATAACAGCTCCTCTTTTATTTTGGGCTTCTATAGGCTATTGAGATGTCCACTCACAGTACTCTTAATCATCCTACCCATGTAGGCTTGAGCACTATGCAGTTAACTGTTGATAGAAGGCCCTTAGTCACTACCAAAGGTGACAGGGTTTATTTGCACTTTTAATGTGACTCCAAATGCTTCCTATATAGATAACATAAGGATGGGCTTGGGTAGCTTTCTTAGCTTCTTGCCTTGACTACCTATTAGGCTTTCTTGAGATCAAGTCATCTTTTTGTCCCTTTTTGATGCCCCAGCTCCGACTGAGGTCTTATATTTTATTTTGTCCCCATGACCTTTTGTAGAAAGTTGTAATCCCTTTGTCTGCCCTTTTCATGACTGACTCTTATCTCTTCTCCTGGAGGTAGGATTGCAAGGTCTTCCCTCTGTCCTTATACAGTGTCACTGCTTTGTTATGGTATGGTTGAGTCTTCCTTTTGAGTTCATCCAGGAATTTTTACTTAATTTTTAATTAATTCCCATTTGGAAGTCAAATAACTGAAGATGAGCCTGTTCTTACTTGTTGAAATTTAGCTAGAACACTCTGATTTTTCCTTTATTCCTTAGGGTTTCTTTGAAAGATTGCAAAAGGTTATAGAAATGTAGAAAAGAAGGAAAAAGTATAAAGCTTAATATTACATGGTTTTATCTGTCTCCATTCCTTTAAAGGAATCTATTTCACTCTTTTAAATTTGTTATTGACATTTAATTCTTCTTTGCCCAAAAGTAACACAACTATACCTAATTTCTTTATTTTGTAAACTTTGTGTGTGTGTGTGTGTGTGTGTGTGTGTGTAATTTTTAAACCTTATGTGTCTTTATATTTTGAGTTCATATCTTATAAAAATATAAAATTATCTTTGAGATTTGGCTTTGCTTTAGAAGCTTTTTTTAATTTAATGTTTTTACTTTTATCATTGTTTATACTGTTAGGATTTTTGTGTGCTTATTAACACTTCTTTTGTGTTTTATCTGTTATTAGGTGCACCCTGTTTTATGTAGGTTTTCAGTGTTTGTAAAAGTATGTTTTCTATTTTTCATTTGATAGTTTAAATTTTTAAAATTATTAAATTTTTAGTTTCTAATTATTAAAGTAAAAAATACAAAATGAATAATGTTTATATACCAGATTTATTACTATTGTTTAGATTTATCTCTCTTATTAAAATTCTACAGTTTTTTATTTAAATTTTCCATTCCAGAGCTTTTAATTTAATTCATCACTGTTTAAGTGCTATACCTATTGAAGGATGTTTTTTCATTAGTTGCATGTGGTGGTATGATTTTAAAATATTTTTGTATCTGATAATTACTTTTGATATATTCACATGTGAAGGACATCTTGTCTGGATATAAAATTCAAACTTTGTAGTATTCTAGTGTTTAGTCATGAAAAAAGTCTGAAACTGAACCAAGGTTTCATGTATAACATCTTCTTATTGGATGATTCAAATATCTTTGATGCTAAATTTCTACCTTGTACTTTAATCTGGAACTTATTTAATGACCTTTTGTACTTATCGGAGGTTCTCCCCACTCCTTGCTCCCACTGTATCTGTAGTTTTTATATAAGTTATTTTCTTTTTTTTTAATTTTTTAATGTTTATTTTTGAGAGAGAGACACACAGAGTGTGAGCAGGGGAAGGGCAGAGAAACGGAGGCACAGAATCTGAAGCAGGCTGCATACTCTGAGCTGTCAGCACAGAGTCCCTCAGGGGGCTCAAACCCAGGAACCATGAGATCATGACTTGGGCCAAAGTTGGACACCTAAATGACTGAGCCACCCAGGCGCCGCTGATATAAGTTGTAAAGGAGCCACATTTAGTGTCATGGATTTCATGGGAGAAAAATAAATTGTGATTCCTGTTTCAGTGTTTACTTAAATATCAACGCTAGCTTGCTGAGGGATAATTAGAAAATCCAGTACTTCCTGATAATATCTTAATTGATTATTTCTGTGTTTAAGTAAAATAAAATGAACATTTGTCACTTTTCAAGCTGATATAATAAGTGCTTGGTAGCACTAAACTTTTCTTCCAACTGTGCATTGAAAATGTATTATTTTACAAGTCTGAAAAGCAAAGTTCACTCAGTTATGTAAGGAAAATAATAATGTTTTATGATTCTAATGCTAAAAATTGTTTAATAGAATTGGGATCATGTAATCAATCACAAGCATAAGCAAAGATTGTCCAATTTTAACCAATATCTATATTCAATAAAATTTTTAACAAAAATGGATATTTTTATATAAAAAATCATGCTACTCTAATGCCCTCTGATCAAATGAAACTGAAATATTATCTTTCAAAGTTGTAGCTTTTTTAATTTATTTTTTAAAGATAGATAATAACATATGCTTAAAATCACTATAGAAACGTAACTACAGATTTATTTTCATCTCCATAATTTGAAGCACCACATGAAAAACTATCAGTGATATATTATCTACTAAATCTTCTAAGGTACAAACAGAAACATTTGCTATTTTGCCTATTGTTTAATTTTTGTTATGAATACCATCAGGATGAATATTAAGGAATATAATTTTCTCAAAAGTCCTACCAAAATGCTTGAACACAATTTTAGAAAATAATGGAATTAGTGAAAGCATCTATTGGCTCAAAAGATAATAGTATAATATTAAAAGAAAACAGTGGTCTTACCTTGCAAAAATCACAATTCACAAAATAATTTGTTTTTAAAAGTAACAACATTTTAACAAATATTCTTCCTTTTGAGGTAAATGTATTATACCATTCATTTTATTCTTTTTAAATCTGTTTTTTTTAATGTTTTAGTTATTTCTGAGACAGGGAGAAACAGAGCATGAACAGAGCATGAACGGGGGAGGGTCAGAGAGAGAGGGAGACACAGAATCCGAACAGGCTCCAGGCTCTGAGCTGTCAGCACAGATTCTGTGTCTCCCTCTCTCTCTGCCCCTCGCCTGCTCAAGCTCTGTCTCTCAAAAATAAACGTTAAAAAAAATTTTTTTTAAATATCTAGTCTTAAGAACCTAGGTATTTTTCTTAGCTCACTAGTTCTTGTAGGCACCTTGGTATCGCAAAACTAAAGTGGAACATTCTCTCTTACTACTTTTCTTCTATTAACTGACGTGTTTAGGATATCAGACGTCTGAAGAAAAAAATATTTAACTTTCTGGAAATTTGGTTTGAAGATAATAAGGCCTTGACATTTTGTCAGATTTACAAATATGAGAATGAAGCATATTATTAAGTAAAGCAAGATGGAGTATCAAATCATGAGCTTTAGTAAAAAAAAATAAAGTAGTGAAATAACAACTTTTAGAAACCAACTTAGTGTTCAAACAACTTTCAAGTTGGGATAGGAAGGGGGAAGTTGTCAGTGTTTGGCTCCCTGTGGTTTCCCATCTCTTTGCAACTTTTTACTTTTGCTGCCCTCAGGGTCACCAGCTTTATTTTATAGGATTGCTTGCTCCCTCTGGAGATTTTCTTGTGAGCTGTTATGTTTCCGCATACTTATGCATTGATGTCAGTGAAATAGCTTGCTACTATGTGACCAAAAAAAATGTATTTTGAAAACCAGTTTAATTCCAGTGCAAATTCTATAAAAGTCCTAAAGTTTACAACGTGAATATATTCCTAGAAAAGCCATATCATTACTTCATTTGTTACCTAATAGCATTCTCAGGGACTTTTTGTAAGCTCATTTCAACAAATTCACTAAAAGTTGCTTTACTGTAGAAACCAGAACAAAATATTTTCATTTTCTTCCTTTTATTTTTCAGCAGCATTGACAAAGTTCAAGTTAAACTTTTTTTTTTCTTATACAGTAGTATAACTAGGGATTTATGGACTAAGATTTAAAGTGTTGGGGCGCCTGGGTGGCTCAGTCGGTTAAGCGTCTGACTTTGCTCAGGTCATGATCTCGCGGTTGGTGAGTTCAAGCCCCGCGTCGGGCTCTGTGCTGACAGCTCAGAGCCTGGAGCCTGTTTCAGATTCTGTGTCTCCCTCTCTCTCTCTGACCCTCCCCCGTTCATGCTCTGTCTCTCTCTGTCTCAAAAATAAATAAAAACGTTAAAAAAAAAAATTTAAAAAAAATTAAAAAAATAAAGTGTTATCTAATGTTGAGATATATAGTCTAAGTCTAGAAAATAATTTCATTAAAGGAGAAGAGGTGGAAAACAATAATAAAAGTAAAAACAGCACCAAAATTTAAAAGTAGTTATATTTTTAGGGAAAAAAAACCCCTATAAATTAAAAATAAAAAAGCATACTTAAGTGTTATATGTCTTTTCCAAAGCATCAAAAACTTATATGTCTAAATTGATTTAAATCAAACATTATCTGGATATATGAAATATTGTTGATCTAAAGAGGTCTGTTGATTTCTGCCCACATTATGACAAGCCACAGCTTTATAAATTATCCATAAAAATGATGATCATTTTTATCTCAGCTGTGTGAACAATTCTCATACTATTACTATTCTGCTAAGGTAATTATAATATATTATCTACTGAATATTACTACAATCAGGCACCATTCTATATCATTTTATTCATTTTTTATTTATTCATCATATTGTCCTTGTAAAGGACTGTTATTACTATATATACACTTTATAATTGAGGATACTGAGGTTTAGAGAGATTCACATCCATGGTTTTATTTCATAAATTGATCTCTTAATAATGCATTCTATTGCTAAGTGAGAGGTCAGAAGCCCAAAATCCTACTAAAAGCCAGCAAATATGGTTAATAAGTAAATTAGCTGCAGGATAATCTAAAAAGGAAAAAAGCTTCATGTGTGGAAGCTGGATAGTGCCATTCTTATCCAAAGTGGAGAAGCAAGAAATCAATTCCAGTTGATTGTTGTTTTGGAAATAATTCAGATCCTTGGTTTCAAGAAATTTTAAAGGCAAAACATAAGTTTAGATTTTTATACTGTTCATTTTTAAAAATTTTAACAAGCAATTAAAATTAACTATAGACCAAAAAAACCTTATCTGCAGGCTGAATCCTGCAGATACGAGGTGGCATAATAAATGATTATACCATTCATTTCATTTTAAATGATTCAGTTGAAATCAAGTCATTTTTAAAACTTGGCATTTTAGGCGCAAAGTGAAAGAGCTTGATGACCCTCTTTCTTTTTTTCTTTTTTTTTGTTTTTTAATTGAATTGTAATTGACTTACAATATGTTATTAGTTTTAGGCATGCATCATTTTGATTCAGTATTTTATGCATAATGAAATGATCCTCACAATATGTTGCCATTTGTCACCATACAAAGTTATTGCATCTCCTGCTATATGTTACATACCCCTATCTGAATTATTTTATGACTGGACATTTTTAGCTCTTAATTCCCTTCATCTGTTTTATTTGACACTGTGCCCTCTCACTGCTTTCATCACCAACAGTTTGTTTCTTATATTGGTGAGTCTGTTTCTGTTTTATTTTGTTTGCTCATTTGTTTTTTAGATCCCTCACACAAGTGAGATCATAAATTATTTGTCTGTCTTGGTCTGACTTATTAGTTTACCATAGTACACTCTCGGTCCATTCATGCTGTCTTAAAAGGCAAGATTTCATTATTTGTTATGAATGAGTTAATACTCCATTGTATGTACATACCACATCTTTTCTTAATCCATTCATGTATGGATGGACACTTGGATTGGTTCATATCTTGGCTATTGTAAGTAATGCTGCAACAAAACACAGGGGTGCATTTATCTCTTTGAATTGGTGCTCTTGTTTTCTTCAGATAAATACCCAGAAGTGAAATTTATGGATTGCATGATAGTTCTAGTTTCAAAGAAATTCATGCTATTTTCCATGGTGGCTGCACCAATTTATATTCCTACCAACTGCATACTAGGGTTTCCTTGTTTCCCTATCCTTGCCAACACTTTCTTATTTTTTGTCTTTTTGGTAAGAGTCCATCTCGCAAATGGAAGGTGATATGTCATTGTGGGTTTTTTTGTTTGTTTGTTTTAAAATTTATTTACTTTGAGAGAGAGAAAAAGCATGTGAATTGGGGAAGGGCAGAGAGAGACGGAGAGAAAGAGAATCCCAAGCAGGCTCAGCTCTGACAGCACAGAGCCTGATGTAAACCCACAAACTGTGAGATTATGACCCAAGCTGAAGTCAACAGCTGGAGGCTTAATCGCTTAACTGAGACACACAGGTGCCTCTGTCTTGTGGTTTTGATTGGCATTTCTGTGATGAATAGTAATGTTGAGCATCATTTAATATGCTATTTTTAACTGGGTTGTTTGTTTCTTTGATATTAAGTTTTTAAGTTCTTTATATATTTTGGTTATCAACCAAATATAGGATTTGCAAATATCTTCTCCAGTTCAGTAGGTTGCATTTTCATTTTGTCAACTTTTTTTTTCATTGTAAAAAGCTTTTTAGTTTGATTTAATCCCATTTGTTTAGTTTAGCTGTTGTCACCCTTCCCTGAGTAGACTTGTCCAAAAAAAGAATTGCTAAGACTGATGTTCAAGAGCTTACTATCTATAATTTCTTCTAAGAATTTCATGTTTCAAGTTTTACATGCAAGCCTTCCCTATATTTTGAATTTATTTTCATGTACGGTATAAGATAGTGGGCCAGTTTCATTGTTTTGCATATAGCTGTCCAGTTTTCCCAACACCATTTAGAGAAGAGACTCTTTTCCCTATCGTGTGTTCTTGCCTCCTTTGTCATAGATTAATTGATCGTATAAGCATGGGCTTATTTCTGGGCTGTCTATTCTATTCCATTGATTTTTGTGTCTGTTTTTGCGATAGTACCATAGTGTTTTGATTACTAAAGCTTTGTAATGAGATACCTTGTTTCTTTCACAGTTGCACAAATCACCAGTGTTAATAGTGCCTGGTTGACATAAGCCAGAGTTTTCCTAAGAGGTTTAAATTCCATTTTGTGAGTGTACATTGGTCTTACTTGTGTCCTCTTATATGAAACAGTCCCTCCCCGCCACCAATTTGGCTTTTGTCAAAGATCATAACAAATTGAGAGGACATTTATTACA
Source organism: Panthera pardus (assembly GCF_024362965.1). Lineage (NCBI taxonomy): Eukaryota > Metazoa > Chordata > Mammalia > Carnivora > Felidae > Panthera > Panthera pardus. The sequence continues at coordinate 88,974,864 of NW_026526655.1, forward strand.
CTAATCCTCTTTAAAAACTTGTATTAATGGTTGCCAACCTAACAGATTCTGAAGATATCAAGAATTAGTGATTAATTTACTGATTTTGTGTGTGTGTGTGTGTGTGTGTGTGTGTGTGTGTGTTTCTCAGTTTTGTCATGAATAAGGAGTACCGATTAAGAAGCCATGCAGTTAGGAATCAGTTTAAGAACTAACATTTCTAACAGTCCAGGATGAAAAAGTACTGTCATCTAAGCTCAAACAATGCATTCAGTGTTACAGTTTTTAAACTACAGCAAGATACTAAGGAGACAATAAACGTGCTGACAACAAAAAAACACGAAGGAGTTGTTCTCAGTGAAATTGACAGTTTTTATGTCAATGCTGAGTGTCCTTGATATAAAATGATTTGCTTATCAAAATACCACCTTGAAGAAAGATTTTGCTATAAGGGAAAAGGAGAAACCAATGCAATTTTGTTCGGCTTAAAAATAGTGTTTACAAAACCTCTATTATATATTGCTTATTTAGGTCAGTTATATTAGTAAATATAGATATTAAAAAAAAGGTTTACTCCTGAAGAAAAGCTTCCAATTAAGTTCTCTTTCTTTCACAACTTCATTGTCAAGAATGAGTAAATCTACCCCTTTAAAAATGCTGAATTTGGTAAAAGGTAAAAACTATTAGTAAAGAAGTAAACATTTAAGGAAAATCTTTACTGCTCTCTATCTCTGCTGAACTATCAGAAAGAGAGAAAAATTGAAAGAGAGAGTCAGAGTGAGCATGTGTGTGGCCCAGCTTCCTAGAGTGTACTTATACCCCAATTTGTTGATCTGTGAATGAAGCCAAGACTAAACTCTGTTCCTGCCATAAGTGAAACAAGCCAATCTGATGAACCACACTGAGTGAGCAGCCAAGAAATGACATTGCATAAAACAAATCTTTAAATAATCCCTCTCTTATCAAGAGCAAACCAATTATGCTTATTACTTTTAGTTTAATGATTATAGTAAAGTAAAAGAGGCTTTCTTGTTGTTGTTAAATTGCAACTCTACTCTGGATAATTTTCAAAGAACTTGAAGTTTCTTTAAAATTTTCAAGTCCTATAACTTACAGATTTGTGCATAATGTAATATAATCCTTTTAAGAAAGATATTTAGAGTTGCATTTTCTGCATGAGATAGATGAAGCAGCCTTTCAAATACCAGCTATTGCTGACATTTACTTCATCATAGATCATAAGTCGAGGTTAAAAATATTTCTAAAATTTGGTTTTAATAAAGGTTGAAATAAATTAAAATGAGAAAAAATAGTGTTGCCTTTAGCTTGCTTTATCATAAGATAAGCATGATAATATCATAAAATTAATAGATCAGAATGTGGTTAGAATTTAAAACTTGTGCTAATTAAGAAGAAAAATAATCCACCCTTGGTATAACTACTAGTCTATAGAAAAAGTTGTGTTTTTCTTCTTAATGTTATCAATGGTTTGCAAGTAATCCTTAAGACAAGTTAAACTGGGTAGCTATAAACATTTAAGTGGCTCAAGTATACAAAATATGAATTTTATATATACTTGGTAGAACTCATTTATGACCTATCAACACAAAAGCATTCTCGGATAAACTGGTGTTTTTATCATAGTCATGCATTCCCTTTCATTTTCCTACACTATGGAGACCTGAATTGGTTTGCCTTTTTTCATGCTTTTCCAACAAACAAACAGCTACCAGCCACATATAACTCCTTCCCCGTGGCCATATTTGCAACAGTTTTGGGCAACAAGTAGAAGCCAAGAATGATAGGATTTCAGAGCTGACCCTATGCTGTTATAGCAGCAAGAAAGATATGAAAACAACTGTGTTTTCAGTAGAGGTAGTCCTTTTACTCTCTAGTTTGCTCTGCTCCTCAATGATTGTGCAATTTAGGGTTGATTTCCAATAAAACTTTTAGTGCAATATAAACTCAAGAGTCTAAATAGAAGTTTATTTAAGAAATATATCTTCTCTGTTGCTCCATGGCTGTGTTCATAGATATATGAGATTTGCAGACCTAACTTATAATACCTATCCTGTATTCACCAGTTCATAAGACTCTACTACTGCTAAGATGGCAAGGAGGAAGAATATAGACATGCTTGGGACCTTAGAATTTAATTTAACCTCTTTGAAATTTCATCTTCTATACCTTTAAAAAATGGATGAAATTTCTACATACATTCTTTCCTCATAAATTTTATGACACTAGATTGCAAAATCATTAAAGAAGTTGCATAGCTTTGTGATTTTTAATTCATCCTTAGTTATAGCTATTGTGTATGTCATCTTATATAATTTAGTGAAATGCATTTTAAGTCATGACGAGAGAATCTTTTAGCCTTGGGAAACTATTTTTATGTGCAGTATCACATTTGCCATTGGAAAGTATCATTCTCTTTATTGTAGAGATGTTAAGGCAAGTAATTATTCTCATGCATCATTGATACAGGGTCCCGCTTTGGGGATCACAACCCTTTGCAAATTTGGGATAAATTAAATAAACTCAGTCTGGTTAAGAGAATGGAAGTGCATTTATTAATGCAGTGAGGCTCACAGAACACTAATAACTAGCATACTTTTGCTTCCTAGGGACTTCTAAAATAGAAATCCTGAAAAAGGTTAATATAAGAAAAAATGCCACCCTCTATGTTTCCATTTACTTATTCGTAGATTTGTGCATTCATATTTCATTCATTCATTCAAATACATAATCAATTTATTGAGGAGCCTTACTCTACTGGTGATATAAATATAAATCAGTTTTATTATTTTCTGATCATTGAATTCAACTGTGCCCTGTCAAATATGCCCTTTCATTCTCTTACTAACATCTTAAGAAGATTGTATGTTTTTTTTCAGTGTCCTTACATTATTAAAAGTCTAGCCTTATCAAAAACTACAATTTAATGTCAGATTTAAACATTTTCTTCCTCTCCCCTTTTCCCAGCATGTGTCAGGCATGTGGCTATAGAGAGCTGACATAAAGATGGGTATAGTTCATGAGTTTATTTTCTTTCCTTGATCAGCATGTTGTAAAGGAAGTAGTGGTTTTGTCCTGCAATCTTTCTCCCTAGCCTTTTTTTTTTCTTGATTGTGGGGTGAGGAGTGGGATTGGGTGGGATGACAAGGAAGACAGGAAAATTATATAACTAGTCATCTCTTGGTGTAGCATCTTCTCTGGTTTTTCTTTGTATTGGTCTAATTTCATTTTCTGCTATTGCCTCTGATAATATGATTGTTTCTGCAAAGTTGGTTCATTTGCATTTCACTGTGGTCCTCTAAGTCAGTGAGGGCTCCTTTAGAGAGAAGTAATAGCATGCATGACATCTCCAAAGCTTATTTCTATCCCTGTTACTTCCAAACCTCTTCACAAAGAGTCATAGAAACTAACGAAGACTCTTACATAATCTCAGCAATCCCTCATAAAAATTACATGTAGAGGGAGTGGTTTACCATAATGCTTTTAGCAGGCACACTATCCATGGAAATCTTAGCAAGCCTCTTGTGTCTGTGTATATTCCAAACTGCAGGGGGCACGGCTTCAAGTGCTGTGAGAACTCTTACACCATTCCCTTCTCTAATGTGTGAGAAGAAGCCCCATGTGGACCTAAAGATTTCTAGTTCAACAAGCATTCAGGCAAGGGATAAGAGGCCAGGTATCCTTCTAGGTACTCTTGATCTTTCAAGTGATTCTGTTGAGTTACCTCTTTCTCATATTTATCTTGGAAAAGGAGGAATACACACCTGTATTCTCCCCTATGGGTTCAGAGAGAGTAGCTTCTAACACTGACATGATGATTTCAGTATTGTCTGTTGACTCCTTCTTATCCCTTTCCAGTCTTTGTATTTAAGATGAGGGAAAAGGTGTTAGTGGGAAATGATGTTTGTTTGGAAACCTCTTGCGAGGCCTTCAATTAGACATATACCCCAAATGTTTCTTGGTTTTAGAATTTGCTTACACCTTAGTTTATAACTGCTGGTTTAAGGAAAAGCTCTATTCATTATCTGATTTCCTGTGATTATTGAGCACTTACTCTATGTGAGGCACTGCGCTTACCTCTGCAATGTTTACTCTTAACTCAGCACTATTGGTCCTACATGGTTCCTTTCCATTTCTCCTTATGAGCTTTTAGAGTCTGGTAATATTTGGTTTTACTACATTTGGCTTCCTTTTAGGAAATTCAGTATTAAGAGATATATAATCCAGGATAAAGGATCATGAGATTGGCTTCCAGAGTACATGCCTCATCATGGGTAATAAAGGAAAAGTAGTGATGATTGGTCAGGCAAATCCATGTAAATGGGAGTCTGGTATATTTTTTTGGTAAAATAGAATACTAATGTTACCCATTCAGTGTTGAAATTATGACACGTAAGCAGACAATATTTAAATTTCAAATTTAAATTAAATTTCAAAAAAGTGATAACTGCAACCATTGAAAGCTTCAGAAAGTGTAATTGGGGCTTACTCTCCATTCAACATGAGTTACATAGTTTCCATTTCACCATATTCTTGCACGTACCATGTAGGCTCACAGTTCTAAGTTTGTTCCTTCCTTAAGGGATGTATCTACATACTAGAAATACTTAGGCCGACTTCTTCAACGTGTAGTGAATTTTTCCTAGTGTCTTGTACATGTATCTCAAATAATAGCAGTCTTTTGAGATCTGGTATATTTGGAAGAGGTCCCAAATTCAAAATATGGATTTCAGCTAGATAGGAGTTTTTAACATTTTTGCTTTTTATTTGCTAGTAATGTAATTTCAAGCAAGTTCACTGATCTTGGAAAATCACAACTTATTTGTAAAATGGTGGCTACTGATACTCATTCTCTAGTTTTGTTGTCATTGTTGTTTTTAGGAGATGAAATACACAGAGAGATATATACTCAGTAAACCTAGACTTTGGCATGTTGAAAGATTCACAAAAGAGTGACTCCTATTAGCAATAACAGGACAATATACTACTTGGTATATAAATGCAATCACTGGTCTTGTGTTTTCTGTTTCTGTGAACTACTTGATTTAGTCACTTCTCAAAGTTTGCTTTCATATAAATCTCTAGTATGTCTATATTTTTAGAATATCTGAACTTTGAATTCTGATGGCATTATCCAGTGTACCTGATTTTTTACATCAGGTGCAGTGCCCTGTGCATCTACACATGTGGAATAGTTTCCATGGGACTACCTGGTTGTAAAAATCTGTTTTCATTTGTTGTTGGAATGTTACCAGTAACAGCTAACATAACTCTTCCTGAGAAGAAGAGCTGTGTGAGTGTAGGTGTGTACATGTGTGTGAGATGTGTGTGTGAGATGTATGTGTGATGTTTAGGTGTGTGCACACGTGTATGTTTGTGCAGGTCCAAATGTATGTGTGTGTGTGCACTCCTGTGCAGGTTTCCTACAGAAGAGTATGAAGTTTATCCCCTTTGCTTTATAAAGAGCCAGAAAATAACAGATGTCCAGTCTTCATGTGCATTTGGAGTTGAACTATTAGAGAAAGCCCTGTCCTCTTCTTGCTGTATCTGCATTAAACAGATTTCTCCAGTGCAATTAAAATGCTATTTATCACTTTCTAACAAAAGATTAAAGAAGATTTCACTAGAAAGAAATTAATGTGCTGGTGTAAATTGCTTGATCTATTTGTGCTTTACCTGCATTTTAAAGAGCTGCTCCTATAAGGAAAACAAGATATATTAAGAGCTCTTTCAGTCAAAGAATAAATTACAAATATTTACTGAGAGCTGATTATGGGTGAGACAGTGTGTTAAGTGCTATACTTAGGCAAGTCCTTTGGCACTAAATTTTCTAAAGTGCGTTTTAGAATGTTAATATTTTTTACAATTGTGGTGTATTTGGAGAGAGTACTATTTTCTGTGTCCCCTGGACTTATGTTTTTACCTGAAATCAAATGATCCTTAATTTTTTTAAATGGCCTTTGTTCATCTAGAAACTGAGCAGCTAAATAAGCTCTTAATGAGACATATTTTAATGGCTCTTGAAAATATCAATTAGTAGTCTTATTAAATTCATAGGTGAGGAGAATATCATATTAAACATGTTAGATTTTTTTTCCCTTAATTACCATGGCGCACTGAGGTCTGAGGTCCTCACATTAACTAAGATGCTATTTCATTACTGAGTTGGAGTTAATAACCTGAAGAAAAACAGTTGAGAAGACTGAGCATCAGTTATGGGCAAATAGCAGTTTTTAAAGTACTCTAGAATATATTAATGTTTCTGGTGCCATATGTCATTTTTAATAATGCCCGAAATTAAAAAAAAAAATAGTACCACTTGATACTGTACAATAATTATCTAAGGAGAAATTCACATTAGCTGATTTCAAAGAAGCACTTTAGCATTTACAGGATAACTGCAGGCCATAATTGAATACAGATATTAAGATAATAATAAATAATTGTTTTTCTTATTTGAATCCTTGTATTTCATTTTCCTGTCATACCAAAACATTGTTGTAAGCAGTTTTAAAAATATAAAATCATATAAATTAGCAGTACACTTTAATATGGATTTATAATTCTCAAAAGGCTTTCATGTTTATCTCCCTTGATCTTCACAATAATCCTATGAAGTATGAAGCATATTTTTATTATGACCATTTCAAGGATGAGTAAAGGAAGGCTAACAGACAATGTATTGTCTGCTCAAGGCCATGCACTTAACTCTTACCATTATCCCCCATGAATTTTCAGTTTAAAATATTTAGTAGAGGAAAACTATCATTGACAATTTATTATTTAACAAACATAGTTCTTGGCTCATTTAATTTGTTAATTAGTAATCACAATATCTCTCACAAAAGAGATTTTATCTTCGTCATTTTATAAATTAAAACAAAACAAAAACTAGTTTAAGAGCCTCAGTAATTTGTTCTCATATGAACCAGCCTGTTCATAACATGGAAACACTAAAAGTATCCTTTTTATTGTCAGTATTTCTCAGGAAGAAAATATCATTTGGCATTTCAGCCTATCATGTAAGGGAGGAAAAAAATCTCCATTTTTAAAATAATTTTGAAATTTTATGATAGAAAGGCAAATTGTTTCCACCATTTTAAATTTAAGTTGTTAGGTGGACAAGATAAAGTATTACTACATGACATTTCTAAAATTAACTGTATGCCACCTGCCAATTAATTTAAAGTTGCTCTTTTTTTTCTTTCTTCTCCTTCTTCTCTTCCTCTTTTTTTCTTCTTTTTTTCTTCTTTTTTGACGCAACATCAATTGACAGATATTTGCTTAATAGAGACTATGATAGATACTTAGTAAAGAAAATAAGAGGTGTTGGAAAAACTTTTCAAATTTTCAGAATTGAGAAATTATTATTTGTCACTGCAGTTTTTGTTTAAACGTTTCATGAACACACAGTCTTCTGATTATGAGTAAATCAATACAGATTGATTCTCCATGTTCTGTTGAAAGATTATCTTTGAACAGTTCAGTGGTTAACTCTATAATCAGAGAATGAGATTAGAAGGTTAAGAAATATCTACTAGGGGCGCCTGGGTGGCGCAGTCGGTTAAGCGTCCGACTTCAGCCAGGTCACGATCTCTCGGTCCGTGAGTTCGAGCCCGGCGTCAGGCTCTGGGCTGATGGCTCGGAGCCTGGAGCCTGTTTCCGATTCTGTGCCTCCCTCTCTCTCTGCCCCTCCCCCATTCATGCTCTGTCTCTCTCTGTACCAAAAATAAATAAAAAACGTTGAAAAAAAAAAAGAAATATATACTATATAAAAAACTGACAACTTTTCATTTTCTTGCAAATACTGAGAGCCCACTGTGTGTCAGCTGCTATGTTAGGAAGTTCAGGATTTTAATAATGTACCAATGTACCTATCATCAATAATTGACTAGTAAGCAATGGCTTTCCCCTCTCATGAACATATATTCAAAGAGGTCTTCTGCTGGACTGTTCTCAGTGAAAGGTCAACTTAATTTTCTCAATTCACATGAACTGTCATTCCTAGAAACTATCCAAAGACCTCCAGAAGTAGATTTCTTTCTACAGGCCTTATTTCACAAGACAAATTTTAAGCCAGAATCACTTAATTAGAATGGATGTCAGTATTGACTCAAGGGTATGTTCTCAAAAACAAAGTCCAAGTTTTCTACATTAAAAATGTTACTTGATTATATAGTTACTCTCACTTCTGAGAATTTTCCCATTAAAAGAGGGGTTTTGGGAAAAAAAAAAGAAATGTATCACACCTTGTTTTGTATGGGTGTCTTATCTCTAGAAACTCTTTGCTGGTTGGATTGCATTTTTTCTTATAAGAGTTTCAATAACTAACATCGGAACCTAATTGGATTGAGCATATTTGATATCGGGCAGGTATAATAGGAAAGAGAGGTTTATTATTCAAGGTCCAAGTCTAAATTAAACTCTCAGCTTTAAATGGCACAGAAAAAAACTCAGCAAATAAATTAGTGGCAGTTACTGACACCTGAAAATAAATCATGAAGAAATTAGAAAACAGTAATGGAATGGTTTGTTGAATATAGCAGGGTAGAATTGGTTCATATCTCTTCTTGACCACAAGGTCCTCCTCAATCTGGGAAGACTACCCTCCTGAACTTGCAGGCTTTTTGTGAGCAGTCCAGAAAGAATTCATGGAGGAGAGAACCAGCAAGGGGACACTTGCCTAACCAACAACACCTGGTGAAACAATAAGATCAAAGGGCACCTGGGTGGCACAGGCAAATCACTTGAAGGTCTGTGAAAGACACTTCTTAACCATACAATAATGCAATTAGTGTATAAGGAAGACAATCTGGTTTGGGTTAAGAGTTGAAATAGAATAGAAGTGAATTTGATTAATATGAGAGGAGAATAAAAAAGTAGAAAGATCCTAGTGAAAGTTTACGGACAGAGTTCCTCAAGGTCTCATTAGGAAAATAATTAAAAAAAAATAATAATCTTAAGAGAACCTAGTCTATGTTACATATTTTTTATGTCATTTTCAAATATGGCATTATTTATCTTCATTATAAACTTAGTTTCAGTTAGTTCATTGGGCACACGTTTGTTTTTTAGTAGTCAACTTTGTTTTTCTAGTGAGCACTTATCATCTGCCATACCTTTGGGACTAATAAATAGCCCAACATATTTCAGCTCTTATAGATTATTCCTCATAATCTGCTCAAAGCTTTCCTTCAAAAGACTTCCTCTTTTTTTTTTGTAGTGGTTATCACTGATTCCTTTTTTAATTTTTTAAAATTTATTTTGAGAGAGACAGAGTGTAAGCAGGGGAGGGGAAGAGAGAGGAGGAGACAGAGAATCCCAAGCAGGCTCTGAGAGGTCAGCACAGAGCCCCACGCAGGGCTCGAACTGATAAAACCATGAAATCATGACCTGGTCCGAAATGAAGAGTCAGACACTCAACCCACTTAGCCACCCAGATGCCCCATTAGTGATTCTTTATTATAGCTAGTTTGCCATTGTCCACAACATAATTGAATCACTAGAAGCTGAGCATAGTTTTGTCCTTGTAGTTTCCCTCTATCTTTTTCAATTTAAAATCCTTATTGGAGTTCTTAGGCAACGTTGTATGTCCTGAGACTCTGGTCCTGTAATAATGAATGTCTTTCTGAACATAGTCCAGAACAACGGTGTTGTGTGTAATCTAGCAATTCCACATTGTCAGAGAGAATACTTGTTAAGCATAAAGATGAGTTGGGAAGTTCTAATTGTTTTAGTTACTCATTTTTTTGTTATGAACACAAATGAGCGACTTATATATAAGATCTAGTCTCTGGTCTGCCTGTATAGCTTTAGTTGTGCCCTTAGACTTCATTTGTGTCCTACTTCATCTCAAAAATCTGCAAGCCAATGAGAAATGTAGTTGGTCTCTAAGATCTTTTTATACACTAAAATTAGGTGATTTAAGATATCTTGTCCCATACGCATAGGTTTTAGATATAATATTATAGTTATAAGCCTTGGGTAGGATCATTCTTTTTTAAAATTAATGTTAATGTTAAAAAATAGTTAAATATAGGGGGGCCTGGGTGAGTTAGTCAGTTAAGGGTCCAACTTTGGCTCAGGTCATGATCTCCTGGTTCATGGGTTTGAGCCCTATGTCAGGTTCTGTATTGACAGCTCAAAGCCTGGAACCCGCTTCATATTCTGTCTCCCTTTCTTTGTGCCCCTCTCCTGTTCATACTCTGTCTCTGTCTCTGTCAAAAATAAATAAACATTAAAAAACATTTAAAAATAGTTAAATAGATTATTTGTTATATTTAATACATATTATATTAGATTTTTTTATAGTAAACATAATGAAAGTTTAAAACATGTTTAAATGATTATATTTAGTACTTATAAGTCTTTGGACCTATCCTACAGGCACCAGAATGTGTAAAGTATTTTGGACCTTTATAATATATTTTAATGTCCTCTCTGTAACCAAACCAACATAAGTTTGCTCCTTGGTAAGTCAGAAACTGCACCAAGTTGAGTTGTCCCCCAAAGAAAAGTTATTTGCAGCAAATAAGGAGATTATGGGAATGGATTCCAAAGCTGTGACTCCCTGAGAGAGGGTGAATGGGTTCCTTTTGTTCAGGGTTAGGATTAATGGTTACATAGGAAAGCTTTGTCATCCGATGTAGAGGTGGGAATAAGGTCACACATGTGCCTTAAAAAACATGCCCATAACATGTATGTTATGTAAATGAAACTGATCCTCCTCCTTGGGGAGAGATTTGTAGTATTATAATGAGGTAAAAGTAATGGTAGGCAATTCCAGAGGTCGCTACATGGTTCATCTATGTAGGCATAGAGTTATGTTTAGCTCAAAAGGTCTGGGTGGTCTGGGCTATGGGGAGGTCTTGGCAGGGCAGTCACCATCACTTGGGGATAGTTTGGGGGTTCATTTGCCTGAATCAGAAAGAAAGCTGGACAGAAGAGTATAGTGGAAAATGTAGGACAAAGGTTAGGAAGTAGAAACAAATGGGCAGTCAGGGCCAGGTCTTGGGGTCTAGCTGGTGGCATCTTCATCCCCCCACCCACCTTTGAGGGTATTGTTAAATTCAGTTCTAGCTGTATGTATAATTTTTTTGAAAAAGATATCACAAGGAAACTTTTCAAATATTAATAATAAATTGATTTTTTCCAGTCACAAATTATTCCATCTTACTTGTACCTTCAACTCTCTTGTCCATCTCTTCATTTATTCCATTCTCTTGGCAAAACAACAGACTCGGTTAAATTCAACTCTCCACATCTCTACACTTGTACCCAGCCAAGACAGAAGAAGCAAATAGCACACAAACAGAAAAACAGCAAACAAAATACAAATAACAATAATGTTCATTACTCTCATTTAAAATTCCTAAACACTATTGTCTGAGTGGTTGATATTAGAGCCCAAAAATTTTGCTGTATTTTTTTCTTCTACTACATTTTTTCACAACATTTATTCTCTTTTCAATCTTCTACCTCCTCCCCAAGTTTTTATTCTCTGAGTGATTTTTCCTCTTATTTTAGTGAGAAAATACGTGCCACACAACAGAACTTCCATATGCAACTACCTTCCATCAACCATCTCTATTATATCTAAATTGCTCTGCTTTTCTCGTTGTTACTTTGAGGGCACTGTCTATCCCCCTAAAGCCAGATTCTTTCCTTCTTCACTAGTTTTCTTCCTTTCCTGGCCCCTTAAAAACATTATTCCCTCTTTTTATTGGACTGTATTTATTCTTTTTCTCTCCCATTCTTATAGATTACTAGCATGCCTGATTTTTCCTAATGTGTTAGCTGCCCCCGCCAACAAAAAGGATCCTGACTTGTTACTCTTCTCCTTTACGTCATAGAAAAACATAGTACAAGAGTTGTCTCTACTCAATACCAATTATTCTCATTCCAGTTCTTTCTTAAATGACTTCAGTCATGATTACTCCCTTACCTCTTCACTGAAAGCACTCTTACTAAGGTCAAGAATCAGCTGAATATGTCTAAATTAAAAGATCAATTTTCATTTCACATTTTACTTGAACTCTCATCAGTGTTAGTCACAGCTGATTATTTTCTTTCTTCCTTGAAACATTTACTTTCTTTAACTTCAGGAACCTCACTTGGTCTTCATTCTTCTTCTGCTTTACTGGCTGAATCTTCACAGCCTCCTGGTTGTTCTTGTATTCCTGAACCACAAGCCTTGGGGTGCCCCAGGATCATCCTTTCCTCACCCTTCTCTGCCTATACTCCGTAGGTGAACCCATCTAGTCATTGGCTTTAAAAAACACTTACATACTATTTACTCCCAAACTGTGTCTCTTACCAGGACCTCTTTCTTGAACTTCAGACTTACATATCCAACTACCTAGACAACATTTTCTCTTGGATATCTTACAGGCATAACAAACAATAAATCCAAATTTGAACTTCCCTGCTCAAATATAGTAATTCAATTTGTCATGATGTCTGAATCAACGTTCTTGATTTCTCTCTTCCTTTCATACCCTGACTCTAATAAAACAACAAATTGTGCCATCAAGAACTTTAAAATGTTAAGACTCTAACTTCTTACCACCACTACCTATAACTCTTTGGTGGAAACTATCATTATCATCTTGACTGCATCATGCCTCCTTAACTAGTCTCCTAAACCCCACCCTTACCCTATTTTTTGCATCACCATAATCAGACTGATCATTTTTAAACTTAAGCAGATCACTTATGTTGAGGTATGGCTTCTCAGCTAAGAACTTTCCAGTAGCTTTCCATTATGTTCAGAGAAAAAGCCAGAGTTCTGCAAATGGCTTACAAATCTCTGCATTATCTGGCTCTGATCATTCTCCCTTTCTGTGTTTATCTGAGCTTATTTCATACTCTTCCATTCTACCTTAATTATGTTGGAGACACAAATTGAGATTCTTGATTGGAGGAGAAAATTATTATTGACTAAACCTCACTTATCCAGCAGCTCTAGCTTATCTACTATCCCCCAAACAAAATTGGCTTAACTTAGTTTTTCTTTTCTACTAAAAACTAACATTATCAGAAATTGGAAATTCAATCAAAGGAACTAGATATGCAATCTTCCATCATTTTATTCTGCCTTTTCATCTTCAATATTTGCAGTCAAATGTCTTTGTTCATTCAGCATAGGCCATGCTGTTCATATGTCTAATATTTATCATGACAGGATGAATAATTCAGTCTAACCTAACCCCACTTCCACCAAGCAAAGGTACACATTCAGATCAAATCAACTTTTTAAAGAAGTGACTGGGAGACCACTTCCAAATATTTTATGTAATTATTTTGTAAAGTATTAATTTACTTAGAGTGGATTCAATTATTTCTCATGCAGATATACTACTTTGCATTTATTGAGTTCAAACTTGGAACAAAACGTAAATTGTTTTGAATTTAGATTTGAACCTACTTTTGTGTCAGGATACATCAAATCTATAAAATCCACATAAAAGAAATTTGGAATATTGAAACCATTGGAGAAAGACTTTTGACATTTCTACAATGATGATTTTAAAAAATCTAGCATTTGTCACAATTCTACCTAGTTGGCATAATAGTATATAATGCAATTTAGAGCAAGGAAGTGATCACTGTCTATAGATTTTATAATTAGTTCAAATTTATACATTCACAAACTTTAACTTGCTTATGGACTAAGTTTCTCAACATAAGAAAGGGTATAAATTTACTAATTTGTTCAGAGTTTTGTCTTTTAACCAGTATTTATAGCTTTCTTAGCTAGATACAGCAATTTTCTTGCTTCTGTTTTTAGTATACTTTCTATCAAGACTAAGCTGATGGATTATTTTTTCCGATAAGTAAGGATTGGCAGATTTTCTAAACAAGGAATGGAACATACACGGCAAATGCATTACCAGTAAGCCCTGCGGGGCTCATGACCAAAATTTCCAATTTAGGTATGTTTGCTAACCAGGCATAAGGGCTTAGAAGCCTTCTTTAAATAGGGCTCCAGCACTAGGAAGGGTACTATCAATTGATTTCAGTTGGCACTTAATTTGTATTCTTCCTTAGGATATCCCAATTACAAGAATTTAATCTCCTTTTACTATCATATTATTGCAGACACTGTAGGGGTCCCACACATGTCCCTTTGCTATTATCACTTTGATGAACAGTGGCCCAACGTTCAACCACCTGCACCTGTACTTCTTTGCCTGTGGGCTTTCTTTCACAGCTGTGACTCCTTTGCAGCCCTGTGATCAGCCACACATGGCAGAGAATTAACCCTAAGAGCTCTCCTCAACCGTGATGAACTGGGGAGGGGGGTGGGTACTATATACATATCCCTTGCCCTATGAGATAACACTGAGGTGAGATTTTACCCTGTTCCCAAAGTTTGTCCAGTATAATTGAACTCCAGTCACTCACAGTGGGACCTGGCTTCATGGCATACACTTCCATGGCTCCTTTCCTTTCCTTTCCTTTCCTTTCCTTTCCTTTCCTTTCCTTTCCTTTCCTTTCCTTTCCTTCTTTGACTTGCCCATTTGACTGGTGTTTTTCTCTAACTCCTAACTTCCGCCCTAATCTTTGTGCCTACATTTGCTTCTGAGGAAACCCCAAATAAGATACACATGCCAGAATACATTCAAAACTTGCTAAGCCTGTGCACAACTTAGAGTATAAAACCAACCATAGTTGGCAGAAGGGTAGCCTATATGTTTCCTGTAAAATAAAATCTCGTGCTTTCATTTTCTGGATTTGGAATGATTTACACAAACGGCTTTGTTTCCTTTCTTCAAATGCTACGTAAAATAGCATATTTGGTTTACATTGTTATGTGTTTAATTATTTTCAGACAGTGAACTAGATCACAGAAGAGTATATTTGCTAACTATTGGGATTCAGATATTTAGAATTGGTTCTAACAAATATACTAATTTTAGCCAGGTAAAAAGGAATGGAATGTGTTAGTGAAATGAGAGATACTCACACACTGAGAAAGACATTCAGAGGTATTCAAATTATAGAAAACAATACTCAGCATTTAGCCTCCAGAAATAACAGCCCACTGTGCCTGAAGGGTTGCTGTGAATATTGTTGCTGCTATTAGCCTTCCATTCAAACTGTAATGGATTTTAGACTATACATGACTGCATAGCATTTTAAGGATATCCAGATGTTGAGAGAATACTGCCAAGTAGTTACTTAAAGTGTTAGATGTCTTTCATGGCATTCCATTTTCTCTGAGACTGTCTATAAAAGTCAGGAAAAAAAGCTTTGTAATACCACTAAAGATATAACATGTATTACTTTTTTAAAAAAAATTTTAAGGTCTAGACAGATCCCTTTTATGTGGTCTCAGAGGGCTATGCATCAGGCTGGGTATGGCCCTTGGGTGTTGTCTTCTAGCATAAGTTGTAAAGGCAAAGGCTGATATCCCTAGCCATTTTGACATTGATTTGAAAGGACCAACAAGTTTATTGTCCCACTTGGAGCACACTAGTGCTGTGTCTCTTTCTGCCAGCACCTGAAACAAGGGCAGAGACCACGTCTTCTATTTACCTTGCACTTCCCAGCAACACCTATTATAGTGCCCTCCAAAGAGTAGGTACTCAATAAATGTGCCTATCGACAAAGGCAGAGTGACATTAGTCATCCCCTTGCCTATGACCTTGTGAAGGGAATGTCCCTCTCATCCTCCATAATAAAAAGCTGAGTATGGCCACTAATGGATGAAAAGTTTTTAGAAGCTACATTTCAGGCGTTTCCAGGTCTTGGGTCTTCATTTTCAAGCAGAACTTTTTAAAAAAGATGGCCTTAGAACAATAGTTTCTTTAAAATTTTGTTACCTTTAGAATTTAAAAGGGTTCAAAACACTTCTCTCTGTTAATAAAAAGAGCCCCTTTGATGCTATTTATTGGATTGCATAAGGACTTCTATTTGCACATACCTAGTACAGTCTATCAGTCTACCCAAAGGCAAATTCCAGTCTATGTAGATTAAACACGTGATAAGAAAATGCCTTCTCACCCCCTTCGTCCATAGGAAGGTAATTTGTTGGACTAGAATGATACCTGGGTTTAGAATCAGAAAACTGGAGTTTAAGTCTACCTCTATTTTAATTATATAATTCTAGACAAATTATTTAATTTCCTTGAAGATCCGTTTCCTTAAGAATTACAATGTCTAATATCAAAAGTGTGTCACAGGATTAAAAATAAGGCATACGAGAGAACATCCCCAGGATCTCATCTCTGATAGTAACTCTGTGAATAGAATTGACATCTGAAGTGGCATGTGCTTAGTCATTTTCTGGACTTTGCATGCACTTCCAGTTCATCTTAAGTCAATCTGGCAAACTCTCACTCTTCCTTCAGACCTCCGCTCAAGCTTCACATCTAAAGTTTTCCTTAATTCCTCCTGGCTGAGGAAGGCATTCCCACCACTTTAGAATCATGTTCATCTCAAGTGCTAATGGTTTGTTTGCATAAATAATTCCTATTGCTCTCTGAGCTCCTGAGTGGCAGCAACTGTGTCTTCTTCTCTAACTCTGATTCACTGTAGCTTGTTGTCCCCTAGTATGCACTATAGGAATTTCTGTTAATTGAACGAACATCACACAGGCAAATATGCCTCAATCTGGATAAAAATGTTTATAAATTTTACACCAAGATACTAAAATTCAGCATTATATAGGCAGAATACATGCATTTTGGGAATTCTGATCCAAATGGAGAAATTTTCCCTTTTTATAGAAAGTCTTGGTAAAATGTCCAAGTACTCTTTTCCTTGCTTTATTTTGGTGTGTGATAGGAAGATTGATCATGTCTATACTACCCAAAGCAATCTATGCATTCAATGCCATCCCTATCAAAATAACACAAATATCCTTCACAGAGCCAGGACAGTTTTAATTTTTGTATGGAACCAGAAAAGACCCCCAAATAGCCAATGTAGTGTTGAAAAAGAAAACCGAAGCAGGAGGAATCACAATTTCAGGCTCCAAGCTATATTACAGAACCCAGAAATGAACCCACAAATATATGGCCAACTAATCTTTGACAAAGCAGAAAGAATATCCAATGGAAAAAAGGTAGTCTCTTCAGCAAATTGTGTTGAGAAAACTGGACAGTGACCTGCAGAAAAATGAAACTGGACAAATCTCTTAGACCATACACAAAATGGTGTAATTCAAAATGATGAAAGACCTAAATGTAAGGCAGGAAACCTTCAAAATCCTAGAGGAGAAAACTGGCAGAAAACCTCTTTAACATCAGCTTCAGCTACTTCTTACTAGACATGTCTCCAGAGGCAAGAGAAATAAAAGCAAAAATGAACTATTGGGACCTCATCAAGATAAAAAGCTTCTGCACAGTGAAGGAAACAATAAAAAAAACTAAAAGGCAACTGATGGAATGGGAGAAGATATTGCAAATGACATACTGGATAAAGGTTAATATCCTAAATCTATAAAGAACATATCAAACTCAATACCCAAAAAATAAATTAATCCAGTGAAGAAATGGGCACAAGGCATGAACATTTTTCCAAGAAGATATCCGGATGGCTAACAGACACATGAAAAAATGCTCAACATCACTTAACATCAGGGAACTACAAATCAAGACTACAATGAGATACCATGTCACACCTGTCAGAATAGCTAAAACTGACAATTCAGGAAAAAACAGATGTTGGTGAGGATGTGAAGAAAGTGGAATCCTTTTGCACTGTTGATGGGAAGGGAAACTGGTGTAGCTACCCTGAAAAACAATATGGAGGTTCTTCAAAATACTAAAACAAACGAAATACCTACCCGATGACCCAGCAATTGCACTACTAGGTATTTACCCAAAGGAAACAAAAATGCTGATTCGTAGGTGCATATGAACCCAATGTTTATAGCAGTACTATCAGCAATAACCCAATTATGGAAAGAGCCCAAATGTCCATTGACTGATGAATGGACAAAGAAGATGAGTTATATGTACAATGGAATATTATTGACAATCAAAAAGAATGAAACCATCCACAATGTGGATGGAACTAAAATGTATTATGCTAAGCAGAATAAGCCAGAGAAAGACAAATATATGATTTAACTCATATGTGGAATTTAAGAAACAAAAGAAATGGACATAGGTAAAGAGAAGGAAAAGTAAGATAAAATCAGAGAGGGAGGCAAACCATAAGAGGCTTTTAAATACAGAGAACTAACTGAGGGTTGCTCAGAGAAGGTGGCTGGGAAGATGGGCTAAACTGGGGATGGCCATTAAGGAAGGCACTTCTGTTGAGCAGTGGGTATTATTTGTAAGTGTTGAATCACTAAATTCTCCTAAAACTAATACTATATGTTAACTAAATTAGACTTAAATTTTTTAAAAAGTAAAAAAAAATCATGGACATAAAAGCTGGAAATGGTTTTCTTGTCAGGATATTCTTCCCCCTTTTTCCCACTACTAACAAGTGGAGATAAATTATATCTCAAGAGAAATAATTTGATTAATTGGGGTCATTAGTTTACACTGAAGACATTTATTGGTTACTCTTAGATAAATTCCTATCCCCATTTGGTACTTGTGATTGAGTATGGTGATTGGGAAGGAGTAGTGTGGGGTCACGTAACATAAAGTATGGCCATTTTGGCACACTCCTTATTGGAAAAACTATGAGAAGAGAGTCACAATGAACTGTTACTGGCAAAGCCTTTTAAACCTCAGTGTTTTTATAGGTTTTGTTCAGAGATTTTTTAAGCTTTGTTTTTTCTATCAGAAATGCAATCATTTTATTCCATTTCTATGAAGATGGCTCACCTGCCTATCCCAATACTGCCCCTACCCCGCCACTATTACTGTTACCACATCTGATCATGGACTATGTTGAAAGCTTCACTGAGGTTTCTAGATGCACTAGAAACTTTCTAAAAGCACTGCAACTAGAACTAAACAGAGAATTCCACTTAAAATTCTCCATAAGAGTTAAAAGAGTAGGATAATAGTTTTCATTTTGTTTCTAACATCCCTCTTGATTATCTCGGCCTATTTTGGCCACTGCAGCACACTGGGTCAATGTCCTCAGAAAATCATCTATGCTGACAGCAGTCTCAACAAACCATTTGGAATAAAGAGAATAAGATGAGTTCATCTGTGTGGACCAATTGAATAAGTAATAAGAACATGGCCCAGCTTCCTATCCAAATAATGTTAAATATTTTTCTGTAATCCATTCCCCTAAGCTCATTCATTTGATACTTATGTCACTGTTCTGCCAAGTGGTAGCCTCTGGAGATTTTCCTATAGTTTATGCACATTGACTTGGCATTTCACTACTCTTTTTGTAAAAGCTTACTATGATTTTCTAACTTGGAGATTTTAGTATGCTGTTTCTCCAATTTATACCAAATGTAAAATAAGAATTGTCATGAAATGGATCTATAGAGTTTTGTTTTTTTTCTTTTTTCTTTTTACATTTCATTTAGAGAAGTGTTCATTTATCTTTTCGTTTTCCTTCATCATTACTAAATCAGGTTTTTATTCAGAGAGATAGGTAAGTAATTTTAAATGCAGGACTTTACAAAAGTATGAATATCTTAACTGTATTATAGCTATCAGTGACTTTTATTTGAAAAAAAGAATCTGTATTTGCCCAAAGAGTTCTCAAAATACCCAATTTATAGCTAGTTTCAAGTGAATCTGTAAGAGAATATGAGAACCTTGACGGCAGATGAATGGCCCTTCTTCAACTTTTATCATCATAACCTCTCACTTTGCACATTATTCGAGTTCAGCAAGTGTTGGTTCCACTGAAGTTGGACTGTACCTCTAAACAGCATCTCACATTTTCTTCTGTAGCCAAAATTTTTCAATCAATATGGAGTTCATTACCTTATGTCGTGCGAAAGTGAGGATCACCAAGTACCTACCCGTACACCACTCTTACCCTTGCCAAAGCCAGACCTTTTGGCAAGAATTTATTCCTCCAGCAAACTGGCATTTATAACTTTGAACGCTGTGTAAAATTACCTCTGTTTCCAGTCATCATCCCCAAACTGTCTGCTAAAAAAGAAACAGAACATCATATAAAATAAGAAGCATTGGACAAAGTAAGGAGAGAAACATATTCATGTTGAGCATCTTCAATATACTAACCATCTCATTTCACCCCATTTAATTCAAAAATGTATCTTTAGGCATTATTTTTCTAATTTCCCTGATAAATATGAAGTTGGGGCTTGGAAGTTAAACAGCTTGCTTAGAATCAAAAGTTGTAATCAGATAATTCTGACTGTGTCTTTGTATGTATCATCCAATATCAAGGTTGACAATAGCACAAGTTTGACAGTGTCTGACAAAATGGATGTTCAATAAGTATTTGTTGAATGAAAGTATAAATTAATAATTCTCTCAAGTTTGTACTACTTCTGCATGTACTACCACCAAAGTCCAAAGGATTGTTCTGAATTACAACATCAAAGCTAGTCAGAATCAGCCTACCATTTACTTCTAGGATACAACAATTACGTTATAAAACTAAAATAATGGTAAGATTCAGAGGCAGGTCACCATGTTGGAATAAAAACTGCAATTAAGGATCTGGAGAGAATAAAAGCAGCCACTGAGAAACAAAATCAGGAATATTTTAACTATCCAAGGGTAGGAACACCAGACAGTAGAGTTTGGACTTTAAGAGCAAACACCAAAGCACAACCTCAACAGGTCAAGGCATGAGAGACAAATGTCTAGCAGGGAAGGATATGCCTGAAATCCTCAAAGTCCTGGTCTCACCCCCTCTATTGTTGACTTGATCAATTTTGTGTGCCCAGTCATTTTTCTGTCCAATAGAATTTTATACCCGAATATGAGCTAACCATTTCTGAAGTGCGAGCTTTCTTTAGCATTTAGGGTATGTTGAAGTAATCTGTTTCTGTCAAGCCATTTTCTTTTGGCACTTGACAAATATTGGTTGGATATTTTGGGAGGAAAACACAGACATAATGATATTGGATGGGTACCTAAAAATTTTGAAGTGATTTGTATCTAGCTGATTTTATGATTATTCCATGAAGATGATAGTCCTTGATTTCAAATTACTTACAATTTAATGCTGGATTCCAAACTATTTAAGTGGTATACCTCATGTTAAGTGAGATCACCTTCCATGGAATTTTACAAATTCTTCATAAAATTAATTTACTTGAATTCTGTGTTCTGACTTTAACCTATTAATTTTAACTTTAATGATCATACTCAAATGAACATTTATGTGCCTGCTAATGTAGGTTCTAACTTAAATGGAGAAATCTGTCTTCTAAATGTTGCTCATAACTAAAAGGGAAGGAAGAAACTAAAAGAGGAAGAAGGAAGGGAAAGAAACTTGGATTATGGGTTTTTAAAGCGTAAGTTTTTAGACCATTGTTATTTGCATTGTTATATAGTGTATGAAAAAGCTTGAGTCTGTTGCACTTGCTTTGAGTTAGCATTTTGAAGCACTTTACATATGAGCGTTTTCATCTCTCTATTTGCATACATAGAAAAGGTGATGAAAAATGCACATACATCAAATAGCCTTTCACAGTATCTCAGCACATTACAGCTTTACATATAAGTATTTCAATGGTCCAAATACTGCAGAAAAAACTCACGTTCAGTGTTGTTATTGCTATCATTTGTTTATCAGACATAGAAAATATTTCATATACTATAGACAACACGGACTCCTTTTTCAGAATGCTTACTGTCTAATTGAAAAAACAAATAGGAAATCTGAATACTATTTTGATACTTATAAATGATAGTTAAAATTGAATATAATTAGAACTATAAGAATGTGTGGTTTTATAAGCCTTTAACACTATATTGGAGAACAGGGAAATATTGGGAAGAAATTGAGCACAGCACATTTCCATGAATGAAGAGACCTGGAGTTTTAAACCAAACCCTCTAATTGCTTTTTCTTGTATGATCCTGTGCAAAGCAATTTATCTTTCTAGGTCTCTATTATGGCTTAATAATCCTACTATCTCAGGTGGAGAGAAGATAATTTCACCATGGTAGTACAGAGGTTAACATTAGATCAAATTCATTTTCATTTGGTACATTTTTTTTTATTGATAGCATCACTTGAAGTAAATCTTTATTATTCCTAACTTCTGGTTAGCAAACCCAGTACTTAACACATTAACACATTTCCTGTGAGAAGTTTAAGGACATATATGAGCAAAAGGAGAATAATTCTTTCTTTATGATTGCTTCATTTCTCTCACACTCCCCTCCACTCCCCTTTTCCCCCCCTTTTTCTTTCCCCTCCTCTCTAACCCATCTCCTCTCTAACTCCTCCTCCTCTTTTTCTTTCCCTGCACCCCCTTTCTGTCTTATTCTCATCTTTATCTCTATCATCTTTGTATCTATCTTCCCCTCTCCTGACAAGCTTTTCCTTTTGCACGACTACATGCTTCAAACACAGCTAAACAAAGCCCTGACTTCATAGGTCTATTCCATCCAAAAGTCACTGAGAGGTTTCTCTGTCATAATTTTAAAAATCTAAGTCAGAGAACCTCTTTGACACAATGGATACACTTTATTGGATGCTGTATGGTTGGTGTCCACTGCTGGTCTAATAAGCTAGGGAAAAGGGGACGAGGGTGGAGATACTGCAATATAAGGGCAAATGTGCTATAAGTGCTAAATCCTGTGGAGGAAGAGCTTCTTCTTGGGAAACAAAACAAAACAAAGCAAGAAACAGATAATGAACCAGACAGATATTTCAAACTGAATTTCCTAGCTATGCAATCTATATTTCATGAAGAATATCAAAGTCAGAGACTGCTGATTAGGTTCATGGTGGATAATACAGTTTATTTGGAATATCTTAGTCACCAGCCAATTGGGCATTAGGCCATTAAGGCCTAACCCAATAGGTCATTACCTTGTTTTTATTCAACTAAGTAATTTTCATCTTTCTTTGATAAATCATTAGAAACACTTTTGCCTCACAATTTAACTTGAGAATAGGTAAAATCCTATTATACTGAATATCTAAAACTTGTTATTTGGATAATTTATCTTATGGAATATATATATATATATATATATATATATATATATATATATATACACACACATACACACACACACACACACACACACACATATATATAATTTGGAACAGGTTGGCTGATAGAAATTCTATATATTTCTAATGGTTTCATTGCTTTTATTCTTCTGTGAATGTTGTTCTTTTAGTTTTGCTGTTTCCTGTGGCAAAACAAAGTAAAGACTAAGCATTTATTGAGGGAAATTATGGATATTGTATTTCTTGACTTCTGAATTTTTTGAGATATTGATCAAATCATTGACTATTTAAAATAACTTTTTAGGAAAAATAAAATTACCTTATAATAGTTCATATTTGTTTTTTTAAATTGCTGATTTTAATAAGTAATATTTCCTCAATACATTTGTTGTCAGGAGAACATTTGACTTCTATTTCTCTTTCTGTGATGATGATAGGTATTCCAGTGACCATTTGTCTTAACCATGTGATCTTTATCACATAAGAATTTTCCAGTTGCAAATGTTAGAAAACTCCATTCAAATCAGCTTAAGCAAAAAAGAGAAATTTAATGGTTCACATTACTAAATAAAACAAGCAGTACTAATTTTGGCATGGCTAGATTTAGGGCTTCAATAGGTCCCCAGGACCTGTGTTTTCTCCATTTGGCTTGGTAAATAAGTCTGGTTCACTTTTATGCTAATTACAATTACCTGAACTGTCAAATATCTGTTTTAAATTCTTACTCAATGGAGAGGCATTCTTCTAAATAGTTTTTGGGCATTGTATAACCAGAGTTCCATCAGAAAAAATAGAACAAGTAAGATTCATAAATATATACAAATTTCTTGAAAGAATCGATTGATATGTGGTTGAGGGAGCTAGGTAATTAGATGAAAATACTTTGGGCAGGCAGTTGGAAAGGGAAGGGTGAAAATCTTGGACAGGAGCTCATGGTCCTGTCCACAAGTGGAATTTCTTCTTCATGGAGACTTTGGCTTTTCTCTTAAACTATTCAACTGAGTAGAAAAAACCCACCTAGCTTATGAAGAATAATCTCCTCTATTAAAGTTAGCTGATTATATGTGTTAATCACATATACAAAGCATCTTCACAGTAACACCTAAGTTAGCATTAAATTGAATCATTTAGAGACTATAACTTGTTAAATTGACATGTAAAGCTGAATATTATCGGCACTGATACTAGATGGAAAAAGACATGGAGGTTGAGCAGCAAATGATAACTTAAGACCTTTGTGAGAAAAATCCTAATAGAAGTGTGATTCAAACAATCTGTTCTCTGAAAAATTAATTGCCCTCCGTGTAACAAGTTGCTAATATTAGGGCAAGATTACCATTACTAAATAGTCCATTGTTTCTAATTCTTTGACATGACACTAAGAAGAGCTTGTTGTAAGACAGTGCTTCTCTCAATTAACAATCAACAGAGCTTCCCTACCAACGTTTCCTGAGTATTCATAAATTGTAATGTACATTTATCTTCAATGATCTTGCTCCCTATTCCCTCTAGAGGCATAAGCTACATGCTTTAGAATACCCTGTTGTATTCCCAGAACATTGAGCACAGTAAATGCTAGATTAATATTTCTGAGGAAGAAAATAATGGATAGGGAAGGAAAGGGAAGGGAGAACTAGATACAAAAATATTTTCCATATTTTTCTGTTACTAATAATGTTGTGATAACTTAGTACATGCGTTGTCTCTTGTTTATGAAGATGTCTCTTTAAGATAAATTTTCAGAATAGAGATTTCTGGATTAAAGGGAAAATGCATATTTAAATTTTTTTAGATACTACCCAAATTTGTACCACAGTGATTATAGGAATTAGAGAGTTCAGCAAGCTCCCCAGGTGATTATTGTGCCCAGTAAAGCTTAAGAATAACTATTTTAGAACATGGATATTTACTTTTTTGAGTATTAACTCTCCTGTCAAAAAAACATGTGGTCATACATATTTGCCGTCTTACCTTCCAATTTCCACAGCCCTACACAATTGGTAGTTGATAGAACACCTGAAGGTCATCCTGGTCAAGAAACTCTGGTCTAGAAGCATCTCAAAGTTAAAAAAATGCTTATGTTTCTAACTCAGGACAGTTGTTTCCCTTAACTAGCTTCATTTGGCCTCTACAGTCTTAACCACACTTAGCCTAAGCTTCTTTGTGCATTTCTGCTTAAAACTAAACCAAGAGGGGTGCCTGGGTGGCTCACTCAGTTAAGTGTCTGACTCTTGGTTTCCACTCAAGTCTTGATCTCATGGTTCATGAGTTCAAGCCCACACTGGGCTCAGCGCTGCCAGCATGGAGAGCCTGACCCCATGCTCTCTTTCTTCCCCTACGCTGCTCACTCTCTATGTCATTCTCCCTCTCAAAATAAAGTCAAAACAAAACAAACAAAACTAAACCAATAGATTTGGGTAATATTGCTTATGAAGAAGTTGATTCACAGAACTTTTGTCTTCCTTTTTCTGTAAGTATATCTGTCCTTCACAGCTAGGAAAGTGAACAAAGTAATCTTTATCTTTTCACACTGTAATTTTATCTGTGTAACCATATGATTTTGTCATCATTGCAATATTATTGGACAATCTATTCCAACAGCAAACTGAGATATGCACAAGTATAAACAATAAATAATATACAAGAAAAGTGTGAGGTAAATTTCATATTTCTACATCCTGTTTTTCCTCCATTTAGTAAGAATTTAAAATAGAAATTGACAGTTCAGCTAACTGGCAATTAGCATAGCAGTGAACCAGATTTGTTCAGGAGTCCACAACTTCATGGATACTTATCTTAGTCACTTCTGAGACAGTCATCTGTGTTCTTTTTTAGCTCAGAAAAATGCCTCCATAAACCAAAAGGACTTCCATAAGTGTGGAAATTAGGTTATACATCTCTGCGTATCTCAAAGAGCAACTTTTTGACATCTAATATATTACTGCCAATATTCTACGGTTCCACATGAATCAAGTATATTGAGCATGAGACTTTGAGTATTGACATCCTGCAAACTGACCCCTGAAGGACTCCTAAGATAGCAATGCCCTTGGTCATGAAGGTAATATACCTAGACTGTAAAATCATTCTTTTTATTAAATGGAGTGATCCTTGAGGTCTTATAAGACAGGTAGACTTTCTGAGAAAAGTCCAAAGACAAAACATACTTAAGAAATATTTTTATGAAAGTTATACTACAGTGCTATTCTCTACTCATCCTTGTCCCTAGTCAATGAATTAAATATCAAGTCCTATCTACTAAGACCCAAAATATTTCTGAACTTTTTTTCCATTTTCAGCCCCTGTATTAGTGCATAACTACCAAACTAATATCTCTTTATGTAGACTACTAATACTTTCAAACCATCCTACTCATAGGTGACAATACTCTTAAAATTATATTAATGTTGATTATATTAACTTCCTGTTTTAAGGTAAACAAAGAAGCAAGCTTTTGCTGGATACTGCATGTAGGTTGTCTGACCCCCTTAGAAATACAACCAAGTGTTATAATCTGGTAACTATAGTTTAATACAAAGGAATGTTGAGGAGATGCCAATAAAAATAAAAATTGGCCAGGCACAGGAATACCATATCTTACCATGAACTAGTCACTAATCCCTACAATTCTTGAAAGGGAACTATATGAAAAAGGGACAGTGCAATCAAACTAATACAAAGCAATAATTTATCATTAGCTAATGATTTGGGTCCAAAGAAGAGTTCCAATGAGCTGTGCTGGATAATTAGGAACATTAATTTATTTTCCTATGGTAGAATAGCCTTATCCATATTCTCACCCTTGAACCTAATTACAAGTCTGATTTAGATTTTATTATCCAATCTTAGGAAGTCAGTCCAGAGCCTTTGTGTGTGTGTTGGGGGCGGGTAGAGGGAGAGAGTAGGGAAGGGAAGGGAACTGGAAAGACCATGAATGAATGGCAGATACATGAATAAGTCCTGAGCATGCAATACTGAATAAAGCAGATATATCCTCTTGTGTTCTCTTGGAGATTATAGTCTACATAATAAACAGATCTTAAGCATATTGTGTGTGTGTGCGTCTGTAGCTTTCATGCAAGTAAAATAAAGAAGAATGTTATAAAATATACAGAATGATATGAGATTATATCAGAGAGACCTAACATATTGGAAAAGCAGGAAAGATTTTCCACAGGAATTGACAGTTATGTTGAAAATTAAAGCCAAGATTCAGATACCATGGCAGAAATTACTTTTCAGACTGGGGGACTGGATATATGAAGAGCAAGAACGGAGGAAAACACATGGATTGTTTAAGGAATTGGAAAATGGCCAAAGTATTCGAAGTACAAAAGGATACCACTAGATGGCCAAGGTGTTAGAAGTGGGGAAGTATACCAGTAGATAAAGCTGGATAGATAGGCAGAGACTAGATCGTGCTTACCATTGTTGGCATTGTTGGCAATTATCATCTGTTGGAGGGCTTTATAATACATAATCCCCTTTTTATTTTAATAAGATCCCTTTGGTAACTATGAGCAGAGTAGTTTAAAAGGAACAAGAAAAAGAGAGGAGATAGAAGTTCCCAGGCAAAAGATGATGGTGACTTGGTTTAGGAAAGAGAAACAGAGAAGGAAATAAATATATGAATTTGAGATATAGTTTTAAGCTAGAAGTAGCAGGATATGGTGATGAATTAGACGTAAAGGATATAAGGTAGAAGTTATAGAGGGTGAGTGCCTGGTTTCTAGAATGAGTCATTGGGCAGAAAATGACCCTATTTGCCAAAGAGGAGACAAATGAAGGGATAAATTTGGCAAGAAAAAACAATGTAGTACTAGATATATTTAAGATGCCTAAAAGAATTTAAACACAAATATTAAAAATGCAACTGTATTTAGGAGTTATAATCTCAGAAGACAGGTTAGAATGAATGTAAGAAAGTTACTGTAGGGGCACATGGGTCGCTGTCAGTTAAGCGTCCGACTTCAGCTCAGGTCATGATCTCGCAATTCATGAGTTCGAGCCCTGCATCAGGCCCTGTACTGACAGCCTGGAGCCTGCTTGGGATTCTGTGTCTCCGTCTCTCTCTGCCTGTTCCCTGTTCACACTCTGTCTCTCTCTCTCTCAAAAATAAATGTTAAAAAAATTTTGTTTAAAGCAAGTTAATGTAATATTAATGAAAGTCATGGAAACTTTAAAGATTTTTCAAGAGAAAATTTAGAGATTCTATGGCTGATCCTGGGAAAGTCCAGTTTTAATATTCTGGGCATGATACAGAAAAAGGAGGTGGAAAACGTAGCTGAGAAAAAGCAGGTAGGAAGAATACCAAAAGAAGGCGAAGAGAAAAAAATAATAATCAAAAGGAAGGAAGGGATTAACTTGGTCTGATGCTACAGAGAGGTTAGTGAAATGAGGACTGAGAAAGGTTTAGCCACATGTAAGTAGTTGCCAATCTCAGTAAGTTAGGAGAAAAAAAAAAGTGGCATGGTGTAGGGTGGAGTATTTATCAGTTTGGTATAAAGAGTGATTGAGGGGAAAATAAAGTCAGCTTGTATGAACAAATTCTTTGGAGAATATTGGATGCAAATGAAACATGGAGAGAAAGGGCTAGAAATGGAGGGTGTTTTGAGGTTAAGATTTGTTTCAGGATGGTAAATAGTAGAGCAAGTTCATACGTTGAAGGTAAGACTTGGAAAAGGAGAGGTTGAAAATGTAGAAAGAATTGGAAATTATTGAAGACAAGTTACAGAGGAGATGGGATGAGTATGGAGTTTTGCTTTGTACTTCTCTAAAAGATGTGAAGGTGCTTCCTTCTGTACTACAAAAGGAGAAGGTGGAGAAGAATTGAAGTAGATGTAGATGGGTTTTAGCTGGGATTGTAAGAAAATAAATGGGGTGCTTTTGATGTGTTCTCACTTTTGTATTCAGTAAGAGGCAAGATCATCACTTGAGGGTGGAGTGGAGTGAATTAGAAAGATGTGGACAGTGGAGAAGAAGAGAGAAATAAAAGTTGAAGGTTGGTTGATAGAGAATGGAGAAGGTCATGGGGACAAGGTCTCAATGGAGTCAAAAAGTTATTGCAATGAGATTACCTTAGCAATACAGATAGTAAACATACAGTCAGATGGAAGAATAAGATGCTCGTGTGTGTGTGTGGGAGGGGCAATCTCTTTTGATACAAGTATAATTTCTGGTGATGACAAATAACATACTGTTTATCATGGAAATTTGTGGTTGAAATGTACTGGAAATATAAGTGCATATGCAGAGAGGTCAAGAAAACAAGGGAGAAAGCTGTTGGTCCATTGTCCTGCAGATATTGGAGTTACTATCTTCCCCGGTTTCAAGCAGTCAGAAAGAAAGCTAGATGTTGAATCTTAAATAAAAATAATGATCTAAGAAAATCAGAAGGTTGGCAGGTGATTCTTTGAAGATGGGTGCTATTTGTGAGACCCTCAAAAAAGTAGGGGATGTTATAAGAGGAAAATAATAATCCAGAATGAATATTGAGGAGGGCACTGATTTTATATCTACCCCTGAGGTTCTTGTTAGGAGCCCATGTTTTCATTGACTGCTGGGAAAAGATGACCTCAGGAGATGTTACGTTTCAGAAAAGGTAAAAAGTTGGAAAGAACATTAAGAGGATGGTCTTAGAATATTGGGAAATTTATGGTCATGGAGTAGAAGTCTCAGATCAGATAGGTTTCAGTAAGAAGAGAGGAGGTTGTTATTAGTGGAGAGAAAGTTACGCTGTAGTGCACTTTAAGTAGAGACCTGCATAAACAAGGGTAACAATGTTGAAAGATTCTGTCTTAGATAAAGATGAGTTATAGGGGTTCCAATTACAGTCTGAGAATAAGGGCTATCGGGTAGTCAAATTGTGAAGCCAAGTGTGTCATTATCTTTCAGGCAGTTATATCTGGCAGTTGCAGTTAAGTGGAGTCATGGGTAGGAGGAATGAGAGAATGAACAGAAACCAAGTGGTTCTTTTCTTGGAGAATAGAGGAAGTGATGGATCATAAGCAAGTCAAGTTGGATCAACTTTTCTTTTGCTATTAGGGCCAATACTTCCCCCTCAGGCATTAACAATACAGAAAAAGATGATTAGGTGTTTTTTCTCCATGGTGTCCCAATCAATGTTAAACAGTGATGAAATACCTATGTGACAAAGATAAAAAGAATAATGAAAAGTGTGCAAATCTTGGTGTTTCTCTACTTTTTTTTAAACTGCTCTCTTTTTACAATGGCAAGTTTATTACTTGCTGAATTGAATCCTGACTCTCAGAGTATGGAAAATGCAAAACAGAAGAAAAGCCTAAAACCCTAAGATTTATTACTTTTTTATTATTAGGTTAAAATAATAAAAAAGATGAGTTCAAGGAAGTATTGGGGTGAGGTACAGTTTGAGGTAGGCTGTATTTGAGTTTGTAAGTGAGTTTAGCCAGCTGAAATTAGGGAAGGACATTTGGAAATCTATGACTTGAATAATATATTCAGTTAAAAAAAAATGAAAGGTGACTTTTTTTAAAGGTGCTCTTTGCTAGTATCCTTCTTTGTCTTTTCATTGGAGATTGCAAGATTTATGCAGGATTGATACAATTTTTTAATGTGATCCAGTGCCAAGATGGGAGTTATTTGAGGATTACATGTGACAATTATAAAATGATTGCTTTCTTTATTTGTAATTAACATACAATGTTATATTAGTTTCAGGTGTGCAACATAGTGATTCAACAATTCTATACATTATGGAATATTCACCACAATAGGTATAGTCTCCATCTATTACCATACCCAGCATATTATTGATCATATTTCCTGTGTTACACTTTTTATCTTAGTGACTTATTTATTTTCTAGGTGGAAGTTTATACCTCTTAATCCCTTTGATTTATTTCACTCATCCCCATTCTCCTCCCCTCCTACAACCATCAATTTGTTCTCTGTATAGGAGAGTTTGTTTTTGTTTTAGATTCCATTTATAAGTGGAATCGCATGGTATTTGTCTTTCTCTGACTTACTACACCTATCCTAATACCCTCTAGGTCCATCCTTGTTGTTAGAAGTGGGAAACTCCCATCATTTTAAGGCTGAGTAATGTTCCAGCATGTGTGTGTGTAAGTGTCTATGTATACCACATCTTTATTGATTCATCTATTGATGGACACTGGGGTTGTTTTCGTATCTTTACTATTGTAAATAGTGCGGCAATAAATGTAGGGGTGCACATATCTTCTCAAATACCCAATAGTGGAATTACTGGATCATATGGCATTTTTATTTTTAAGTTTCTCAGGAATTTCCGTACTGTTTTCTATCATGGTTACACCAGTTGACATTCCCACCAACAGTACACAAGTGTTCCCTTTTTTCCACATTCTCTCCAACACTTGTTATTTCTTGTCTTTTTAATTTTAGCCATTCAAATTGGTGTGAAGTGGTATCTCATTGTAGTTATAATTTGCATTTCCTTGACGATTGATGATGTTAAGCGTCTTTTCATGTGTCTGTTGGCTATCTATATGTCTTCTTTGGAAAAATATCTATTGAGGTTCTCTGTCCACTTTTTGTTTTATCAGACTATTTCTTTTTGGTGTTGAGTGTATAAGTTCTTTATATATTTTGGATATTAACCCCTTATCAGATATATCACTTGCCAATATCTTCTCCCATTGATTATTTTATTTAGAGTTAACATTTCAATGTAAAATGCCTTCTAAAGTGGTATGATTTTTATTTGTTCAGTTACTTCAGAACAAGAATTATCTGAATCTTAAAAAAGAATATTAAACAATGTAGTTTCTCATGGCACTTTAGCTTCCATGTAAAGAAACCCACCGAAGCTAGCTCAAATGTATAGAGATTTCCCGAGATGATACGGAAAATCTTAGGTGTTTACACAAGTAACAGCAAGAAGTAAATATAGGCTTTATGGGGTCTGGCAAATTCCTCACTCAAGAATTACATGGGTCCTTTCATCCCAGTTCCGTGTCTCATCTCTTGCCCACTTCTGTGTACATGTTCCAGTATTCCTCCTCTCGTACTGCCCCCATCCCTGTCACCACCTGTTCCTCTTACCCATGTTAGCACAGCTTCCAACTAAATTTTGATTTAGAATATGGAGAGAAAGGATTTTGGTGATTCAGCTCAGCCTATGATTTGTTTTCATTTATATCACATTTTCCTCATTGGTCTAATTATCTGTAAACAGGAAAGAGAAGGATGCTATTGTCACATAAGGCTGTCTCTCTCAGGAACACTAACTGGGTGGAACGCGTTTAGGTGAATAAGAGTGTTGAATGGGCCAGCCACATTGACTGACATGTCTAATACATGTACACTTCTGGGAGAATCATTAGTGGGAATGTTTCCAGAATACAGAGTAGCCAGCTCAGAGCAGGAGTCTATATGTCAAGTTTAATTTCTGTGTGTTTATGTATGAACTAAAAACCAAGTTTGAGAGAGATTTTTCAAACAATGAAAGGAAAAACCTCAACAAGTAAAAATCAATAAATAACTGTCTTGAACAGTCTTGGCTAGGCAGAGAAAATAGTTTGTTTATCATCCACATCCCTTAAGTAGCAGAAGCTAATAGAATTTGAATTTAAACCTCTTACTCCAAAGACTCATTACTCTTTCAGATTTACGATTGTATTTTAGAATTGCAATGCTAAATATTTAATATTCCTACTTTGGTTCTGAATGTACTTTAATTACTCTATATAATGTGGAAAATTGCTTTCTTGTTCAATATTTGTATACACAATAGAAGGACAAAGCTGTATTACTATTGATGCTATTTGAATAACAATTATTTTAAAAACAAGGCTGAAAAATGAAGTTCCTAATGTAATCCTTGCCAAAGAAAATACATATTTTTTTTCTAAAATGTAAAGAAATGCAGTTACCTACTTTAACACATGATTAACAAATGTGGATGGTTTGCTAGGCCCTAATCATAACAATGATTTTTTTTTTTGATCTGGTAATATATGGCCCACTAGTTTTATGTCTTACTCCCCTCACCCTTACTCCCTAACCCAAATGTCGCCATGAAAACTTATTTTTAAGCAGTTGAAATGAATAGTAGGTAATTTCATTGTGAGAACTCTGAAAATTTCTAAATTCTATCATTATGCTATAACCAAATGTTAGGGGTAAGAATGTGACATAAAACGAAGGCTGACCATGCAGTTGAAAGATGTGGATAGGACTCTAATGTGTTTAAATTCCCCTTTGTCCGTTTGGACAAAGTATAAAACTACAGAAGCATCATTTAGCATGTATATCACTGGCAAAAGTAAGACTTATTTTTATCAGCTAAAGAAAATAAAATACATGTTTTAAGATGCCAGGACTTGTAACAATTGCTTTACTTTAAAGTGTAGGGATGATTGGAGCCATAACTCTATAAGCACAGTACTCTATCACTGTCTGTGAGGGCTCCCTTTGCGACTTTTGATTTATGTCAGGCAAGTTTACCAACAATGCTCAAAGTTTCTTACTATCTCCAATGGTATAAAACTTATATATCTATAGTAAAACAGGACTACTCATATAATCAACAAAGATGTTAGGTAAAATCAGTTTCCCATATCTGATGAGATAAGGAAGCCAAAATGAAAAAGTCTTTATTTACTACAGATGCTGAATCATAGGAATAATGACCTGGATGAATAATTGAAAATAGGAAATAAATATATTCTTTATGAACTAATCATGAAACATGGCATAGAAATACAGACAGTAGTAGGAGTACTGTTTTATTTTAATTTAAATATTTTTTTAGTGGGGATCAAATAGACTCATTCAAAAAATAAGTGAAGAACAAGAGAATAGGAATCTCAATTGCTATTGAGAATGTTAGACAATAAAAAGCAATTGATGTCACATAAATGAACAGAGAGAGAAGAAATGTCAGTATTGTAATCCTGAGGGAATTGAGCATAGGACAGATTTTAGAATGGTCCCTAGTATCCACCATGAGTTCAACAGACATAGTACTATACTGGGGGCTTTGCTGTAGTTCAAGCAGCATAAGATACTTGGTTCCTGGTAGGAGAAGACATCGAAAGGGGAACTGAGAGCCCTGGAAGTTAAAGAGAGTTATGTGTTCAGAAAATACTGAATAAAATGGAATTAAGAGATTCCAAACTACCATCTGTGTTCCTTTCTATGGAGTTTCTGGGGTAGAGTATAGATTTACCCATAGTCTCTAAACCCAGGGGCAGTAAGAAGAAAGTATAAAAGTATTGCATTTCAGTTCAAATGGCATGACATGAAATAGTTACGAGAAAAATCATGCAAACTTAGCATAAAGATTTCTTTAAAACAACTCGTTTACCCTTCAGAAATGGTAACATTGTGAAAAACAAAGGAAGGTTGAAAAACTGTTCAGAATTAAGAGTCTAGAGATAAAAGATGGTTCAATGCAACAAATGATGGTGGGTTAGATCCTCATCAGAAGAAAAGGAAAGTTTACTATATAGAATATTGTTAGTCAACAGGCAAAATTTGAATAAGAGCTATATATTTTATCAGTGCTAAAAGTATTTATTTTGATGGGTGTACTATGGTTATGCATGAGAATGTGCTTGTGCTTAGGAGGTACAGGCTAAAGTATTTAGGTGTAATGGGTCACAGTGTTTGCAATGTACTGTCAGAAGGTACTAGACAGTATTAGAAATGGCCAGAGGGACGAAAGGCGAACTGATGAATCTAAGTGAAGGATATAGGTCTTCATGCTACTATTCCTATATTTTTTCTTTAAGGTTCAAATTATTTTACAATAATGAGTTAAAAAATAAAGGCATGACAAACATTCATGTGAAGGCTCTGATAGTGAATAATCATGTGGACTTTGAACTTGTTTCCTCTGTAATATAATCTGCCCCTTCTATCTCACAGGTAATCAGTGAGATCATGGAGTTCAAAAAGCACTATTTACTTTTTCTAAGATTTGGACAGATATTTTCATCGGAAAGAAAAGAGTGATTTTTCAACCTAGCTACATTTATATAACAAATGAAATTTAGTTAGATTTTAGATACAAACTTTAGCTTTTGTTTATCAATTATAATACAACTATGCCTCAATTAAAGAATGCCCTGAGAATGAAGCTTTTCTCTGTAACAGTAGTAGATTTAAATTTTTTTTTAACATTTTTTATTTGTTCTTGAGAGAGAGGGAGACAGAGTGTGAGCTGGGGAGAGGCGGAGGGAGAGGGAGACACAGAATCTGAAGCAGGCTACAGGCTCTGAGCTGTCAGCACAGAGCCCAATTCAGGGCTGGAACCCAGGAACTGTGAGATCCTTACCTGAAACGAAGTTGGCTGCTTTACCGACTGAGCCACCCAGGTGCTCCAACAGTACATTTTAAACTAAAGTTAAACATTACTAAAACAAGCAAACAAACAAAAATATATAATCCTGTGACTATGGGTATTTACTGCTTGCAGTTTTGTGATGTTAGTGCTATTATCCTTCACTTATAAGTAAACAGAGCTCATCATAGTCAATATTCTGAAGTCTGAGAAGGTTCAATTTAGTGTAAGCATCTTTCATGTCTCCATTGGGTACTATTTTTGTTTTGTTTTGTTTTTGTTTTTGCTTTTCTCTGTGTTGGGGATATAAGGCAAATTCTTTACTGTTTCTTTTGCACATAACATACGTCCTCCTGTTCTTTTGATTTTACTCCTCATTAAAACAGTAAAATTTTGATAATCATATTTTTTATATTTCCCCCCCCATATTTTGGCTGAAACTTAGTTACCTCAACCACTTTTATTATGACCTGGAATAAGTATGAGACTCAGTTGCATCATTCCTGCCACAGTTGGTCAGTATCACTGAAAATCTTCTTGGAAAAATAAATTACATTTTACTGACCCATCATCAGCTGATTCACTCTTTCTCCATAACTAAACCTCTCAAGGAGAAGAATCAAAAAATTACTAATATTTTAACAAATACCAAATTCACTGACATTTTCTTAACCCTTATTATTATTATTTTTTTCATTTTGTGATTGGCCCAGCCAGCCACTGCAATCCTTTATCCTAGAACTTTTCTCCTTTAGACTTCTATGAAAGTCTGTGTGATCTTTTTTACCATAGCTTCTGATATTTATTTTTTTATTTTTATTTTTATTTTTATTTTTTTCTCTGATGGCATACTTCCA
The DNA here is from genome assembly GCF_024362965.1 of Panthera pardus. NCBI lineage: Eukaryota > Metazoa > Chordata > Mammalia > Carnivora > Felidae > Panthera > Panthera pardus. The sequence continues at coordinate 89,011,074 of NW_026526655.1, forward strand.
CAGTTCTGGTCTTGGCATACTTCTCTCCTTTCCCTTTGGGATCACATGTAATTTAAGCCAACACGAGATAACTTCCAAGAAGTGTCTAACTCTGGACTCATTTTTTCTCTTCAACACTGTGTAGTTGGTACAATCATCTGCTTTATATTACTATCTATGCATGGTCTATACATATCATATCATCCATAGTATGCCAGAGCCTCCAGCTCTCTGTGCCTGAAGCTAATCTACTCATACGCAAGCATCTCTTCTCCATAAAATGGACCCATCATAAAAGGAAAGTAGAAAAGGAGAGTCATTTTTGTGTGAGATGAAAAAGAGAGCTTGATATAACAGGAATAGTGGGCAGTGTTCTACAGTAAGAAATAGGAAAGCTAGGTACTCCTTATAGTAGTTTAACTTGGTATAGCTGTGAACAAATTGACTTAAAGAGAAGAAAGATAAGATGAAAGAAGCAGGAAAAGAGAGAGAGAGCGGTTAAGAGCATAGGAGTAGAAGTTTGAGCATTACGTATGATAATAAAACACAGGACCTTATGCCCTTTTATTTATTCTTTACTAGAATAGAAAAGTTCTTCATCTGAATAGAATGTCTCTTGAAAAATAATTTTTAACTTAGTGTCATAAATCAATTTTTAAGAACATTTGGGGAAATATATACTAATAATAAAATCTGGCTTACACTATTACAGAAGAGTGTGCATTAATGTTTAAAAATTAGTCAAAACCTCCTCAGGAGAAAGAGCTAAATTAAAGTTTAAATAATAGTTTTTAGGTTGAAATATACCTCATACTGTTAGATGAAGCAAGGATGTTGAGAAAAGTAACTAAACACTAATTCACCAAGTTGGTAAAATCAAATATTCTATACTCTAGGTAATCTTAATATTGCTCAGTCACTGTAAATCAGATTATTCTTGAGATTGTATTTAAGTCAAGGCAAGATTGTCTTCTATTTACAAATGTAATTTAGTCTCCTGAGTAGGTAATCTTGTTAAAATATTGTCAGGTTAACTGAAATTGATTTGTGTTTACTAAACATAGTGAATACTAATCAAATATTAGACACTGAAGTGTTGGAGGTATTTAAACCTTTGATAGACACTGTTAGTGCTTCATGGAAGGATTATTATTATTTTTCTTTTCGTTTTTTTTTTGTTTTTGTTTTTTTTTTTGTTTTTTCTTGGAGGTCAACACTGCTCTTTAGACTCTTCTTTAAAATAAAGAGAAAATGAGAAATAGCCTGCATTTGCTTTATGAAATTTTGCGATTTGGGAATATTTGGGAGAATTTGGGATTGGTTTTTTGGAGGGGTGGTTATTTGTGTTTTATTTCCAGTGCTACAAACACCACATTTGCTTTTCCATCTGCTTAATTCCATTCCAGGTTTGCTATTCTCTACCACTCATAGCATCATTGAGCTCCACATAATAGCTTTTATAGGAAACAGACATTACTAGGCAATTTGAAAAGCAGGTTGAAGATAAAGCCTGATAGCTCACGTGCCCTGGCCTGGTGACTTGGCTCACTTCTGAAGCTTCTAGCAAATGGGCTGCATGCATTCCTGTGGTGTCTGTGTATCGGCTCTATGAGGCTTAAAGAAACATTTCCCCTAATACAAAAATAAACCCACCATAATCATTCATTTTGGGGAAATTTTACAGTTGTTAGTTAACCTGCTCCCTTATGCCCTGCAATATTCATTAGCAGATTTCTCTGTTTATGAGTGATATTATATGGAAATGGTTATGGGAAGCTAACAGATGTAACTACTGAAATAAATTAGAAGGAAAAGTTCTGTTTTTTACAGATGGTTCTATTGAATATGCTTCACCCCCCCCCCCCACACACACACACTTTAACATTTAGTTTTCTTTCAACAGAAAACTTTTCTTTACTGACTACGGGAATGTGGCCAAAGTGGAGCGATGTGACATGGATGGGCTGAACAGAACAAGGATAATTGATTCAAAGACAGAACAGCCAGCTGCACTGGCACTAGACTTAGTCAACAAATTGGTTTACTGGGTAGATCTTTACTTGGACTATGTGGAAGTCGTGGACTATCAAGGAAAAAACAGACATACTATCATTCAAGGCAGACAAGTAAGTACAATTCTGTTAGAAAATGTAGCTAAGTTAATGAAAAGAATGGTATCATACTAGGAAGAAGACCCAAAAGTTGAATTTCAATGTTGGAAATTTCTTACAAAGTCAAGGTGCAAAGGGCCGTAAAAATTATGATGTATTTCCTATATGGGAAAATGTTCTTTTCACAGTACGTTCCATAATGTCAGAGATGCCTCCACCTCCCTCCTTTGCTCTATTAAAAGCAATTCACACCAAAACAAAAAACAACAAAAATAGAACAAAAACAACAAAAATAAAAGTACCATACTAGTAAGAAAGGTGTTGGAATAGGACAGACGTTTTGATGTATTAAAATTAAAACTTGCTAAAAGCTAATTTAAGTAGTTTATTCATAAAGAGCTAGACTATCCTCTATCTCGTGTGGCCCTGGAGATACTTTGCTTACAAAAGCAAATGCCTGCTCACAGAAGTATTTTTATTAATTTAATAGGCTGGACTAAATTTTGCCTTCTGATATATTCACGTACTTCCTAGAATGAGAATTCCATGAATGTCATTGAGGTCAACCAGTTTCCCATCTGTATAGGTTTTCCCTTGTTGAATTAAAAGTTTTGCAGATAACACTCAGTAAACACCTAAAGGACATCTTTCAGTAGAAATAAGCCTTATTCACTAGTGTACTTCCTCAAATTCAATTTTACCTCGGTGATTGCACTAATTTCATGCAAGATTCTTATTGTGGGAAGCTGAAATACATGAATCTCTTTTCTTCCTTTTGTAATCTGAGAACAAATATTCTATAATTATCCCTTAAGGGTACTTTTCCTTTCTAATCATTTTTTTGACAATGAGATTCTTTTTCCTTCCTTGACAGACAAGCAAATGCACTAATCAGGGTAATAAAAATGTTCAATATTAGAGATGAGGCCAGTTGTTTCTCTCTTAATTTCACATGTCCTAAAAACCTTGATTTTTTTTTTTTTTTTGAAAGCCCTGGTAATGACTTTCAGAGGATCTAATTACTCAAATGATTATGATGGGGCCTTCTTTTCACCTATATGTCATGAGGATATTAAACCTTGAAACAAGGATAAGAAATTCAAATGATTCTCCTCATGACTACTTTTATAAAGTTTTTTAATATCTGAAGCTTTTAATTGTTCATTTTTTTCCATTTCTATTTCCTATGTTTTTTTTCTATTCCCTAAACATATATTTCTCTGCCATTAAGTAATCCAACATAGATAAATTTTTCAAAATATTCAGGCTATAGGCAAAATGGTCTATCCACCACTGTAAGCTCCTCCCACATCTGTCAGAGGTAGCAGAGCAAGAAACAGTGTACTTACTTTATGGGAAACAGGCTCTTCTGAAGGAAGACACGGGGTCAGGGAGTAATACGATTAGATCTTTACCATGTGAACATGTTCTCTACTCTGCCCAACGGCCCCCTCTATGATTACACTTTCTTTCCTGAATGTTGAAGAGCACTGTAAATATGCCATAAATCACACACTCCTAGATGAAATGCTCTAAACTTCAGGCAAAACATGCATGATATTAATGGTGTTGGGATAATACAGTACACTTGGAATTTTTATAGGAAAAAGTATTGCTCAAGTCAAAATTGGACCATAGATTTATCTAGTGAGTATGATGTCAGCTTACGTGGAAATGATATTAGTAAATAGACACATGACACCCCCACCCCTTTTCTCTGGTGCGTGCACACGTGCACACACACATTAGGGAATAACCCTTAATTAGAACAACATTATTATTTGGGCTTTAACATGGAATGATTCTCCTTGTTAATTCCTGTCTTTGATTTCTAGACTGGACATGAAGAAATGAGATATGATCACCACCACCCCAAAAACAAAAAAAAACATGCAAGAGCCAGTCTTCTTTTAATTACAGTTTATATGAGAGGACAAGAGATAGTAATAATGAGTCACATAGGTTGGAGAGATAATAAATCAAATGCTTTTGCTTAAAGTACAAAATTTATAAAATTTCCTGCTTAAAATAAAAAACTTGGGGGCACCTGGGTGGCTCAGTGGGTTGAGCATCTGACTTCGGCTCAGGTCATGATCTCACAGTTTATGGGTTCAAGCCCCGAACCGGGATGTGTGCTGACAGCTCAGAGCCTGGAGCCTGCTTCAGATTCTGCATCTCCCTCTCTCTCTGCCCCTCCCCCATTTGTGCAATGTCTCTCTCGCTCTCAAAAATAAACATTTAAAAATTATTTAAAAAACAATTTAAAAAATTATAATTTTGTTCCATAAAATATCTTACAAACCATACATAGTTTTTTTTCAAATTCTCTTAACTACATTTTGTGCTAAAACTGCACTAAAAGTGCACTATAATGCCAGAGAATTGTGACAGATTTTTTTCAACAAAATCTCTAGAACAAATCAAATGATAGCCTCACCCTACCCCGAGGCAGAACCATTGTAAATCAAATATAATACAAGGAATACTCAAATGCATTGTGCACAGCTTGTAGGCATTTGTATGGGAAAATCAGTAAACCCATTCTCTCTCTGCTTTACTAGCAGCTTTCCGTGAATGCAACTTGTCCCTACCTGCACTCAGTCCCCAGGACCTCTGCTAAGGAGAGTTTGCTGTTAAAGTGTCATGGATAGCAAAGCAAACAGCCCCATTTCTGTTACAAATATGCTTTACCAAAAAAAAGTGATGTCTGAGTAGAATTTTTTTTTTACATTTATTTAAATATGTTGTTTCATTATTTATTGTTTTCCATGCCGGGGCAATTATTCATCTAAATGTAACATGTGATTTAAACATTTTTAATTAAAAAATGGCACCTGGGTGGCTCAGGCTGATGAGGCTCCGACTTCACCTGAGGTCATGATCTCAAGGTCCCATGATTTTGAGCCCTATGTCAGGCTCTGTACCAAAAGCTCAGAGCCTGGAGCCTGCTTCAGATCCTGTGTCTCCCTGTCTATGCCCCTCCCTCAATTGCACTCTGTCTCTCTCTCTCTTTCTCTCTCTCAAAAATAAAATAAAAACATAAATAAGATGAATTTTAAAAATGGGATTTTGAACTTATAAAATAAATTTTCAAAGGTGTTTTCTCATCAGTCCATACAGCCAGAGCTACACTGTTTTAAATTCCATATTTCCCAACTGTATGAACAAACAACCCCTAAAAACATCTGAAATTTTATATAACAGTGTCTTAAGCACATTATTGAATACGCTTGGAAGTTTGGTTCTCACTAGCCTTTGAAAAGTAGCTACTAAACATGTTTTCTTAATGAATCATGTATAAAATTCTTCATACATTCGGAACTGCTTTATCTACTATTGCATAATGTTTTCTATTCAGAGGAAAAAATTTAAATTAGTGAAGTGTTGAATTCTTGAAGAGAAAATAAATGATAAGATGTGTGTGACTCTTCTATGGGGATTTTCCACAGTAGTAAATAGCAATCAGTTTTTCTTTCAAGTTAAAAGCAGCATAATTAAAAATCATAGTTATTTTTGTTCCTCCATATAGGTCAGACATCTTTATGGAATAACTGTGTTTGAAGACTATTTGTATGCAACCAATTCTGATAACTTCAGTATCATAAGGATAAACCGATTTAATGGCACTGATATTCAATCATTAATTAAAATGGAAAATGCTCGAGGAATCCGAATTTATCAAAAAAGAACTCAACCAACAGGTAAGACTCAAGACTTCTTCATTGCCTTTATAATGGTGGGTTGAATGGGGAAATGGTCCTTGTGCTCTGTATGGAGTTAAAGTGGGTGAGTCATAAATTCTTTTTGATAGCAAAAGTGTACATGTCTGCTTGATAAAATGGAAGAGCGCTCCCTGCACAAGTCTAAATGACAAATTGTTCAGTTCCTAGTGAATTGTTTCTACAACCATAGAATTGAAATGATGGCTAGATTTAGATTCAGGAAAGAGCTTTCAATCATCATGTGTGTAGACAGGGAACCCAGATACTAAGATGCTAAGGATGTTTTTTGGTATCATTCTGAAAGACAAATTTCAAATCAGGTGACTTCCTTACTGTATCTCTTCAGTTTTTATTGTAGTCATTTGGGTCTCTTAACTTTTCCTAATTATTCTTTAATACAAGTTAATTAAAAATAACTTTTAATGAGAAGGCTATAATGTTTCCAAGTATTTCTTAGAAACACAAACTAGTTATTTTTGCATAGTAGGTTAATGATGCTTGTTCATCAATACAATTTACATTCAGTCATATATAGAATAATGTAACGTGCCAGAATCACCACTCCAAATTTTCATCATCTTTTTGTGCTTCAAAATGAAACTAATTTAGAATTATGTAAACACTAACATAGATTTAGTTGAGGCAATGTATTGTCACAAATCTGTTTACAGTCAATTTAAATTTGGGATTCTGTAAATAAACATTATTAGAGTTTGATGTTAGTATACATTTATTTGCCAATTATTCACTGAGCATTTACTATGTGCCAGGAACTGTTGTATGTACACTGGGACTGTAGCAGTAAATAAAACAGACAAAAATTCTTGTATTTATGATATTTGTATCCTAGTAGAGAAGACATAATTTTAAAGGGATCAAGTATATTAGAAGATAATTAGTGCTATAAAGAAAAAATAAAGCAGATAGGGCATTTCAGGGATGGGGGTACTTTGCAATTTTATATTGAATGGTTTGAGGAAGTTCCAGTGAACAAATGAAATTAAATGAACACTTGAAGTAATTGAAGGAGTGAGGCACAAACATGGCAGGTAGAGAGATGAGCAGGCACAAAGACCTTAAGGAAGAGCGTGTTTAGAGTTTTCAAGAAACAGCAAGGAGATGTATGTGTCGAGAGCAGAGCAAAAAAGGGTAAGAGAAGTAATAGGGGAGGTTGGACAAATGAAGGAGGACCATAGCAAGTAGGGTCTTCTAGACATTTGCAAAATCTTTTCCTTACAGAGATGAGGATTCCTTAGGAAGCATTAGACAGAGTCTCATGATATGACTCACTTTTTAAAGCAATCACTGTGGCTACTATTTTGACAAAGGCTATTGGAGACAAAGGTAGAAGGTAGGGGTATTTTCATTTTGAAAATAGGAATACAAAATGAACATGGCAGAATTTTTAAAGCATAACCATTTTAGTATTAAAAGAAAATTGCCATGTTATTTGTCACAATCTCAAGTAAGTGATGATCAAAAAGAAATATAACCACAATAGTATATAAAATCTTAGTGACATTATTCCTACCACAGCCTTTTTTTCTTTGACTCATCTTTTTCTCATTCTCTTCATATGTCATGGGGTACTTTTTTTTTCTTTTTGTAACTTCTACACTCATGAAATGTTCTGTTCCTCAATCTCTACATGCAAAGTAGCCTCTACATTTTGGAAATTACTCTCTCTCGCTCTCTCTCTCTCTCTCTCTCTCACACACGCACACACACACACACACACACAAACACACACACACACACACACACATTCATTTTGTTTTAGGGTTCTCAATATGGCAGTTGACTCAAAATTGAAAAAAACAGTGTTGTCTCAGCACTTCTCAGTAAAGATAGTTCCTGAATCATGTTTCTTCCACATTAAGTGCCCACTTAATGGATTTCAAAAGAAATCCTTTCTCTGCTTAATTACCTAACCTGGCATATCTTTATAGTATCTTTTTATATTTGTAAGAAATAGGTATTTTAAGAAAGAACAACAAGCGTGAATCAGAAATACCAAGTTACTTTTTGTGCCTACATGTAAACAGTTTGATATAAAAGCAGAATTTTTTTCAATATAACCTTAGGAGGGCTTTGAAAAATTCCTACCTCTTCTTTGATGAAGTTTAAACTCTTTTTTCCAATTGATTATGGTAATAAATCCTAGGGTATAAAGATTTGGGGGAGGATTCCCTCTTCATGCACTATAAAAGTTTCGACATACTGATGCACATAATTATCTTGTCTTTGGAAATTTTCAAGTGTGCTGTTTTTTATTTGTTGTAGTCAGAAGCCATGCATGTGAAGTGGATCCATATGGAATGCCAGGGGGATGCTCACACATCTGTCTGCTCAGCAGCAGTTACAAAACACGGACCTGTCGCTGCAGGACGGGCTTCAACTTGGGAAGTGATGGCAGGTCGTGCAAAAGTATGTTGTTAAAATCAAACACTTTGCCAGCAGCTACTGCTTCAGAATAGGTTTTTTTAGTATTAATTAGCTATGTCAACATCAGCAATAACATAAGACTTAACAGGTGGAATTTGCCTACACAATGTACCAGCCATTTTTCCTTAGTATTTAGGAGTTTTGTTTTTGTTTGTTTTGTTTTGTTTTTGTGAGAATGTAAATGAGAAACTGAATCAGGCTATAGAGTCACTAAATTTATGAGTCCCTGGGAAATATATTTCAGGGAAGATTTTTAGGAAGATCTTTCTTTAATTCCCTAAAGAAGGTTTTTGGTCTAATGAGCCTGAATTATTGGTTGACCGTATTTTCTCTTATCTGAACCAAGAAGCTGCTCCTAGTAATAGGTGTGTTGTTTAGTCCAATAAAAATCCACATAAAGCAATGTTTCACCTTATCCAGCATCACTGGGGAGTGAAATTCATTTCATTATTTAATTTTCCAGGTAACTGGAGCTATACTAATTAAATATCAATCTCTTTAACAATTTTATTGAAAAGCTTTCTAACAGACTTATCTTTGCTTTATTTTTGAGATATGCTGAATAACATAATTGTTCTTTATTTAAAAAGATAATGAATAATTATATGCATGACTTTTGCAAATTTAGATTTTTGCCCCCATATCAATTAAAGTCTTTACTTGGAGTCTTCATAAGCAAATAGACTAGAATGGCCCTTGTAGGAATGGTGTCCCTGTGGAGATTACTGTCTGTTAAATGTCTCCCAAATACCATAATTTTTAAAGTTATGATGACTGCTTTTTACAGTGTCCATTGTATCTCCATTTTGTTATAACAATGGCTTTTTATTTCTGTCAGTGTTCCTTCTCTGGTCACTGTCCTGCCATGTCTTTGACTTTCTTGTCATTGTTTACTGAGGACTATGAAATTAGATCACTAAATTTGTTATTAGTTAAGTCCAAATGGTTTGAAGTAGTAGTACAAATACTTTTAAATCGACAATCCAGGAGGCTCTACTGTGATAAAATATATGTCTTAGTATTTTGTTTTCATTTCTAACTTTGTATTAAATGCTGGGTTTCATGTTCAAGATATCCTCTGGATAATTGAAAGTTAGGAGACTCAAGATATGCAAAGTTGTGCATGCATGTGTGTATGTGTTGCCAACTTTTAAACTAGTGTGTTTACAACTTGAAAAGTGATGGCATGTCACGCAAAAATGCAATCATACTCATTTATACGTGCATATTTTCATGCATACTCACATAAATACATATGTTTGGAGAAAAACATAGGATGACAATTGCATAAACTTCAATCACCCGTAATGTAGTGTATCAATCAAGGCACATTTACATTAACAAAGACCATTCTAGCTATTTTAAGCAGAAAATATAGGTGCTTATACAATCATTGAAAAGTCTGAAGCAATAGCTCCTAGACTCAGTCTTCAGAACATCCCTCAAAACCACTATCAAACTACCCTGGCTTAAAACCAGAAAACTGTCACAATCAGAAGCTTGGGCATCAGGAAGCCACAATGATCATGGTAAGTCCAAAAGTCCATCATTTTGGTTGAGATCCAGGATCTCCACAACTTGCATCAAAGCTATTAGCGCCAGATATGTGTCACAACTGATAGTTCCTTACTGGCAAACAACACAAAACACAACAAAACTAAACCCTCTTCCTTGCCTTTTAATATACACAAAAGAAGAACACTAATGTGGAAAAATTCAATTTCTCCTTTAGATGAATAATGACAGAAGTAACAAAGGCAGCCTCATTTCCACATTCCACACTTGAGCTATTACATCTGATTGTGGTACTTAAAATCAGGTCCATCTCTATTTGAGTGTCTCTGAAATGAAGTTTTTAGTTTCAATTGTCTTCTAGTGTCTGGACAATGTCAAGTGTCAAGACACTAGAAGAGATTTTAAAGTAGGTATTGAATGAAATAAGTAGGTAAGTAAACAATGGGGACAATGGTTACTCTTATTTAAAGCACACACACACAAACACATACATTAAACAAATGAAGTGTCATGTTTACCAATTACCAATTAAAACATTAATGAAAAATGTTATCAAAATTTGATATAGTGAAAACAGTATTCTAATGCATTGCTAACAGAAATTGGAAATTTATGTCACTGTTGGAAAGACATTTGATAAAACATACAAAGACATAAAACTGAATGTATCCTGTAAGAAATTATTCCTCGTTTGACTGTAGAAATTCATTATAAAAGTATTTATAATAACAAAGACCCAGAAACAATGTAAATACCCAGAAATAAGTAGCTGACTTATCATATTGCCTCTCTAGCATGGAACATGTTGCTGCCATTGAGAGTAATGTTTTGAAGACCTTTTAATGACACAATAAAATATCATTAATTTAAAAAAATGAGGTAGTAAAATGCATATGTAAGATTCCTATTTTTTTATTTCATTGTTTTTTTTAAGATTCCTATTTTTAAAAACAAAAGTATATGTGCACGTAAAATTTGTAGGAAATGTCACTTTTGAAATAAATACTCACTTTTAAATAATATGTAATATTATTATTAAAAGATATTCTTGGGGCACCTGGTAGCTCAGTCGGTTAAGCATCCCACTCTTGATTTCAGTTCAGGTCATGATCTCATGGTTTGTGAGATAGAGCCCTGTGTCAGGCTCCACACTGAGAGTGGGGAGCCTGCTTAGGATTCTTTCTCTCCTCTCCCCTTCTTTCTGCCCTTCTACCACTTGCACTTTTTTTCTTTCTCAAAATAAATAAACATTCAGAAAAATAAAAACGGTACTTTTGAAAATAGATACAGTGAGAGACGGTGAAGGCAATGAGGAAGATGGATGTTAATATTCTTTACCAGTAATTCCATTTCTAGAAATGTATACTTAGAGATCATCATAAAAAATATATAAAATTCTAGGTTTAAAAAATGCTTATCTCAGTATTATTATAATAATGAAAAGATAAAATCAACCCTAGCGAATAGTTTGACAAATTATCGTATAGGATACAGATCATACTCAAAGAATGTGAAGCTTAAATAATGGATCAACATGGGACATAATTTTGATGCTAACATTGAGTAATAAAAGCAGAATATAAAATTGTCCTCTTATATATAATTGTGCATTAGAAAAATTAATTTTGAAATAGTCACATAAAGGAATATAATACAACAGTGTAAATGAAAAATGACTACAACAACCATGGATGAATGTCACAAATATAGTAAAAATAAAGATAACTCAGAGAAGAATTCACGCATGCAATTCAAACATGAAAAATCATGTTTGGAATACATACCACATATAGACTGAAACTTGCAAAAAAAAATCATGGTAAACAATATAATTAGGATATTGGACATCTCTGAGATGAAAGGGGAATAGGAAAAAAGGGGGAGGACTGAATCCCTTCCAGTGTTCTGGAAGGGCACATGAATCCCTTCCAGTGTTCTGGAAATATTTTTAAGATGTGTGTGGGGTACATGCAATTTGTTTTATTTTTCTTTGTAATAAAAAATAATAAATATGTTTATATACATTTAATATTCAATAACACTAATTTTGAAAGAAAACAAGGGAAAGAATATATAAACTGATAATATAGTTTGTATTGAGAGTGTTGTGTTTATGAGTAATACTCATTTTTTCTTTTTTCTCCAGATTTTCAATAGGTTAGTTATTTTACTTTGCTAACAAGCTGACTTATGGTATTGTCATCCAATGAAACTGAATCATTTGTAACCTCAGTTTTATTTATAAAACTCAATGTTTTCCCTTTTATATAAAAATATTTTCTTCAAATTATGTAGACTAAGTCAATTGCTCTCTCAATTGAAGAGCCTGGAATATATTTCCATATGAAAGTCTGTAGGAGTCAGTTCACTCTATAGTAAAAGCTACATTGAATTTGGCATTTTTAACCTGGGGAATTCTTTTTGTTCGGGGTGTTTGTTTTGTTTTGTTTTTATAAGGGCTGCGTTGTACATCAGAGTTACTGGAGGACAGCATCAACCTCTAACATTCTTATTAATATTTAAAAAAAAGTGATGTAACTGACATTTTATTTCAATTCTTAAACAAATAAATCATTTGTTTAGGCATCTGTAATATATTCACATGCAAGTGTGTGATACTGTGTGAATCTATTTTTTTGCCTCTGACAGCCTTCCATGCAGACTCTGAGGAGGGGTGTTTTAAATATTGTAAAGTTTGTAGCATTGTCAGACATAATGAATGCTACAGTTTGTATCTACAGAATGTGCTAGATTGTAATGAATTGTAAAATTAAATGTGCCGGATGTTTTAATAAATGTCCATTTTACTGTTACCAGTTATCCAATGATCTGTCATGTTTTTGCTATACAGACAGTTACAGACAAAAGAATAATTAACTAAATATAACCCATTCACGGAAGTAATTTCGGTTTTAATTAAAGTAATGCAATTAGCTGGCCTTCTTGCATCGAGATACATTTGGCATATTTTAGAGTTTAATTTTTGGTATTGAATTTTAAAAAAGCTAATTGTGCCAGTTAATTAAACAGTGGCATTATGCAGTATAAAGAAGATTAGGCAGCATCAGTTGTTTATGTTTGTAATCTTTCTTCTGCAGGACCGAAGAATGAGTTGTTCCTCTTTTATGGGAAAGGACGCCCAGGAATTGTTAGAGGAATGGACTTGAATACCAAGATAGCTGATGAATACATGATCCCCATAGAGAATCTGGTAAACCCTCGTGCTTTAGATTTCCATGCAGAAACCAATTATATCTACTTTGCTGACACCACCAGTTTCCTGATTGGCCGGCAGAAGATAGATGGCACTGAGCGAGAAACCATCCTGAAAGATGGTAAGTGACAATGTGTAATATTGACATCAAACTGCTCGCAGATAAAGCACTGTGAAAGGATAAATCCAACATACGTAGAGCTTATTTTAACCAGAACCTAAGTTGCTATTTATTTAAAAATATTTGTTAATGTAATTTTCTTCAGTAACATTATTTCTACATTTTTTCACGTACTAGTGTATTAAAACCATCATTATAAAATGGAACTTGGAATTGTCCAATCCATGTTAAACATTACAGGAATTAAATTACATTATTTATTCACCTTTGTGGAAAAGGCAGATTTTCAGTTATATGTCTATAGTGCTCTATGGCAGAACATAAGATTTAACAGGACATTAGAACTTGTGTAATATTTGATTCTTATAAGCATATTGGTCATGTCATTCAAAGTGCATTAAAGATATCAATGTCCCACTGTCATTGCATTTCTTGCATATTGTTTCTTACTTTATAAATCATTAAAATTGAGTTCTCTAGCGATGCCCTTGAAATATCTGTAGTCTCAGATAAACTTTGGACCTAGTTTTACTTATAGAAACTTTATACCTAGTTTTACTACTTATATGCAACGATATACTTGCAAACATCTATGTATAAACTTTGTTAAAATGGTTTATTTTATAAATGTCATGGCTTGGAAACAACCAGTCAGGTAATTAAGTAGTGTAACTTTGGTATTAGTAGAAAATAACTTCAATAACCAAGCAAACCTTGGGGCGCCTGTGTGGTTCAGTTGCTTAACTGTCCACCTTTGGTTCAGGTTATATTTTCATGGTTCCTGAGTGTAAGCCCCACATCAGGCTGGGGATTCTCTCTGTCTCCCCTCTCCTACTTTCTCTCTCTCTCTCTCTCTCTCTCTCTCTCTCTCTCTCTCTCTCTCTCTCTCTTTCTAGCTCTCTCTCTTTCTCGCTCTCTCTGCAGATAAATAAACTGTATTAAAAAAATGATCAAACCAAGTCTTTGACTACTAGTCACTTTTAAACATGTTCACTAATGATTCAGGGATCATGTTTCCTCACACATACAATCTATTTACTTCTTAAATATTTTAAAAATCCTTGATTTAGAGAACCTTAATTATATGCTTATTATATGAAGAACAAAGTACTTACTAGCTATCTCAGGAGATAAAAAGAATTTTAAAAAGTGACCACTGCCTTCAAGTTCATAATCTACCTTTGGATAGAATATAAACACATAAAAATGTAAATGCTTTGCAGCATTTAATAAGTTCAAAACTGGCCCAAAGAAATAACATGATTCATGGAGAATGTCCATGTGGTGGGAATCCACAGGGAGGAGGAGATATCTTTATGTGATTATTCTTAGAGAACTTTCTGTGCAGGAGGTGATGTTTGGGCTGGATCTTAAAGGAAGAATATTATAAGGGAGGGAAAGATATTTTGGATCAAAGAACTCCATTGAACCAAGAAAAAAAAAATGTGTACTCCAGAAAGAGGATGAGGTGAACTTCAGTGGATCACTTAAGATTTTAGTCACAGGGAAGAGGGTCCGAGGAGAGGTGGAAAGTGGAAGGTGATTAAACAAAAGACCTGGGATATGAGGTGAAGGGGCTTGGATGAAATCCTGAAGGGCTAAGAGGAAGGCAATGCTTTTGAGCCAAAGAATCATGTGAATGAAAACATATGTTTTAGGAGAATCAAACTGGAGGGTGGAGTGCAGAATGAATCAGAGAGGAAGGAGAGAAAATAAGAGCAGAGACACATTAAAATTATTTACAGCATGAGTGGTAATGAGTGGTGGTCTTTCCTGTCTTTTAGTGGGAACAGGGAAGCATAAGGATATTATTCATTTAACTCAGGTTCACTTTAAATCAAACCTTGAATGATAAAATGTACACTTTCCACGAGTGACAAATGAAGTGTTAAAATGAAAAATCTCCCTGTTTTTTTTTTTTTTTGTAGTTTACTGATTAAGGCAATATGAAGCCACCATAGCATTTTTAGAGTTGCTAATTAGAGTTAAGATTTTTATCTTAAATTGGACATGGCAGAGGCTCTCTGCCTACATTTCTTTGTAGTGTGATTTCATGTGATGGAGAATTGACAATTTTAGAAGGACAATAGACTTTCACATTCTGTGTCAGGAGATTCATTTGGATTGCTCTGATTTTGAACGAGAAATTTTCAAGAAATAAAATGTAACATAGAAGGGTCTTGGTTTCCTTTAAAAAAAATGTCAGTTCCTGTGCTGTGACTGAATGTTCCAGTTAATAATTCTAACTTTGATAACAATTTCTTATCAGTGACATTGGTGCGTCTTTGCATTTCAGCACAGCAACAGAGATCAGCTCTAATAGCCACTTGACTGCCAGGCACATCTGTACATTGTTGTTTTGGCAGTATGAAGGTTATGAGAACATTTTGTAGATTTCACACCTGAAATATACTTAACATTTTGATATTGCTGTGCAAAGACTGTTTCATACTTTTTTCTTAATCTTTCTCCTCACCATTAAAGAGAATGATAATAGACATTATAAGATTAAGATGTCAAAACAGAACTTACATTTGGCAAATGACAATTCATCATTCTTAGAATCGAAACAAAATAAATTCTATATGTATTCACTAATTTAGCTAGACTATCTATCCACCATCCAACCTGAAGACTAGAGGTAATGCTTGGTTTGACAAATTATTTTGTAAGCTTGGTAGAAATTCTGAATCTCAGATATATTTGTATAGTTTGAAGTACAAGGCTATAAAGATTTTACTGTTTGTAAATAAAACATCAATATCTTGAATATCTTTCATGTAAGCTCAGATCCTTTCTATAAAGAAAGAAAAACAGCATTTCAGAAAATTCCCATCTCTATTTATTCTTTGATTTTTTTTTTCTCTCAGAGGTTGATGGAAAACTTCCTAAATGTGGTGTATCGTATAGTCTGTAGAATCTTGTGGGCTGAAACTGTAGCTATAAATAAAAGATAAAGGACGGGCACCTGGCTGGCTCAGTTGGTTTAGCCTCTGACTTCAGCTCAGGTCATGATCTCACAGTTCGTCAGTTCGAGCTCCACATTGGGCTCTGTGCTATCAGCTCAGAGCCTGGATCCTGTTTTGGATTTTGTGTCTCCCTCTCTCTCTTCCCCTCCCCTGCTCATGATCTGTCTCTCAAAAATAAATAAACGTTTAAAAATATTTTTAAAAAAGATAAAGGACAATTGTCTCTTTGAGATACTTCTATCTACCTCAATACGTACTGAAAACATCTGTGAAATAAAGATATATTAATGATGTATTTAAAAATAGACTTCCATAAAGACAAATCTATACCAATCTGTAAGTTTTTTTATTCTCCAGAATTCTTGCCATAATTTTGTAAAATTCATACTATTTATTTTAATTAATTATTTATTTATTCATCCGGTCAATAAACATCCAGCAAATGTCTTTGCTGGGCCAGGTGCCATTGTAAATGATGGGACTATTGCAGTAAACAGGACAAAGCTTTATATTTAGTTTGTATCTAAATAGTAGGAAGCAGATAATAAACACACACATAAATGAACAAGATAACAATAAGTGCCATAAAGAAAATAAAGTAGGACACTGTGGTCAAAAGTAAAAAGAGATATCAACAGGAGGCAAATTTAGACTAAGTGGTTAGCGAATTTAATTACCTATTCTTGCTAGGTATAATTGTTATACCATCTAAGAGAACAAGATGGATATTCTTTATAAGATCAAATTCACTTTTATCTTCTTGGGTGTCTTGTCCAAGATCCATTTTTCATTGCAGGATGAATTATAATTCTCAGCAGAAAGGAAAAAAAAATAGAAAACTGATAGCTTACTATTAAATTTATTATTGTATGCATTCTGTTAATGCAGTACTTGTTTCTAAACTGTATAAATTAATTCTAATGGGATATGTATATCCAAATAGAAGACATGTTAAAACAATCTTTCATATCATTCCATATCTTTAAAGTACTAAAAAAAAAAAACCACTCAAAGCATTTTTCCTGAATTTGAAAGTTATTAATGCCTGAAGCTATAACAGAAAAACTGTAATTTCAAAAGCTCCCATAATTTAACTGGAGATTTGAGGTCACCAGGTTTGTGGTAATTTGTTACAATAGCCAAAGGAACTAAAAGAAAGCGTGTGCTCTTAACCACTTTATATATTGGGGGGTCTCTCTCTCTCCCCCCATATATATACATATATATATTTATATACATATATTCATATACATATATATACATATATACATACATACATATATCATGGTGGGTTCTATTTGATTGAGATCTGGAGTAGGTACATGTTTCCACACCTCAGACTCTTCCTTTAACTGAAGGTATTTGCAAAAGCCTTTAAATTGGAGAATAAAGAATAACTTTGGACAGGATTGCAACATAGGATGTCTTTTCTGATAATATGAAGAGAAGTGTAGCCAGGAGGAAAGATGAGTCTGTGCTGAACATATTCTCTAAATAACACGTTTGAAGATAATCTGTTGACTACCAAAGCATAGTAACTTATTTGTGTGTTTGCTTGTCCAGCATCTGAAGGATCTTCAGCTCAATTCTATCCCTGGCATCTCCATTCTCCCTCCATGGATTTTAGAATCAGTTTTTCCAGTTTGTCAGTTTGAAATATATGGTATTATACCCGGGGCATGAATTATTTTTCATCATTGTAAATCGTAAAATACTACCAGAACCACCACTGCCAGCACCACCCACACCCCCATCCCCCCCCCATCCCCCCACGCCCCACTCCCCACTCCCCACACCCCACACTTACACACAAATGACGACCAACTTAACACCCACTTCAGAACTCCAGAAACATTTCCAGGCCTCTCCTCTAACTGGTCCTAGGGCACCTACTTACAACAGATTACAGGATATAATCTGTTCCCAAAGGACACCAATCTTAGTGTAAGATTATCATTTTCTAGAGATCACCATTTGTTCTTGGATGTCAATGAACTTCACCATTGTATAACGCTGTATGAATTTCTGGTATGTCCTAAAGGTCCATTGTGTGTGTGTGTGTGTGTGTGTGTGTGTGTGTGTGTATTTTATTTTTAGTCCATGTACATAACATAGTATTATATTACTTTCAGGTATACAATTAGAGTGATTTAACATTCTCATATAATTCCCAGTGCTCATCAAGATAGGTGTACTCTTAATCTTCACCTATTTCACCCATCCTCCTATCTACCTCCCATCTGGTAACCCTCTGTTGTTTTCTATAGTTAAGAGTCTGTTTCTTGGTTTGTCTCGACTTTTTCCTTTGTTCTTTTTTTGTTTTTTGTTTTTTGCTTTTTTTTGCTTTATTTCCTAAATTCCACATATGAGTGAAATCATAGGGTATTTATCTTTCTCTGGTTTATTTCACGTACCATTATACTCTCTTGCTCTATTCATGTCATTGCAAATGCTAAGATTTCATTCTTTTTTATGTGTGAATAATACCCCATTGTGTGTGTGTGTGTGAGTGTGTGTGTGTGTGTATGTATGTGTGCACACATGCATCCCATCTTATTCATCCATTCATCTATCAATGGACACTTAGACTGCTTTAATAATTTGTCTATTATAAATAATGCTGCAATAAACATAGGGGTGCATATATCCCTTCAAATTGTATTTTTTTTTATTCTTTGGATAAATACAAGCAGCATGATTATTGGATCATTAGGTAGTCCTATTTTTTTTTTTTTAATTTTTTGAGTAGCCTCCATACTGTCTTCCACAGTGGCTGCACCAGTTTGCATTCCCACCAACAGTGCATGAGGGTTCCTTTTTCTCTACATCCTTGCGAATACTTGCTGTTTCTTGAGCTTTTGATTTTAGCCATTCTGACAAGAATGAGGTAATATCTCATTGTGGTTTTGATGTACTTTTTCCTCATGATGAGTAATGTTGAGCATCTTTTTTGTGTCTATTGGCCATCTGTATGTCTTAGGAGAAATGCTTGTTCATGTCTTCTGTCCATTTTCAATTGGATTATTTATTTGGGTGTGTTGAGCTATATAAACTCTTTACATATTTTGGATACTAACCCCTTATTGGATATGTCATTTGCAAATATCTTCTCCCATTCAGTAGGTTGCCTTTTAGTTTTGTTTGTTACCATACTGTTTTGATTAGTACAGCTTTGTAATATAACTTGAAGTCTGGAATTGTGATATGTCCTGTTTTGTTTTTCTTTTTCAAGGTTGTTTTGGCTATTTAAGTTCTTTTGTGATTCCATACACAGTTTAGAATTGTTTGTTCTAGGTCGGATGATATTTTTGTAGAGAGTGCATGAATCTCTAGACTTCTCTGGATAGTATAAACATTTTAACAATATTTGTTCTTCTAATCCATGAGCATGGAATATCTTTCCATTTGTGTCATCTTGAATTTCTTTCATCAGTGTTTTATGGTTTTCAGAGTATAGGTCATTCACCTTTTTGATTACGTTTATTCCTAGGTATTTTTTTTTGGTGCAATTGTAAATGGGATTGTGTTCTTAATTTCTCTTTCTGCTGCTTCATTATTAGTGTATAGAAATGCAATAGATTTCTCTATATTCATTTTTTATCCTGCAATCTTACTGAATTTATTTATCAGTTTTAATAGTTTTTTGGTGGAATCTTCAGTTTTCTACGTATAGTATCATGCCATCTGCAAATAGTGAGTTTTACTTCTTTGTTACCAATTTGGATCCCTTTTATTTTGTTTTGTTGTCTGAGTGCTGTGACTACGACTTCACTACTATGTTGAATAAAAGTAGCAAGAGTGAATATCTTTGTCTTGTTCCTGATATAAGGGAAAAGGTCACCATTTGTTTTTGAATGTCAGTGAACCTCAGCATTGTATAACTCTCTAGGAATTTCTCGTGTGTCTAACGAACTAATTTTATGGTGATGCAACTAACATATTGAGATATCAGTAATGAATTTTGTTAGAAAGTTCCCATGTACTTTAAGGAGTGAGTATGCCTTGGAAAACATTTTAAAATTAAGAACAACCTTTTACTCTCTGCTCTTAGATTCCAGGTGCATATCAGTCTCATTTTTCTGACATTGACTCTGAACTTTCTCATAAGGGAATGCTCAAAGATTCTGAGAGATATAGACTCTGACCAACCATTAAAGAAAATAATGGACACATTTGTCAGCCATCAGACATTTCCTAATTAAAACTGCTAAGAAGAGATTTGTGAGCATTTGCAATTCCTGAGATTCTAATAGATATTGCCCCACTGAGTAGCAAGGTTATAGCCTGTTAGCACGTACTAACTCCCATTGTCTGTCAATAAGATGTTTTTGTTTCCAGAATTCAGTGGAGATTTGAGTCCGAAAATATGGGCTCAGTTTCATAGTTAATTTGCAAACATATATTTCTCATATTTTTTTATGTTTCTCATGGAGTATATGAGATATTTGGGGAAAAAAAAAACCTCTAAGCGAATATATATGTCTTCTGTGAAAAGTTGACATGAATAGGAGTAGCTTGAAATCTGGATTCCAAAGTACGTTGTCATTAAAAAAATGTAATTGGCCATGTGGCTAATGAATTTTGGTGAACACAAAGATATATTTCCCCTTATTTATTTCCACACATCATAGGCATATATACCTAGGCATAAGCATGGACAAATGTGTGCTACTTGTGCTGCAAATGCATGCATACAATGAACCACAAATACATGCATATACATAATAGCTGAGATAGCTCTAGAACTTCTATAAAGACATGTCTTATCTTGTAAATTCTAAATTGCTGGTAAGATCAAAACAGAGAATGTGAAAATACTTGGTAATCTCCAAAATATATTAGAGTATTATTACAAATATAACCATTATATCAATAGATATTCTGATGAGTATAATTTTTTGCACATTTTAACTAAATTTCCAGTTTTCATGATAAATTAAAATAAAGAAATGCATTCTACCCAGTTTCTTAATTATTCTTAGCATTATGTGATTTTTATTTGTTACTTAAGAAATCACTTGGGAATCCTTTATTAACCTAGGGCTACTATTGTGAACATTGACTATAATTGTAATGTTGCTTAGGTTAATACAGATTTCTGAGTAAAAGACAAGTTTGACAAATCATACTTGGCTGACATGACTTTAAGGTCTTAGATTAGGAAATGCTAGCTCAAATTGTGGGGAAAGATAATATCCATGATGCAAGCTGAAAAAGTTACCATGACACTCTCCATTTTGAGAGGATTTTAGGGGAATGGTAATAGCCATTGTCTGTGTAACCAATATATCAAAAATGTGGCTCTGACCTATCTAAAGCATAACTTTATTTTTGTCTCCCATTTGGTCTTGAAAATTTATTTTGTAGCATAAGTCTCTTATTGGCAGAACTTTCCACAGCAAAACTTGAAAACTTGTGTTGTCTTCTGGCTAGAAGCCTGGAAAAGGAAAGGAGGACATATTTGGTTCCTTATCTTTCTCTGCCATGCATTTATTTTCCCTGCTACCCATCCCAACTTGTTGGTCAACTACCAGTGCTAACTCATTGCTTAACATTGGTGGGAACTGGTGAAAGGGGTACAGTGATACAGAGATAGCAAGGGTCTTATTTGAATTAATCCCTTTGTAAACTGACCTCTCTATGAGCATGACAAGTCTTTAAAATTTACTCTCTTGAGGAGTTTAGGTATGTGTGTCTGTATGTTTGTGTGTGTGCATGTGCAAGATTTTGGGGAGTTTTCTGTTAGATCTAATTTAATTTCCCTTGGACAAAGTGTATGAGATTTTATGCTTGTGACTTTGCATTCTGAATATCCAGTTCATATCCATTTTGTTACTGTTTGAGTCCTTGTACCCAGCTGAGCTACGTTGTACTGGACAGAAGACATTCCTATGCCAACATTCTCTCCTGTGTGGTCTACACAATAATCTGAAAAACATCTGCCCTGGTAAACTCTGGGAATACAGATATAGTGCAAATCAACCACCACTTAGCTTTTTTAGATATAAAACTTTCTCAGGCATGAGTTATGTGCATTTGGGAAAACTGAAAATTGAGAACTCAATTCAAAGATCTCTCAGGGGTGCCTGCATGGCTCAGTTGGTTGAGTGTATGACTATTGATTTTGGTTCAGGTCATGATCTCCTATTTCATGAGATCAAGCCCCAAATCAGGCTCCACACTAGGTATGGAGCCTGCTTGGGATTCTCCCTCTCCCTCTCTGTCTCCGCCTGCCCCCTCAACCCCTGTTCTTCTCATTCTCATTCTCTTTCTCTCTCTCTCAATAAATAAATATATGAATAAATAAATAAATAAATAAATAAATAAATAAATAAATAAACATTAAAAAAGTCACATGGAAGCTCCATCACTAGAGTTGAGGTGAAGGGCATTCCTTCAATCTCTCTTTCCTATAGCCTTGGGAGATTGAAGGGCAAGGACTAGAGAATTACAGAAAAGCAGCCTCTCCAAAGTTCTCTTCCCTTTACATTGTCTTCCCTTTACACCATTCATCCTGTTGAGGTCCCCAAGAGCTGTGGAAACAGTTCTGATATAGTTCTTTGTAAAATATGAGAACTGTTTTTTTTTTCTCACACTTGCTTTGATTTTTTTCATCATTTTGGCTCATATTCCAACCTTTAATTTTAACATCCCATTACAAATGTCACAGTGAGTTACTATTGCTCCTAATTTTGCAACCAAATTGCTGATGTTCTAATAGTCATTAGGCAGTTGTCCAAATGACACCTGGGGAATAAAAAACAATAGTAAGACTGTTTTGAAACTTCATTTAAACATACAGGTGATAACAAATAATATTTTCACTCACCTTTATGCTCCTAGTTCTTTTTTTCATTATTTTATTTTAATATCACTTTTGTTCTTTTTATTTGAAACACTTTAAGCATTTTGCAAGGCTTAGAATTATGTCTTTTCAAATTAAAAAAGTGTTTAAAAATAAGAATAAAAGCTCTTGAGAGGTTCCAAGACAACACTTTCCCTAGACAAGAGGTACAAGAGCACCTCTTCACCTCTCATCATTTTTCTCCAATTGTAACATCTCAAATGGCACTTTTGCTTATCATTTATATTTTTAAGTGTAAGGAGTACTAGGTGTGGCATGATTTCTAAAATGTTATATTTCTGGCCATTGAACAATATCATCTGAGTTAATTTTCTGTCCAAATTCTCCAGAATCACAAAATACATAGACATTAAAATTATTTCCAGTCATAGACAGCACTGGCTCTCCAGATAAATGAAAACATTTCTTATTTGCTGTGTATCGCAAGTCATAGAACTGTTGCTAATAAATAATTTCCATTGCATATACTATTTTACGTTATGCCAAGGAGAAAATTATGTCACTTTTGGATACCACAGTCATGATTTGTGAAGTGAACAAAACTAGAGTACCTAGCCATGAGTATATATATTCTATACCCTCTTTACCACTGATTAGTTTGATGATGAGCATTACCGGATATATTGACATATATTTAGAGTCAAAAATATTAGATTAAATGTGACTCACATTAGTTATTTGGTATCATATAGACAAAAATCTTTAGGTAATGGATCTTTTTCTCTTTCTTTTTTTCCTAACAAAAATGGTTGAATTAAATGATATTCTTTTGGTCTATCTAAAAATGGCTACAAATTTTATTCTGAACCTCTGTATTTTTCTTCTGATAAACTCTAGCCATTTTTATAACTTTATTTTTAAAAATCATCTTTATTGCATCATAATTTGCATACAGTAAAATTAACCTTTTTAAACATTTTTTTAATGTTTAGTTATATTTGCGAGAGAGAGAGAGAGAGAGAGAGAGAGAGAGAGAGAGAGAGAGAGACAGTGTGTGAATGGGGAAGGGGCTGAGAGAGGGAGACACAGAATCTGAAACAGCCTCCAGGCTCTGAGCCAGCAGCATAGATTCTGACACAGGACTTGACTTGAACTCATGAGCCATGAGATCATGACCTAGGTCGAAGGCAAGATGCTTAACTGATTGAGACACCCAGACGCCCCAAAAGTCAACTTTTTCAAGGGAGTAGTTCAATGTATCCAGATGAATAATCATCACCACAATCAAATTAGAATATTTCCATCTCCCCACAATGTTCCCTCACATTCCTAAAAACTAATAGTCTAATTTCTATTCTGCTCTGTTTTTTTTTTTTTCTGTAGTTTTATGTTTTCTTAAATGTCAGAAAAAAAATGATCATATAGTGAATAGCTATTGAGTTTGGCTTTCATCTGTTAGATAATGCTTTTGAGATTTCTCCATGTTGTTGAATATATCTATTAAATTTTTTGTTAGGTTATATTATGCTGTATGGATGTACCCCAAAATTTTTATGCGTTTACCAGTTGAGGTTCATTTGGGTTGTTTCAAGTTTAGTCAGTTATGAAGAAAGCTATTATAAACACTTGTGTATAGTACACTGTGTAGACATGTGTTTTTGTTTATACAAGGGATTGCCTGGTAATATGACAAGATCTTGTATAACTTTATAAGAAACTACTAAACTGTAAACTGTTCAGTCTGTCCTAACTATTTTTCAATGTGGCTGGGTAATTTTGCTTTCCCAACATCAAGTGTGAGAGTTCCAGTTTTTCTGCCTTTTCACCAATGCACAGTATTATCAGTCTTTTCATTTGAACTATTGAGGTAGATATTGGTAACTCATAGTTTTATTTTGAAGGTTTACACATCAAGGTTATCTTCGGGTCGGATTCTATTGATAGCTGTACCTCTTCTGTTGGTCATTTTATCTCAGTGAGTTAGGTGTATGGATTTTGTTCTTATTATAGTTAGTTACCTTTGGTAAACTTTCATATCTCTCCAGTGATGGGTTGATACTACCTTGTGCTTTATATGGAGATTTGAGTATGCCTGCTCATTCCTCAGCTTTTAATACTCCATTCTCAGCTGCCTTAATGCCTTTGTCTGCACTCTCACCTTTCCCTCAGTGAGATTATTGTGATATGTTACTAAATGAGAAACTCCTGGGGCGTGGAAGAGGGGTTCTCCATTTTCTTGGTTCAGTTTTGGTCTTAGGTATCTGGGGTTTTGAGGTGAGTCTTCCTGTGCCTCTTCTCCCTTAGCAGCCAGTGTCCACCATGTGCTGTGGGAACACTTGGCCTGGAGATGATGTTCTGCTACAGCCCCAGAGTGGCAAACACCTGTGTTGTTTGTTTGTCTGGGTTTTGTTTGTTTATTTGGTTGTTGTTTTGTTTTGTTTTTGTATCTAGGAGGAAACAGCTTTGCTTCCAGGGGCAAACAGCTTTGTTTCTCCTGTTTCATCAACATCAGTGTACCTGTGCTTTGGACCTGTGGCAGTAGAGATTCTTACCTTTCTCCAAGACTAGTGTTGCTTGTTGTGAGTAGCAAAGTTATGGTAGGACCAAGGGTGGTATGACTCCTCCTTCAGGTTCCCTGTGGCTTTGGCTTCTACCCCTCCCTCAAGGGCAGCTAATCTTTTTTTTTAAATTTTTTTTAACGTTTATTTATTTTTGAGACAGAGCATGAATGGGGGAGGGTCAGAGAGAGGGAGACACAGAATCGAAAACAGGCTCCAGGCTCTGAGCTGTCAGCACAGAGCCCATCGCAGGGCTCGAACTCACAGACCGTGAGATCATGACCTGAGCCGAAGTCGGCCACTTAACCGACTGAGCCACCCAGGCGCCCCAAGGGCACCTAATCTTGATAACTCACTTTACGTTTGAGGAAGGAAAGCTTTCCTTCCCCCTTTCTAATGGCAGGTGGTTTTTGTTTCTATATACCCTTCACTGTCAGTAGAACTTTTGTCCTGCTTCTAGGAGTGGGAAAGTCTCTCTCCCCATCCCCAGTGGTTTAAGGAATTTCTTTTTATGAGAGAAAAATCTAGGGGATAGAGTGGGTTTCATATATGTGAGACACATAAGGATTTCTCTCAGGTTTCCTGCTATGCCTTCAATATTTTTCATGAATTCAGTGAAAGAAATTTCTTGTGCCAGTTTCCCAGGGATTCTAAATTTTCCCTTTAAACCAAACTTAGTTTTAACAATTCTTTACCATTTTGGCTTTCTTAAAATTCTATTTTTATGTCACTTTGCTTTTCCTCCTATGCTTTGCCAATGGTATGACACTTCATTGGTCTCATTTTTTCCTGAAAGAGGCCTATCACTCTGGATTTTTCATCTTGTTGCCTTGGGATCTCAGCTTTTATTTGGACCCGAGGAAAGTTATGATCTTGTAGATTATTGGACTTTCACTTATTGTTATGTTTCAATATTCTTTTGTAGCTTTCTTCATCCTCAACAAAGGCCAATTCTACATGTCTATAATTCATTAATGCAAATGGGAATTTAAAGAGCAAGACTGAAATATTTTTAAAAACTGCTTTGTCTCTCTTTACCTTAGCATTAGAAGTAATTCTTAAAAATACTGACTACTACTTATGAATACATGTGAATGCCTTGTGATATTTTTAAACATTCACAGTTTACACACACACAAACATTCACTTGATGCAAAAAGATTTGTGTTTTAACTTTCAGTAAGCTCATTTTGTATTTCTTTTTAACCATAAAAAATATATATACTAAAAGTATTGATGGGAGTTTACACGTTGCAAAAAGGAAAAAATAGCTTAAAACATTATGTTATCAGGAAAAAATTATGTTGGGGTGCCTGGGTGGCTCTTTCAGCTAAGTAACCAACTCTTGATTTTGACTAAGGTCATGATCTCATGGTTGTAGGATCAATCCCCGCATCAGGCTCTGCTTGGGATTCTCTCTCTGCCTCCCCCCCCCCACTTGTGTGTGTGCGCGTATGTGCTCTCTTTCTCTCAAAGTAAATAATTAAACTTAAAAATCTTTTATTAAAAAGATGGTACAGGATGATATGATTAAAGGCTATCTGAAAATCTGATTCTTATTATTGGCCAGATTTCCATTCATTTATCTACATTAAACATTATTTAATTACCAAAGATCTGCTAGATAGCAGGCAAGGTATTCATCTAGAATTATGATCGCCATTCTTAAAGAATTTGCATTCTAGTTGAATGCATCTGTCATATTACAAATGAGTCAAAGGAGCAAGCAGAAAATTTAGCCAGACTTTGCCCTCTATATTCATAAAAAGCAATGGAAAATATTAACAAAAGAAATTGATAACAGCAATGAAAAATTGAAAGGTATTCATGAGTGATTAGAAATAATGAGAAATTTCTAGCTAGAATGCAGATTGGACTATATTGACCAGAGAGCAAGGAACCATAGCCTAAAACATCACAGGTATAAACTTCAAATATAAGAGTTGAAAAGGAGAACGCTATGGTCTTAAAAACCAAAAGAGATGAAAAAAGCCTTAAGGCAATGTTTAAAGCAGTTTAGTAATTATGTGAATTAAAAACAGTGGTTCCAGGTCAATCCATCGCCCCTGGCATTAATTATACCCCTAAAAAGCACACACAAAGAAGGGGTTGGGTTGTGTCTACTCATTTATGGGGGGGAAAAAAAAAGAGTTCTACCTCCAAAGCATACGAAAATAAAGCTTAAAGAGCACAAAAAATTTAAAATTTAGGAAAAAAAATATTTTATGGTTTTGGGGTATGGAACATTTTTTAAGACATAAAACCCAGAAACTATTAAATAAATGTAATATATTTATAAATATATATATAATATTTAAATTTATTTATTAAATCAATATGTATAAGCTTATAAATCAAGTTTATGTATATGTGTAAGCTATATAAATCAATATATATAAGCTTATGTATAAGCTTATATATATTAAATCATATATAAATAGAAGCTGTGTAAAAATATTTTATTTTTTATGACAAGGGACATGATAAGCAAGTGAATACAGAAAATAAACTAAGCAAAAGTCTTTAGAGCATATATATCAGAAAAGTGATTATTTTACTGAATAAAAACAACGTCAGAAAAAAAATTAGTCAAGGTAATTCATAAAAGAATACAAATTTCCTAATTAGGCACATAGAGACATGCTCAACATTATACTAATCATGAAAATCTAAATTAGCACAATAATATATGACTTTTCCACTTGTATAAGAATAAAAATTAAAAGACTGATAATAGGTAATATTAATGACATAATAAGAAAATAAAATATTTTCTACACTATTGGGTAAAATGTAAATTGTTACAGTGGCTTTGAAGTATTATTTGGTAATATCTATGAAAATCAAATTACTTGTAATATTAAGCCCAACAATCCCATGATCAGTTATTTATCCAAGTAATGTGTACACATGCATAAAAATGTACATTACCTGTAATAACAATAAAATTGGAAATAACATAGATGTTCACCAAAAGAGGTATGATGTATTTTTGCTATGAATGATAGTAAGTAGTGGTTAAAATGCATGAAGTAGAAATATATCCTTAAATGAACAAACTCTAAGATAAACTGATAAGTAAACAAAGTGAGTTGAAAATACTTTTCTGCAGGCAGACTAATCCTATTTATATGAATATATTAATTTTTTAAGAAAGATGAGAAAACTTTATAGTGACTATCTTTAGGGAGGGCCATGTGAATTATTTTACTCATATGACTGTACTTATAAAGTATGTACAACATGAAATGCATTCATATCTTCCCTTTTTTGGCAAAATAATTTAATGTTTAAAAAGGTAATGTTACATGGGGTGCCAGGAGAGGGAGTACTCAGCATTGGATGGATTGATTAAGCATTGGACTCTTGATTTCAGCTCAGGTCATGATCTCAAGGTTCCTGGGTTCTGCCCCTGCGTTGGACTCTACACTGACAGTGTGGAGTCTGCTTGGGATTCTCTCTCTCTCTCTCTCTCTCTCTCTCTCTCTCTCTCTCTCCCTTCTCTCTATCCATCCCCCGATCCCTCTTTCAAAATGAATAAAGTTACAAAAATAGTAAACATTACATTTGACACACAAACCCTAATTTTAATTTTTTAATAATATTTAAAATGTTGATTTTATATATGACAGAGAAAGAGAACAAGGGGGATGGTGCTGACAGAGGGGGAGATCTGGAGGGGCTTGAACTGGCAAACTGCGAGATTATAACGTGAGCCAAAGTCAGAGACCTAACCAACTAAGCCATTGAGGTATCCCCAAAAGGTCATTTTATTTTTTTTAATTTTTTTTAATGTTTATTTATTTTTGAGACAGAGACAGAGCATGAATGGGGGGAGGGTCAGAGAGAGAGGGAGACACAGAATCTGAAGCAGTCTCCAGGCTCCAAGCTGTCAGCACAGAGCCCAACGTGGGCTCGAACTCGTGAACCACAAGATCATGACCTGAGCCGAAGTTGGACGCTTAACCGACTGAGCCACCCAGGTGCTCCCAAAATGTCATTTTAAAAACTGTTCTGGGGCACCTGAGTGGCTTGGTTGGTTAAACATCCACCTAACTCTTGGTTTCGGCTCAGGTCATGATCTCAGGGTTTCATGAATTGCAGCCTCATCAGGCTGTGTGCTGGCCGTGTGGAGCCTGCTTAGATTTCTCGCTGTTTGCCCCTTTCCTTGCTCATGCTGTCTCAGTCTGTCTCAAAATAAATAAGTCAACCTAGAAATTTAAAAAACCGTGTTCTGAATGTGTCTCACTGCCTGAGGCATCTGTAAGTGTCCACTATTTCCATAAAAACCAGGCATAGTTTCTTCTTGTGCAAAAAGGCAATGCACATTCCTGCTTCTTGGCAGAGAGGAGTTTTCATACCCATTGTCTCCCTACAGGGAGTCTCAGACAGTCCGTCTGAGATAGATGTTTCACTCTCTCTTCTTGCCTGACAGAAGCCCAGTACTGAAATGCCCAGCATGGGACAGAGAATGCATGAACATGGTGTTACTGCCATACACCCTGCCTTCATTGCTGTCCCCACACCCCCATCTAGGTCTCTTGATGGCACTAGACCAAATTTTTCTATTTTAAAAGAAAGCAAATATCACAAAATAAATACAGTTATGGGTGAGTGGATTTAAAACAAGAGGAGTTTCAATACAACTAGTGAAATAATGATTACTTTTGTTCACGTTAATGTAAGTTAGTCTCTTCAACCATGGATAAAAACAAACAAAAACAGCCCTAACTGTTCATCTTCCTCTTAGATGGATGTTGTTCTAGTTTAGTTTGCTCTTTGCCTACTAAGTAATTCCCCCAAATTTCATACCATTGAATTTTTTCCTTTTATATTACATGAGGGATTTTTTTCTAACCAAATGTATGTTTTATTGTTGTCTAGTTGTGCTATAAACTTTTCTTCTTATACCTCCATAAACATCCATCTACTTCAGTTATGACTTAATCAGTTATTTAAAAAATAGTTTCAGGACTAATTTCTTTACCTAAACATATTGTTTTCGCAAGTCCTATATAGTATTTCACATTGAGACTGCTTCAAGGATTATACAGTTAAAATAAAAATTTATCTCATAATTACCTTTTAAAAAGTTTCAAGGTAGAATACTGACTCATACATTTAAAGTAGTAAGTAGAGAATTAAAATGATCGAAATTCTCAATTTCAGATAGCAAAGTAGTGGTCTTCAATTCTGAAATTTGCCAAATATTTTATTATTTTTATTTCTTTTAATATATATGTATATATACATATATACATATATATGCCATTATATATAGCCCCCCATGTTAATGATTATTTTGACAAAATTTGTAGTTTCAGTACTTAATATTTTAAACCAATTTAAATGTGATCTGATTGTGAAAATATTTATTGTATTATAATAGTAGCATTTACTTAAACTCCTAATATGTACCAGACATTTCACTGTAAATTATTCTGGATCCTTTTAATATGAAATTTATTTTCAAACTGGTTTCCATGCAACACCTAGTATTGATCCCAAAAGGTGCCCTCCTCCATGCCCATCACCCACTTTCCCTTCTCCCCCTCACCCCCCATCAACCCTCAGTTTCTTCTCAGTTTTTAACAGTCTCTTATGCTTTGGCTCCCTCCCTCTCTAACTTTTTTTCCCTGCCCCTCCCCATGGTCTTCTGTCAAGTTTCTCAGGATCCATATAAGAGAAAAAAAATATATGGTGTCTGTCTTTCTCTGTATGACTTATTTCACTTAGCATAACATTCTACAGTTCCATCCACATTGCTACAAAAGGCCATATTTCATTCTTTCTCATTGCCAAGTAGTATTCCATTGTATATATAAACCACAACTTCTTTATCCATTCATCAGTTGATGGACATTGAGGCTCTTTCCATAATTTGGCTATTGTTGAAAGTGCTGCTATAAACATTGGGGTACAAGTGCCCCTATGTATCAGCACTCCTGTATCCCTTGGTAAATTCCTGGCAGTGCTATTACTGGGTCATAGGGTAGATCTATTTTTAATTTTTTGAGGAACCTCCATACTTTTTTCCAGAGTGGCTGCACCAGTTTGCATTCCAACTAACCGTACAAGAGGGTCCCCGTTTCTCCACATCCTCTCCAGCATATATAGTCTCCTGATTTGCTCATTTTAGCCACTCTGTCTGGCGTGAGGTGATAACTGAGTGTGGTTTTGATTTGTATTTCCCTGATGAGGAGTGACAATGAGCATCTTTTTATGTGCCTGTTGGCCATCTGGTTGTCTTCTTTAGAGAAGTGTCTACATGTCTTCTGCCCATTTCTTCACAGGATTATTTGTTTTTGGCGTGTGGAGTTTGGTGAGTTCTTTATAGAGTTTGGATACTAGCCCTTTGTCCGATATGTCATTTGCAAATATCTTTTCCCATTCCATCGATTGCCTTTTAGTTTTATTGATTGTTTCCTTTGCAGTGCAGAAGCTTTTTGTCTTCATGAGGTCCCAATAGTTTATTTTTGCTTTGAATTCCCTTCCCTTTGGAGGTGTGTCATGTAAGAAATTGCTGCGGCTGAGGTCAGAGAGGTTTTTTCCTGCTTTCTTTCTAGGGTTTTGAAGGTTTTCTGTCTCACATTCAGATCCTTCATCCATTTTGAGTTTATTTTTGTGAATGGTGTAAGAAAGTGGTCTAGTTTCATTCTTCTGCAAGTTGCTTTCCAGTTCTCCCAGCACCATGTGTTAAAGAGACTGTCTTTTTCCATTGGATATTCTTTCCTGCTTTGTCAAAGATTAGTTGGCCATACATATGTGGGTCTATTTCTGGGATTTCTATTCTATTCCATTGGTCTATGTGTCTGTTTTTGTGCCAATACCATGCTGTCTTGATGATGACAGCTTTGTAGTATAGGCTAACGTCTGGGATTGTGATGCCTCCTGCTTTGGTCTTCTTCTTCAAAATTACTTTTGTTATTTGGGGCCTTTTGTGGTTCCATACAAATTTTAGGATTTCTTGTTGTAGCTTTGAGGAGAATGCTGGTGCAATTTTGACTGGGACTGCATTGAATGTGTAGATTGCTTTGGGTACTATTGAAATTTTAACAGTATTTATTTTTCCAATTCATGAGCGCAGAATGTTTTTCCAGTTCTTTGTATCTTCTTCAATTTCTTTGATAAGGTTTCTATAGTCGTCAGCATACAGATCTTTTACTTCTTTGGTTAGGTTTGTTCCTAGGTATTTTATGATTCTTGGTGCAATTGTGAATGGGATCAGTTTCTTTCTTTGTCTTTCTGTTGCTTCATTATTGGTGTATAAGAATTCAGCTGATTTCTGTACATTAATTTTGTATACTGCTACTTTGCTGAATTCATGTATCAGTTCTAGCAGGACTTTGGTGGAGTCTGTCAGGTTTTCCATGTATAATATCATATCATCTGCAAAAAGTGAAAGCTTGACTTCCTCTTGGCCAATTTTGATGCCTTTGATTTCCTTTTGTTATCTGATTGCTGTTGCTAGAACTTCTAACACTATGTTAAACAACAGTGATGAGAGTGGACATCCCTGTCTTGTTCCTGATCTCAGGGGGAAAGCTCTCAGTTTTTCCCCATTGAGGATGATGTTAGCTGTGGGCTTTTCATAAATGGCCTTAATGATGTTTAAATACGTTCCTTCTGTCCCAACTTTCTCGATGGTTTTTATTAATTAAAGATGCTGAATTTTGTCAAATGATTTTTCTGCATCAATTGACAGGATCATATGGTTCTTTATTTTTTCTTTTATTAATGTGATGCATCACGTTGATTGATTTGCGAATATTGAACCAGCCCTGCAGTCCAGGAATGAATCCCACTTGATTATGGTGAATAATTCTTTTCATACGCTATTGAATTCTATTTTCTAGTATCTTTTGAGATTTTTTGCATTCTTATTCATCAGGAATATTGGCCTGTAGTTCTCTTTTTTTTTGCTGGGTCTCTGTCTGGTTTGGGAATCAAAGTAATGCTGGCTTCATAGAATGAGTCTGGAAGTTTTCCTTCCCTTTCTATTTTTTGGAACAGCTTGAGAAGGATAGGTATTATCTCTGCTTTAAATGTCTGGTAGAATTCCCCAGGGAAGCCATCTGGTCTTAGAGTTTTATTTGTTGGGAAATTTTTGATAACTGATTCAATTTCTTCACTGGTTATGGGTCTTTTCAAATTTTCTATTTATTCCTGTTTGAGTTCTGGAAGTGTGTGGGTGTTTAGGAATTTGTCCATTTCTTCCAGGTTGTCCAGTGTGTTGGCATATAATTTTTCATAGTATTCCCTGATAATTGCTTGTATTTCTGAGGCAATGGTTGTAATAACTCCATTTTCCTTGATGATTTTATCTTATTGGTTCATCTCCGTTTTCTTTTTGAGAAGCCTGGCTAGAGGTTTATCAATTTTGTTTATTTTTTCAAAAACCCAGCTCTTGGTTTCATTGATCTGCCCTACAATTTTTGCAGATTCTATATTGTTTATTTCTGCTCTGACTTTTATTATTTCTCTTTTTTTTGCTGGGTTTGGGGTGTCTTTGCTGTTCTGCTTCTATTTCCTTGAGGTGTGCTGTTAGATTTTGTATTTGGATTTTTCCTGTTTCTTGAGATAGGCCTGGATTACAATGCATTTTCTTCTCAGGACTGCCTTCGCTGCATCCCAAAGCGTTTGGAGTGTTTTATTTTCATTTTCATTTGTTTCCATATATTTTTTGATTTCTTCTCTAATTGCCTTGTTGGCCCATTCATCCTTTATTAGGGTGTTCTTTAACCTTCATGCTTTTGGAGGTTTTCCAGACTTTTTCCTGTGGTCAGTTTCAAGTTTCATACAAAGCATTGTGGTCTGAAAGTGTGCATGGTATGATCTCAATTCTTGTATACTTATGAAGGGCTGTATGTGACCCAGTATGTGATCTATCTTGGAGAATATTCCATGTGCACTCAAGAAGAAAGTATATTCTGTTGCTTTGGGATGCAGAGTTCTAACTATATCTGTCAAGTCCATCTGATCCAACATATCATTCAGGGCCTTTGTTTCTTTATCCATTGGTGTAAGTAGGGAATTAAAGTCCCCTGCAGTTACCACATTCTTACCAATAAGGTTGCTTATGTTTGTGATTAATTGTTTTATATATTTGGGGGGTCATATTTTCGTTGCATAGACATTTAAAATTGTTAGTTCTTCCTGATGGATAGACTCTGTAACTACTATATATTGCCCTTCTTCATGTCTTTTTACAGCTTTTTAATTTTTTTTTCTTAATGTTTATTTATTTTTGAGAGAGACAGAGACAGAATGCTAGTGGGTTACGGGCAGAGAGTGAGACACAGAATCCGAATCAGGCTCCATGCTCCAAGCTGTCAGCACAGAGACTGACACAGGGCTCGAACTCTCGAGCTGTGAGATCATGACCTGTGCCAAAGTCGGACACTCAACTAACTGAGCCACTCAGGTGCCCCCTTTTACAGCCGTTAATTTAAAGTCTAGTTTGTCTGATATATGTATGGCTATTCCAGCTTTCTTTTGACTTCCAGTAGCATGATGGATAGTTCTCCATCCCCTCACTCTCAATCTGAAGGTATCCTCAGGTCTAAAATGAGTCTCTTATAGGCAGCAAAGAAAAGGGTCTTGTTTTTTTTATCCATTCTGATACCGTATGTCTTTTGGTTAGTCCATTTACATCCAGTGTTATTATTGAAAGATATGGGTTTAGAGTCATTGTGATGTCTGTAGGTTTCATGCTTGTAGTGATGTCTCTAGTACTTTGTGGTCCTTCTAACATTTCACTCACAGAGTTCCCTTAGGATTTCTTGTAGGGCTGATTTAGTGGTGATGGATTCCCTCAGTTTTTGTTTGTGAAAATGTTTATCTCTTCTTCTATTCTGAATGATAGACTTGCTGGATAAAGGATTCTCAGCTGCATATTTTTTCTGTTCATCACATTGAAGATTTCCTGCCATTCCTTTCTTGCCTGCCTGTTTTCATTAGATAGGTCTGCCACTAGTCTTGTTGGTCTTCCTTTGTAGGTTAGAGCCTATTTATCCCTAGCTGCTTTCAGAATTTTCTCTTTATCCTTGTATTTTGCCAGTTTCACTATGATATGTTGTGTGGAAGATCGATTCCAGTTACGTTTGAAGGGAGTTCTCTGTGCCTCTTCGATTTCAATGCGTTTTTCCTTCCCCAAATCAGGGAATTTCTCAGCTATGACTTGTTCAAGTACACCTTCAGCCCCTTTCTCTCTCTCTTCCTCTTCTGGAATTCCTGTTATATGGATATTGTTCTGTTTGATTGCATCACTTAGTTATCTAATTCTTCCCTCATACTCCTGGATTTTTTTATCTCTCTTTTTCTCAGCTTCCTCTTTTTTCCATAATTTTATCTTTTAATTCACCTATTCTCTCCTCTGCCTTTTCTATCCATGCTGTGTCCGCCTCCTTCTTATTTTGTACCTCATGTTTTTTAGGTCCTCATGACTATTTTTTAGTTCCTTGATCTCTGTAACAATAGATTCTCTGCCCTCCTCTATGCTTTTTTCAAGCCCAGGGATTAGTTTTATGACTATTATTCTAAATTCTTGTTCTGTTATATTGCTTAAATCGTTTTTGATCAACTTGTTGGCTGTCACTACTTCCTGGAGTTTCTTTTGAGGAGAATTATTCTGTTTTGTCATTTTGGGTAGTCCCAGTGGTATCTCCAAACTGCAGGGTACTTCCCCTGTGCTGTTGGGAGAAACTTGTGTTGGTGGGCAGGGCCGCAGTCAGACCTGATGTCTGCCCCCAGGCCAACATTGGGTCCACAGTGAGACTGGTGTGTACCTTATCTTCTCCTCTCCCAGGGGCAGAGTGGAGTGGTATGGCCCCTGTGTGGGCTGTTTGCACACTGCCAAGCTTGTGGTGCTTCTTTGATGGGATCTGGTGTATTAGTGAGGGTGCAGGGGTGGATTCGCAATGTGCACAGGGGCAAGAAGGGCAGACTTAGAACCCTTTGCCATCAGTGGTCCCCTGCAGGAGGGGCCCTGCAGCACCAGGAGGGAGGCAGACCTGTTGGAGGGATGGATCCACAGAAGCACAGTGTTCGGTGTTTGCGTGGTGCAAGTAAGTTTGGTGACAGGAACTGGTTTCCTTTAGAATTTTAGCTGGGGGATGGGAGAGGGAGATGGTGCTTGCCAGCACCTTTGTTCCTCCTTGGAACTCTGTCCTTCCAGGACTCAACTACTCTTCCTCCTGGCATCCTCTTGCCCTTCCCGCTCTCTGAGAGCAGAGCTGTTGACTTTTAGCATTCCAGATGTTAAATCCCCATGGCAGAACTCATGGATTGCGGCCCCTCCACTTTTGCAAGCCAGATTCCGGGGGCTCTGCCATGCCCAGCGGGCTGCCCCGCCATTGCTCTGGCTCCCTCCTGCCAGTCCGTGTAGCACACACCACCTCTCTGCCCTTCCTATCCTCTCCCATGGGCCTTTTGTCTATGCTTGTCTCCAGAGAATCAGTTCTGCTAGTCTTCTGGTGGTTTTCTGGGTTATTTAGGCCAATGTGGGTGCAATCTATGTGATGAGCAGGGCGAGGTGAGCCCAGCATCCTCCTAATCTGCCATCTTCTGAGCATCCCTCCTAAGTTATTCTGGATCTTTAAACTTAACCTTGAAAGTAGGAGAATTTGTGTTTTTTACATGAGTTAGGAAGCTTGGCCTTAGGAGTTAAGGAACATTCTCTTATAACTCAATTAGTTATGTTATATGTTAGGATTTGGACCTGTTTCTCTGACACTAAACTCCCAACTGCCATACTTTTTCTAACATGCCATAATACCTCCCTTCATTAAATTTGTTTAGTTTGGAGATGATTACAAACAGTTATAGAAATTTGGAAATGAACATGTCCTTGAAGATCATAATAACACACTGTAGAGTTTACATGAGCAGGTGCAGGAGTAGTGTCAAAGTGTCTGAGTTTGAATTCTGCTCCATACTTTATTAGCTGTGTAACCTCGGACAAATTATGTAACCTTTCCAAAGTTTTGTCAACTACATATGTGAGGTAGGAATAATAATTGTTGTTATTTGCTTTTAGAATCAGGAGCCATCATGTTTTTGCAAGGTACTTAGTACATGGTAGGTATAATATATGCATAGGATTCTCTAATTTTGCATGGGAAGACACATGGGTTCAGAGAGGCGGTGTCATTTGCCCAATGTCTAATGGATAGTTAGCATAGAATTTTAATCAATATCCCCAAGTTCCAATTTATATTCTTACACTCTTTCCACTATTTGGTATGTTGGACCATCATTTGTAAAATGCATAAATTCTGTGGCATGTGGGTGGCTCAGTCAGTTAAGTGACAGACTCTTAATTTCATCTCAGGTCATATCAGGCATGAGATGAGTCCTGTGAATGGGCCTCAGCGCTAGGAGTGGAGTCTTTCTCTGCTGACGCTAGGAGTGGAGACTTTCTCAGCAGTCTGGAGTCTGCTGAAGGTCCTCTCTCTGCCCCTCCCCACTTGTGCACCCACACACTCCCTCTCAAAAAAATTAAGTAAGTTCTGCAGTAATAATGTTCTGGAAGAATTGTGAAATTCAGATCAACTTCAGCATGTAAATATATGAAGAAGAAAGCATCTTTCCTGGTAGACATTTCACTGTTTTGCCAGGAATTCTGGGGGCTATAAACCAGATGAGATAGAAAAAAAAAAGCCCTATTGAAATGCGGCATGGTTTTTAGAAAATATCATCTGTGATCCAGAAGGATGTATTTATCACATAATTATTTCAAACTGTAAGCAAATTAATTGTAGAAAGGCAATCTGTTTCTTATTAAACAGCTCTTTAAAATCTTCTTGATATATTAGAACATTTATTGTAACATTTATAATAAATTTTCTATTCAATTTCAGAGATTTCCCCCCTTACTCTTTGCGGTTATGGTTGTTTCCATCTTTATTTATTTATTTTTGAGAGAGAGAGAGAGAGAGAGAGAGAGAGAAACCATGCACTCTTGAGCAGGGGAAGGGCGGGGGTGGGGTGGGGTGGTACAGAGAATCCCAGGGAGGCTCCATGCTGTTAGCACAGAGATTGATGTGGGGCTTGAACTAATGAACCAACCGTGATATCATGACCTGAGCAGAAGCCAAGAGTCGACACTTAACCGATTGAGCCATCCAGTTACCCGGAACCCCTTACTGTTTGAATTAAGAGATACTGCTCTATAGTAGCAGAGTATGAATTATGCTTTATTTAATATAATTTACCTATCTGTAGGCTACTGATATTCCAAATTTTGTAACACATTCAACATTACAGTGACAAGGAAGGAAAATATTTTTATTGACTTTTTATATTTAATAATACTTTTCAAGTAGTAAAAATTTTCATTTAGCATATTTATTTAAATTAAAAGTTTGCAAAATTTGCTTTTGATGCCTCTTAGAGTAGTGATGGCATATGTCAAACACTGAGATGTGAAATTTTTAGCCTGATTAAGTGATATGTCTCCATGTGAAAATCTGGGTATACATGTCTGTGTGATTTTTTTTTTCTGTGATTTATTTGATTTGTAGGTGTTATCTATAAAAATGTTTTCCAAAATGAAAATATGAGTATTTTTAAGGATCTAGTAGTCAAACTAAGGATATGATATTTCTTCTAGGTATTCAGCAGTATATGAAAATACTGGGATGATATCATATTGAAACAATAGGAGAGTACTCTCACTAGAATTCTGGAATGAATAGGCTACCCACACATCTCCAATTATGTTTCTTCTTTCCTTTACCCAGAAAGAATATTACTTACTTTCATTCATTATTTTTTTTTTTCATTTTAGAAATATTTACTACCCCTTTATTACCAATGTCTACTAGGGGTTTTAAGCACAAATTATATTTCTACCTGCACTCATATTCTACAGATACAACTGGAAAAGATAGCATGTCCATAGTTCAGTAAACTTAACAGGACAGTAAGTGATACGTGTTAGGAATGAGCTACAAATATAGTACTAAGGGAGTTCAGAGGACAGGTGAATTTTACAGAGAGAAAGAAAACATTTGTGTAGCAAAGAGAATATTCCTATGGCCTTGCAAGATGGAAAGGAATTAGAAAGATGAAAAAAGAGAGGAAATGGAAAATAAATATGCACACAAATGGGAAAGTAAAATATGTATATGGGAGTGGGAAATGAGCTAACATTGCTAACTATTATTAAAACCTATTTTCATATGAACCTTATGTGTTATTTTATTTGACCTTCTCAAAAACCTAATAAAGGGAAGTCATAAAAATTCTTATAAAGGCTAAAATGAAAGCGAGCTCGAAAGTAAAGATGCCCTTTTTTCTCTGACATCAAAGCCCATTTTCTCCCCAAAACAGCACATCAATTAGGTAAAAGGAGTACAATCTAGCACAGATGCTTGGATCACAGGGCTTATAAAGGAGGTTAGAGGCAGATAATTGTGGATGGTCTTCTATATCAATGGGACGAAAATTGGAATTATTCATGAGGTGATGGTGAGCCATTCATTTATACATCCACCCAGACAAGCAGTATTTGTTGAGATCATGTTATAGATAGGCAATGTTCTATGTCCTGGAGATACACCAGTGACCAAGTCAGACAGTGTTTTGGAAACAATATATTGGAAAATATCTTGAAAATGAAAGTTTCATACATGACTAAAAGAAGGTAAAAAATAACCATAAGCTCTTGTAAATATTTTATTGTTGAACAGAATTTACATTTATTTCCTAGATTTACAATGGAAACAAGCTTATGGTATCTCTATCCCAGACCACTTTTATACTAGACTCATAAACTAGAATAGGAAACTGTTACATGTTTTTTGCCTGTCCCTCTTTCTCCAAAAAGAAACAGGAATGATGACTACTTCATACCTTCCTTACACATCTATTCTCTTTTCTCTTTCTTTTTCTCTTAAACATCTTTTCTCTGTATCTATTAACTTTTTTTTCCTTCACTATTCTTATGTAAATGGAAGAATCAAAGTTCTCATCAAATTATGCATTTCAGCTCTCAGTTTTTTATATACAAAACAACAAATTAGCTGTCATCTAGTGTAATGTGCAATATTTAGATAACTTGCATGAATATATTGCAGTGGCATTAGCATATTTAATGTGTGGGGACAGTCTGATAGCTATATGAAATATTTTAATGCACATCTGTTTTCTTCTTTGATTTGTACACATCTGCCTCCCAAGGATCTCAGTGTGTTCCTGGCACCAGAATTAACACTTTTATCTCTGTTACCAAAATGAATTTTGATAAAGCTTTATTGTACATCAAAGAAGAATGTGCATATTTTGAGTCAGAGTTACCTTGATGTTTTAGCTATTAGGGTTTTTGTAACTTGTCCCACAAAGAGTAATTTAAAATTGTAAAATATAGCTATTATTTCAAGTTTAAACAAGTACCCTTTTTAGAGATGAAAAAGATATCTAGAGATATACATGGGAAATAAACCATTCTGAGACGAATACTTCCAAATATTTGTCACTGTGATTAACCATGAAAAATTTAGCTTTTCTCTCTTTATTTTACATGTATGGAATTCCAATAAAATGTAAGCCAGTCTGAAACTACATATTTGAAAAAATTATAGTCGTTTATATTTACTGCAAAATAACTAGTCATACAGCTGTACTCTACTAGATATAGATACCTAATTTAGTATTCTTAGTAAACTTTGCCAAAAAAAAATTACAAAGAACTCTTTGTTTAATGGCAGGAAATTCATATTTTGGGAAATTGAAATGGATTAGAAAGAGTTTGAGAAATATCACTCACTTTAAAGGTAAAACTTCAACCGTGTAGAGCAAGAGTAATTGTGTCTTCCACAGGACGTTTGGTGATATCTGGAATCATTGTTGGTTGTCACAACTGGGGAGGGAGGTGCTCCTGGAATTAGTAGAGAGAAGCTGGTGTGCTAAATGTCATGCAATGCGCAGGACAGTCCCTCATGACGAAGAATTATGTCTAGATTGTCATCAGTGCCAGTTTGAGAAACCCTGTCATGGAGGATGACAGGGAGTCAACCTGGCACCATCGTATAAGTGTCAAAAATATAAATTTAAAAAAATGAGACTTTAGTTAATTACTCACAGCATAGCAGACAGCATGAGCGTAAGCATAGTGGCACTCTTCCCTGTCCCCAGGTCTCACATGGTGAAGTGATGACCCCACATGGGTGCTGAGCAAGCAGTGAATTGTGACATAGTTGAGAGTCCCATGGCCTGGTGATCAGTACCTTTAGAGCAAAGAGCCAATTTTGTTCCAAACAGAAAGTTCCCTAGTTTCTCTGCTTTGTAGAGTAAACAGTTATTCAGTTGTAACCATGTACTTTCCTTGATTTAGTTGCCTAAGTGACTAGCTTTAGAAAATGTTCAGTGTGAGAAGACAAAGAAGCCTTAAATTCAGCACATTCAGCAAGAAAGTTCAGGGACACTCAAGATCCCTTGAGGACTGCCTCTCCCAATACCCCCAGATAAGACCCTGGAAATAAGCACAAGTCATATCAAGGACTCATTTATCTCTACTGTTCATGAGCCTTTTACATATAACTACCTGAAGAATCTTCCACCTAAGGACTTTTAAATTCATAGAGAAAAAAACTGAACACTCTGGGTGCGGTGCCACCACAGGGAACTTACATATGTAGTAGTTACTTGTGTCTGCAATGATGTTCCACCAGGTGTCCCCATGTGTCTCTCCTGTACCTCTCAGAAGTCTGTGTTTATAGATTACCTCCTCACTTAGCCTTTTCTGGTCACCCTATCTAAACCCATTATCTATACATATTCCTGGCCCAAAGGGATTCCCTTATCCTTTTTCTTAGGTTACTTTTAGTAATTATCTTAGACATATTTTGCTTGTGTGTTGCCTTGCTGCAAAAACATAAGCTTCAAGATATCAGAGGTTTGGGTCACATGGGTGGCTCAGTTGGTAAAGGGTCCAACTCTTGATTTTGGCTCAGGTCATACTCTCACATTGGTGAGATCAAGCCCCGTGTCGGGCTCTGCGCTGATAGCGCAGAACCTGCTTGGGATTCTCTCTCTCTCCTCTCTTTCAGCCCTTCCCCTGCTTATGCACCAATTCTCTCTCTCAAAATAAATACATAAACATTAAAAAAAAGATGTCAGAGGTTTTAGTTTCACTCATTAACGGATCCTTAGTGCCTGGCTAAATGGAAGCTGTACAACAAACTTTTACTGAATAGGTTCTTTACTTTGGCTATCATTACTTTTAAATAGTAACTAAGGTGATTACACAAAGTTAAGAGTGATTGAAGAATGATTCTTTTTTTTTTATCCTAAAATGGGGAACAACATAGGGGCACCTGGGTGACTCAATTTGTTAAGTGACTGACTCCTGGTTTCAGCTCGGGTCATGATCTCAATTTGAGACTGTTGTAGGGCTCTTTGCTGACAGTGCAGAGCCTGCTTGGGATATGTTCTCTCTCTGTCCTCAAAATAAATAAACAAACTTAAAAATTAAAAACACTTTAAAAAAGAAAATGAAGAAAAATAAGATCCATCATTATTTTTTTCATCAGTATTATCTGAAGTTATTTTGGTGTTTATGGATATTGTTCTTATAATGAGTTTCCCTGATAATTCTTATTTTGTTTTAATTTTATTTTTTAAATTTACATCCAAATAGTTAGCATATAGTGCTACATTGATTTCAGGAGTAGATTCCTTAATGCCCCTTACCCATTTAGCTCATCCTCCCTCCCACAACCCCTCTAGTAACCCTTTGTAGCAATCTTGTAAAATTGTACATATTCTTCTGATTCATTTGAACTTCAACAACATTTTTAGTGAAAAAATTAATTACAATTTTTATCGAATCCACATGTAAGAATCATCTTCATTGTGCCACACATTCTGACTCTCTGAATCAGTGTCTCCTTTTTCTACACAGCTTTGTTATTATTAATTATTATTGTTTTGCAGAGTCACATGCCTACCTTGAATGATTTCATACTATATACTTACGTATATAAATTATTCTGCACAAATTTTCTTTGTGGTTTTGTTGTGGAATTGTAAGGATTAATTTAATTTACTGCATCCAAATTGTTATAAAACATAGCATTAATGTCATTTTTTAAAAAATGTTTTAATGTTTATTTATTTTTGAGGGAGAGAGTGAGAGCGACAGAGCATGAGCAGGGGGAGGGCAGAGAGAGAGGGAGACACAGAATCCGAAGCAGGCTCAGCATTAATGTCATTTTTAACTACCTCCGTTTTTGTTCTA
The DNA here is from genome assembly GCF_024362965.1 of Panthera pardus. Taxonomy (NCBI): domain Eukaryota; kingdom Metazoa; phylum Chordata; class Mammalia; order Carnivora; family Felidae; genus Panthera; species Panthera pardus. The sequence continues at coordinate 89,054,754 of NW_026526655.1, forward strand.
CGGATTATGCTACATCTGACCTTTGACATTTGCTGGATATAAACACTAATGCATTTCTAAAGCCATTCATTTATGTATTTCATTATAAATATAATTATAAAGCTAATATAAAAAAAATAATGAACTACTTTTATTTAGTTTGGTAGAAAAATTGCAAAATAGTGCTATTTCCATATATTCCTCACACTTTCCCCTAATAATGATATCTCAAATAACAATACCAAAGTTACCAAAACTAGAAAAGTAATTATGATACAATGCCATTAACTAAAGAAGACCTTGCCCAAATTCTACCAATTTTTCTACAATGTATATGGTACTTAAATCTTCTCAGTCTCTTGTATCCCATACCAGTGCCTCAATTTTTCCTTTAATTTTAATATTTGACTTCCTTTAATGTATAAGTTTGTTGAATATCTACATTGTCAGCCATCAAATATATTTTGCTAAGAAAATGAAGCTATAGTTTATTGCGAATAATGACTTTTCATTGGAAAGTTGGTAAACCATCCTTTGCTTCAGTGTAAGTAATCTGTCTCCCTTTTCCTTTACGTCCCACTTTGCACGCTGCCCCACCCCCCCCACCCCATGAATCTTTGCTTGTATTAACCCTCTGACTCTTACTTTGATTTATGATTTTTTTTCTTTAACAATTCTGGGGATCAAACTTAAAGTAGATGTATTGACTACCAACTAAATGGGACCCTTGTGAGTCAGTTTATTTTTCTGGGGCTTTGTTTCATTATTTATAGAATATAGACACTGGACAATAGGGGTCTTTAGCTCCCTTTAATCTGTAAAATACTGAGTTTATATGTATGTCCCTGCCTAATTTTATTATTATATTTTTCCCTGACTCACTGCTTCAGTTTTGGAAGGTTACCTGTGGACCATTGAGGGTTGTTAACTATGTGTCTTTTTTTAGATATTTATAGAAGGGTTTCTGCAAGATAAATTTTAAGGACTTAACCTCCTTTTTCTCTTTCACCTTTTACTCACACATGTATTTTGCCTATCTTGTTTTTCCGCTGGGAATTAATGCGGGTCTGAAACAAGTATACTGTTGTTTAATTTAGGATAATAAGGTAAGTTCCAGGAGGATGTCCCACATCTGTTTTTTATCATGGTAATTATAAATATAATGAAGACTTACATCCTCTGGCTTTTAAGCTCAACTTGTAATTTAATAGTGGGTATCTTCCCCTAAAACCTAAGCAAAGTATGTGTCACCTTGTTTCTTTTAAAAGTTCCTTGAAAAATATCAATTAAAGTGGTACAACTGCTTGAATGTTTAAGTGACCAAATGCAAAACTATGAAACATATTAGCAAACATAGCTAATAAAAAAGTTACTTTATATGAAATTAAATTGCTCAGGGAACTTCTAATGGACTTGCCTTTTCATCTACTATGAAAGAGAATGAGTAATTGAGTATTAATGCAATGAGTTCCAAAATGTTTTATGTTTATAAATTATAACTTACTTCATGGGACTAAGAAGAATATTCAAGAATAGGTATATTATTTTGTGTTCAGAAGTTAAAGCTATTTTTGCTCTGTTCTCTCTTAGTAAATAGGCAGAATTGGGTAGTAAAAGCACATTAATGGAAATTACTTTCTCTCTCTCCCATTCACAATGAGGATGCATATTTTGTATTCTTTCATGAGATATTTCATCACGTGCAGCCACAACAGGAGACAGAGGAGACGCTCAGGAAAACAAAGTTGATTACATTCACAGGCCTGAGAGACAGAAGGCACAGCGCAACATACAGGGCAACATAAGAAAGACAGCATGGTGGTCAGGAGGTCAAAAATAGGAATGAAGGGAAAGCTTTAGCTAACATCCTTTATTGGCATTTCTGTGGGAAAGGCAAGCAGGTAGGATAAACACTTTAGAACTGGCTTGTGTGAATACTTCCACTGGATTTTAAATGATAGGAGTGATAGTTGCTTGGTACCTGGCCCTGGGATGATTTTAAGGCAGAGGAGTATTCTCTCCTAGACTGTGGACCAGATAGAGGAGGTATGGCTTTGGATTGGTCAGTTTTTTGTCTGTTTCATTTTGTTTTAATGCACAACGTTACATTAATTATAGGGGTACAATATAGTGATTGAGCGACTCTATGTATTGTGCTATGTTCACCGTAAGTATAACTATTCTCATACAATGCTATTACATTGTTATTGACCATATTCCCTATTTTGTACCTTTCATCCCTGTAATTTACTCATTTGATAACTGGAAGCCTGTATCTCTCACTCACCTTCACCCATTTTGCCCATATCCTACCCATCTGCCCTGTGGCAAACATCAGTTTGTTCTATGTGTTTACGGGTCTGGTTCTGCTTTTGTTTTATTCTTTCTTCATTTCCTTTTTTAAATTTTACTTATTTTATTTTTTCATTTTTAGACTCCACATATAAGTGAAATCATATGGTACTTGTTTTTCTCTAACATATCACTTAGCATAATACCCATTAGGTCCATTCGTGTTGTTGCAATGGCAAGATCTCATTCCATTCCCTTTTATGGCTGAGTAATATGCCTCTGTGTGTGTGTGTGTGTGTGTGTGTGTGTGTGTGTGAGATCTTTTTTATCCATTCATCAATTGATGTACATGTGAGTTGCTTCCATATCTTTTCTATTTTACATAATGCTGCAATAAACATAGGGGTGCATATAATGTTTTGAATTTGTGTTTTTGTCTTCTTTGGATAAATACTGAGTAACAGAATTGCTATATCATATGGTATTTCTATTTTTAATTTTTTTGAAAAACCTCCATACTGTTTTTCATAGCGACTGTGTCAGTTCGCATTCCCACCAACAGTGCAAGAGGGTTGATTTTTCTCCACATCCTCACCAACACTTGTTTTTTCTTGTTTTTTTGATTATAGCTATTCTGACAGGTGTGAAGTGATGGTTCATTGTGGTTTTGCTTTGTATTTCCCTGATGCTTATTGATATTGAACATCTTTTCATGTGTCTGTTAGCTATCTGAATTATGTACATCTTCCTTGGAAAAATGCCTATTCGGGTCCTCTGCCCACTTTTAATCAGATTATTTGGGGTTTTTTTTGTGTGTGTGTGTTGAGTTGTAAAAGTTCTTTTTATATTTTGAATATGAATGCCCTTATCAGATATATTATTTCTGTATATCTTCCCCGCTCAGTAAATTGTCATTTTTTTTTTTTGTTGATGCTTTTCTTTGCTGTGTACAACCATTTTTATTTTAGGCTAGTCCCACTAGTTTAGTTTTGTATTTGATTCTTTTTCCTGAGGAGACATATCTAGAAAAATACTGCTAAAGCTGGTATCAAAGAAATTACTGACTTTGTTTTACTTTAGGAGTTTTATGGTTTCATGCCTCATATTTAGGTCTTTAATCCATTTTGAATTTGTTTTTATGTATGGTATTAGAAAGTGGTCCAGTTTAATTCCTTTTCATGTAGCTGTCCAATTTTTCCTACAATATTTATTGAACAGACTGTCTTTTCCCTATTATATATTCTTGCCTCCTTTGATATAGGCAGATCATATAAGTGTGGGTTTATTTCTGGGCTCTCTATTAGGTTCAATTTATTTATGTGTCTGTTTTTGTGCTAGTACCATATTGTTTGATTGCTACAACTTTGTATTGTATCTTAAAATACAGGATTTTGATACCTTCAGGTTTCTCTTTCTAAAGATGGCTTTGGCCATCTGGGGTCTTCGGTGATTCCATGCAAATTTTAGTTTTATTTGTTTCAGTTCAGTGAAAAATGCTGTTGGTATTCTGATAAGGATTGCATCGAATCTGTAGATTGCTTTGGGAAATATGAACATTTTAACAAATCAGTTCTTCCAAATGGGTTGGTTAGTTTTCACATCAAAGGCATATTCCTGGCTGGGCCCTTGGCTGTCTCTAAGAATTGGCTATCCCTAGAAGAGGCAGTCTCCTCCTAGCTGGAAAGGTTCTTGTAAAGATGTGAAAATATCATAATTTACAAAAAATAAAAACATTTAAAAATATTTGGAACACAACTCTGATATTATTTACAATTTTTAATGTATTATGTAAAAATGAGCTATATACCCATTGCTGATTTGTAAGGGAATTCTTAAAATGAAATTATCTCCGCCCTTCAATAGTGTGTACTTTCCAGTTTCATTTGAAAGGAACGAATGTGAAGAGTGTATTTCTTTTGCTTAGAGCATTTAGCAAAATCATTTCCAGATGACTGGCATGGTAATGGTATATTAGGTTCTTCATGGAAACAGATCCAATAGGATGTGTACATAAAGAGTAAGAGAGAAAAATGTAATTTAAAGAACTGGCTTGCATGAATGTGGTGGATGGCAAGTCAAAAATCTGCAGGATGGTCAGCTAGGTTATAGACCCAGGGAAAAGTTGAAGTCTGAAGATAATTTAGAAACTTAATTCCCTCTTCCTCAGGGGACTTCAGTCTTTTTGTGTTTGTTTTTGTTTTTGTTTTTTTTCTAATGTCATATGAGTGGATGAGACCAACCCACAATATGGAGGGTAATATGCCTTACTGCAAGTATATGGATTTAAATGTCAATCACCTAAAAATTACCTTGACAGCAATATCTAGACTTATGTTTAAACAGGTATCTGTATATCTTGGCCTATTTGAATTGACTCATAAAATTAATGATCACATATGGCTGCCTGAACAAAATACTTCAAGATGTGGTAGTATAAATCAATAAATAATTCCCATAAGAGCAATAATAGCACAGAACGCTAAAATGTTTGTTAGTGGTGGTCATTTTCATGCTAACCTGTTTGCTCATCTGTCTACATTTATTAAAGATTACCAATTTATGACTTCTGTGACTTTCCTTGGGAGATATTTCTCCGTGAATCACTCACATTTCTGCATGTCTTAGAGTGAGACAATTATTTCCTTTTATTCAGAAAAATTCTTTCAAGGACTTTTGTATAGAAAAGAGCTTTGGAATAAGAGTTAGTTTATCCCTACAGTATAAAGGACAGTCCTGTTTATTGCCCTTTAGAAAAGATTTGGGTTTCCTAACTTCAGAATTATTTCACAAACTCACTGTTTGTGAACACATCTATGTGGGCTGAACCCAGTCATCCCCACGGGACTCTGGAGTAAAAGAAACTGGTATCAGTTTGCTCATGACCATGCTACTTTCTATGCTGTGAGTAATAAAGTCCTTTATTTTGACTTACACGTCTTGTGTCCTCTAGCATCATCCACGAAACAGTACTGGGCTAAGTTGTGAGCTTGAAAGTAGGGGAAAAAACTCAGTTCTTAATAATTCTTGAAACCTTCCATTTGATTATCATTTAGATAGATTATCATTTATTAGTAACTATGATGAATACTGTGGTGCTTTCTTTACTCTCTTCTATGCTCATCACTGCATCAAAGATGAAATATCTGAATGCCATAGAGAGACAGTCTGTGACACTCTCCTCCTAAATTGAAACCAACAATATGCTTTTGATAATAAAAAAAGGAAACCACTATATTTTAATACATTCTTTTCATCTTAAAATAAGACCCTATATGCACTTTACATTTCTCTTTAAATACATCAGTAAAGTATTTTAATCTCATTGAGAGTAGCTTGTGTATTTATTCTCTCTGACCTCTAAACTGACCTGAGAAAGGACCTGGAATGAAAATGAGGATGAGAACATCAGCCTCAGCTGGCTATGGAGGGCAGATGGTAAAGAGAACTTCAGTCCAGCCAAAGATTCCTGCATCTTCAGGAGATAGGGAATTTAGCCCGCAAAATTTATTGCCACGCTATAATTAAATCAACTTCATTCACTCATGTCAGAAACATAAAAGTTGAGATGCCTCAGGCCACATTGAAATACACAAAGAGGGTGTTGATTAATTGAACTACATGAATAGGAGGCAGGAGAATTGTCCAAGTGCTGACTCTGAGGCAAGGTAAGGCATCTTTGGCCCTAGGCAGATCTACGTTACATGCTGCACATGCAGTTATTTAAGGCACATGATCATCCTCTGCACTCGCACACTCTTGTAATGCTTCATTCCAACCCAAAAAAATAATGTTCGCATTAAGAAAAGAAAATCTTGGCTATATTGGGAAAATATAGGCATTGTCTTTTTATGATGGCAATTGTGGTGTATAATTTCCAATTCCTTATTACGTTAATCCCAATTCTCTTGTAAAAAATCAAGACTCATGGATTATTCTGGAGATTCCATCTATGCACCTTAACAAAAGTAACATCAGTGACCACATCCATTGCGTTTCTTTAAAAAAAAATTGGACCCAATTTTAAAAGTAAACAATTTTATTTTAAGTATATAAAACTTGAATCCTCTTCTGTTCCATAAATCTGTAAAATCTAAAAATCAGGCCTGCAATGATGTTAGTGTTAGAAAATTTTCTCTAGTCTTTTAAAAATGTTTATTTTACTTAATTCTGGGTATTAATTGAAATAACTTATCTAATTATTTCTTTAAAATCCAAATAATTATTTAATTTACATAAACTGTATTATCCTTTATTCATCCTCATTATCTTAGTGGTAGATATCACCTATAGGAAATATTCAAGAATTTTTCACTTAAGTGAAAAGTCTAGTTTTTGATGAGTGCATGTTTTTTAGCAGACTAGTCATATATTACACCCATTTATAAAAATTATTCTTAAAATACCAGAACAAAGTTTCCAAAAGAAAAAATGATGGAAAGTTGAATAATTGGAACCAAAACAATATGTTAATCTTAAGTATTTACAGAGTATATTAAAAGGTCCATTTTTAATCTGAAGTATATGGATAAATATCTCAATTCTTTACTTAGAATGGAACATGTAGATATGTTAATAAAAAAATTATAAGAAAACATCATCTGAAATCTTTTTTGAAGGAGTACAAGCATGTTGAGAGTCCTCTCTTATTGATAAATGAAAATGAGCATTTTGTTAAACTTAAGGGCAATTTTGGCAGATTAAAAAATACATTTGTAATCTTTGTTTGATATTAGTTATATAATAACAATAACAATATAGTAGTGAATGTTGATTTTACAATGTAGAATACTTCAACTCTATCCAAAGATATCAAGGCAATTTACTCTAGCAAATTTTACCAACTCCACCTTTCTTACATTTGAACAGCCATATGTTTCCTCAAGCTGGTAATTCATATCTCTGTAGTCATCTATGTTTGCTTGAAATTTGAGTGACATCAACCTTCATATGTCCTGATCACCTTGTTGAAATATTTTGGTCTTAGAGTCCTTAGTAGTCCATCTCAGATTCCAACCAATGCTTCTTGAAATAAAAAAATGTACATTAAACCAATGTTCTCGGTCTTAGTGTTCCATCAGTCTTAGTTTAATTAAAGGCAGATACGATATGATATGGAGTAAGAATACTTTATTCATGAATGTATATTTGTTGAGAAATGGATTCACTTTGAGGCTCTTACAAAAGAACACCCTGCTAAAGATAGGCTAAAAAGATCTCCAATTTGCACGTAGACTCTTAGGAATTTCTTTATTTTAAAATTTGTATTCAACCTCATTTTCACCTACATGGGAAAGAAAAACAAAACACACACATCCAAACATCTTTAAAAAACATTAAGCTAATCATTTCCTTGCTATCTTAATAGATTAGGTAGTTAGCTAAAGGGACGGATATAGTGAAAATTATACTATTAGTAATATATTAATAACAATATTTATATAACATTGACTATGTGCCAACCATTATTGTATGTATTTTACATATACTAATTAATGTTAAAACCATCCTATGAATTAAACACTAACATTACACCTGTTTTAAAGATTAGGAAATTGAAGAGTAGAAAGGTTAAGTAATTTAGAGATACCATTAGTGGCAGAGCCTAGGCCCTGTAATTCCAGAAATTGTGATTTCAATCACTACTTTATGCTGTTCAAGAATTTCATTTTCCAAAGAAAAAGCAAACAACACAATTAGGAACAGGATTCACTCAGTTTTGAAATTCAATTCCATTTCACTCTCACTATGTATTTACAACTGACTCTACATATACTATTTCTAGTTAAAGTTGGCCCCTGGTCACAATGCAAGGAAATATGAAATCATAATTTTAAGGGAGATAAACATAAAGTATATTTCTATCAAGTAACACTCATAAGGGAAAGAGTCAGGACATATATAGAATATTGTTTTTATCCGCTAAATGAGTAAAAACTAACATATACTGAGAATTTACAATATTGCAGGTATGCTAAGTGCTTTACATGCAGTAGCTAGGTTACCCCTTGTTATCATCCTCTGGTGTAGGTGCTATTATCTTCACTTAATGAGTGTAGAAATTAAAGATCAGAGTGACTGAGGTGTTTACCCAAGTGTCAGCAACAAAATTTCAATCCAGATAGTACTGCAACTGCTTCCAATGAAAAATGAATAAAAATTGTCAAGTTAGATGGCAAAAGGAAAAGTTATAAAAATAATAGGGCTATTGAAGATGGAAATGTCCATGCTGGAATAGATTTCAAATGTAATACAGTTTTTGAAAACCAACTAACAAGATAAAAATCAACCACAAACTATGATAGATATAAAGGAAAAGAATAAACAGCTATTATTTTCCCATTATTCCAGAGCTGGAAAGTGCTCAGGAAAATTAAGTGTCGATATGGCAAAGACAAAATTAAAGTTTTTTTTCTAAGCATAGACACAATTAACCTGTGAAAATGACTCATCCTGGATGGTAATGAAGCAGATAGCTTAGTGAAATTGAGAAAACATATCTGATTCACTATAATGGCATTTTCAGTTAGATCAAATCACACATTGTATTAGTCATCCTCAGTCAGGGCCTATGCTGATGAGCAGAAAGGGTCACATAAGAAAATCTTATTTTCCTCCAAGTCCAGAAGGGTCGTGATTAAAAAATATGATAGTAAACATTTACTTCATGTTCAAATGAGGGAATGGCATGTAGATGTGCCAGTGGTGTGTGAAGGCACAGTTCTGTCTCTAGTGTATTACTATGTACTGCTTTGCCCCATGAGTTGCAGTTCTCTACCTCATACCAGGGAGGAAAAAGAGACAAAGGTTTCCTTGGTTTCGAGAGAAGAAAAGGAGTTCCCGGTAATTTCTCATGCATTAGAAAAGTGAACTATCCTTAAGATGTCGTGAACAGTTCGGAAGGTGGTTCATAAAATGGCAAAAAGCAAGGGCAGGACTCACCACAGGAATTAAAGATCTCACAGTTTTAAAGACCTCTATGCTGAGGATCACTGACTTGTATTTTTACTCTAATTCTGCCACTACTTGTGTGATGAAGGGCAATCAGCCTTGACTATATAGTGTTGGCATTTCCCTTTCTGTAAAGCGTTTGAATTAGTTGAACTCATATAAGTTTATATATTAATAATATTCCTTCGGATTATCACTGCTTGTATCTTACAGAAGGCTGTAATAGTATCCTTTGTAATAGAAGTCTAGGATATAGAGAAATATTTTAGTGTTTCTTTGAGATTTACTGTTCATGCAGTTCCATGATGAAAGCCTGTTCTGGGCTTTCAGAAATGTGCTTCTGCTGGACCTGTTCATCTCTTGGCAAGAGGGCATTCCTATTATTTTATTTTTTATAAATAATTTTTTTAAGTGTATCCATTTAAAAAAATTAACAGTCTATTTTTGAGAGACAGAGAGAGACAGAGTGCAAGCAGGGATGGGCAGAGACACAGAATCTGAAGCAGGCTTGAGGCTCTAGGCTCTAAGCTGTCAGCACAGAACCCCACACAGGGCTCGAACTCACCAACTGCGATATCATGACCTGAATCAAAGTCAGAAGCTCAACCAACTGAGCCACCCAGGCATCCCAAAAATTTAGCCAGTTTTGTGTGAGTGACAGAGAGAGAACGTGCATGCATATGCACACAAATGAGGGAAAGGCAGAGAGAGAGGCAGGGAATCCCAAGCAGTCTCCACAGTGTCAGCACAGAACCCAAGGTGGGGCTTGACCTCATGAAATTGTGAGATCATGACCTAAAACAAAATCAAGAGTGGGATACTCAATCAACTGAGCCACCCAGGTGCCACGCCCTTATTATTTTGATGATTCAGATTACATATTGCAAGTTTGAATATGTTTACTTTTTGAACATAGTCCTTGTTCCTATTACTAGATTTTCCCCCTAAATAGTCTGTATCTATTTTCTGAGAACGTTTACCCTTTTGTGCTCTCATCAATTACAGCAAGGGCAGGACTCACCAGAGGAATAATGCAGTTTTAAAGATCTCTACACTGAGGATAATGTTACTTGGATTTTTATTCTAATCCAACCACTTCTTGCGTGATAATAGACAATAAGCCTTCATTTTAAAGTGTTGGCATTTCCCTTTTTTTCACTTCAAAGTGTTGGCACTTCCTGTTTTTCTCCAGATCACTATTTCAATTAAAATATAGAGGGCTGCTATTCACATAAAATGGAGTTCAAAGTAAGATTGAAAAATATTATGTGGAATGGTGATGTTTTCCAAAACAACCTATAAAGAATCCAAGAATCAGAATTCATTCCTCTTTAAATTAAACATTTTATTAAGTAGAACATAAGTAGTGGACACTGATGTAAAATGTGTTGTTCTCTTGTTTTTGCTTTTTACAGATCTAGATAATGTGGAAGGAATTGCTGTGGACTGGATCGGAAATAACCTTTACTGGACAAATGATGGCCATAGGAAGACCATTAATGTGGCCAGGCTAGAAAAAGCTTCTCAGAGTCGGAAGACTCTTTTAGAGGGAGAAATGTCCCATCCCAGAGGGATTGTGGTGGATCCTGTTAATGGGTACGTAATATTTGATTAGCCTAATAGGAGGAAGATATATATATATATATATATATATGTATTTATATTTATATTTATATATTTTTATATTTAGTAGTGGCAAGTTTGATTTAAATTCACACATGAATGGCCTGATTGGGAAAGCTACTTATTTAATGATTTTCTCTTATAGAAAATATGCTAACTAAATGTGTCAAAATACATTTAACTGAAATAAACAGATTATTTTTATAAAGGATATATTTACTTGGCGTACTCAGATAAAGACCATACTTCTCCATTTTAGACTGCCTGACACCAAGATAAATAATCGATTGAAAGAATCAATCAATTTAATTGTAAAGGGCATTAAAATTTCATGTATTCATAAAATAGCAAAGATTTTTATTTATATTTTTTGATACATTTACTGTGAGCCAGGCATTTTGTTAGATAGGTTCACTATACTCCTTTCCTTTAATTCTCACAAGAATCCTTTGAATTAGTTGTAATTTTCATCCTTGATTTATAAAGAAGAAAAAGGTAATTGATTTTCAGAAGATCATTCAATTATTAAGTGACCAACTAGATATTTAAACTCAAGTAGTATATCCCAGAATTTACTCATAACCTCTATACTCCACTACTTTTTACTAGTCTAGGTTAGTAATCACATAATTTTAGCATAATCATAGTTTTCATAGAGTGAAATCATTTTGAGGTATGTACCACGTGTTTTAGGATGGAATAGTTTATGCAATTCTCAGGTAAATTTATTTCCTTTTATTTGTATTCAGAGCTATTACCTGAACACAAACAACACTGTACATATAGAAATATTAAAAAACTATGAACATTCCTAACAGAATGTCAGAATTAAATGAATAGATTACATATTTTAAAAGTACAGTTGTTATACGTGACATTTATAACCCCATGTCTTATATTTCACTGTTTGAAACTAGCATCACAAAATGAATATACCTTACACCTTACTACACACATACAAAAAATACTCCATTGAATAGGAAACATGAGGCTTCCTTATAAACTGTGATCACCAGATTATAGTTCCTAGAATTGTTTGTGTTGAGAATAGCTCCAAACACAATTACGGTGCTTCCTTTGACTGAAATTTAAACAGTGGCTGAACTCATTGTATGTGTTTTTATAAGACATAATTATAATTTCAGTGATTTTATGTGTGAATTCTGTAATTATCTGTCCTATTCCTGGCCTTTAAAACCAAACCATCTATCTGACCTTTAAATCAAGGCAATCTGAGAAACTATTTATTACACACATCTTCTACATCTTCCTGAAGCAAGATATCTTAAAACAGCATCTTTGTTCTCAGTATTCTGTTAGAGAAATACTTTGTGATAGTTAGAGTCTTCGTGGTGTTCAGATGACACAAAAACGGAAGTCATAGAATCATATGATTTAGGAGGAAATTTAGAGGCCACTAGTCCCATCTCTCAATTCCTATTCAGGGATCCCATCCAGTATTTCTCTAATAGACAAGCATCCAACTTAGATTTGAAATCTATAGCATCTACATAGTTGACAGTATTTAGGGGCAACTCAAATTGACTCATTGACACAATATCTGCATCTCTGTAATATATACTAGCTGACTCTGTATTTGCTCTAGTGCTACAAAGAATGACTCTTCTACCTCTTCCATCAGACATTTTCTAATAGAACACTGCTATTATGCACCAACCTGAAAACCACATATATTTGTACACACACACACACACACACACACACACACACATACACACATTTTTTTTCTCCTAGCAATATACTACAGTAGACTTTTGCACTAGGTATACAATGGTTAATAAAACAGGCATAACATTAATCCTTATGAAGCGTCTTCTGTTGTCTATGAGGTGGAGGGTAGGGAGATTGAATGAGAAATAAGTGCCCAATGGGCAACTAACATAATTTCAACAGACCAGAATGGAGGAGGAAAACAAACGGGATGACATGATGGAGACTAATAGGTAGAAATTGATTTCAGTAGGTTTGCTGAAAGGCCTGAGGAGGCATCATTAAAACCAAGATTTAATTGTAGAGAAGGACTTGGCAATGGAGAGTGAGGGAAAGAGGATTTCAGATCAAGAAAATGGTGCATTTGAAGATCTTAATTTGGGTAAAAGCTTGAATGTGAGGAATGGCAACGAGGACAGTGGAGCTGCGCCATTCATAACAAGGGGAGAAGTGACAGAGATGCACTTGTCCACCAGGATGACAGCTTTGTACTTTGTCTTCGGTGCAGGGTAAAATGTGGAAGTGAGAATCAGATTTATATTTTAAAAAATCGAATCTGACTTTCCTGGGGAGAATGGATTGGAACATAGAAGTAGAATTGGGATCATGTTAATTTAATTGTCCCAAGTATTGCTTGAGCATAATATAATTTTTTTTTTAAAAAAAGAAGAAACTTTAGTTTGGAAAAGTCCATTTAAAATAGCACAGTGTAACTTTATACAAAACATTACAAAATAAGACACTTGATTTATTAACATGTTTTTCTACCATAATATCTATTTGCAGCCATACACAGGAGGAGAGCATTACAGGTTTTCTCTACCATAATAGCCTATTAACAAAATTACTCATTCTAGAGATTTACTTCATCCAGAGATTTATAAACAATTACAGAATCGGTAATGAACATGTTCATTTAATTCTTTATTCAAATATACTATTAACTACCATGTAGGAAATCTAATGTGCTTGGTGTGCACGCACACACACATTACCTGTATTATAAAATAGAATGAAATAATGTTCTTCAAAAATTCTTGAGGTTTTTAATTCAGAATTGAGCTTTACACGATGAATAGGATTTGCAGATAAGTAGATTTGGTCTCAGGGTCTTAGGATGTGCAGTCATAAGGTTAGTCACTGTCCTCTGAAGGGACAGTGTAAATACTTGTTTAGAGGCAGGGATGTTAATGGCCATTTTGAGATGAGATAAGTTCATTAAGCCTAAAGCAGGGGGCATGTGAAGGAACATAGAGAATAAATTAGAAATATGCAGAAACCTTCAATGTTGGGATTAAAAGATGGGATTTTCTTTTCTGACAACAGAGTAATCAGATGGTTTTGAGAATAAAAGTCACATTTTTTTAATTCGTGACCTAGGAAGACAAGTGATAGCAATATGACAGGCATATGTGAACAACCTGTTAGGAGTTCCCTTTGAAAAGGGATAAGAGACAGACTGTGGCATTTGTAATAGGAACAGAAAAGAGACACTGGAAGAATACAGTTGGCAGGTCTCAACAGTTGTTGAAATGGGGATAAAGCTGGAGGAGGAATTGGTTCTGATGGCATGTTTTTCAAGCTGGTAGCTACAGGTGAATTCCCTCCGTTCCAATAATTTCACACTTCATAATTTATGTCAATAACTTAGAAAATTGCATCTTCAGTTCTGACTCATCAAAATATTATCTATAGTAAATGTGTCCAAAGCTGAGCACATATTTTCCCTCAAACATGATCTCCAGTATCCCTATCTCAATTAATAGTACCTGCTCTCTAGTTAACCGCTAGATGTTATGGCAACACTAAATTGAGTTTTTTAACTGTGAAATTTATGGCAGAGAAGTGCTTAAGGATTTAAATATTTCTAGGGTCCACCACATAATACTGTTTAATTGGGGTACATCATTAACATCAATAGTCCAAGCTTAGTGCTGTAGGATACAATTATGAATAAGAAATAAACCCTGACCTTAATTATTTTAATTTTTAATTGAAAGCATATGACATGTGACACGTCAAATATAATACAGGGCATAAGTGCAATAAATACTATAAAATAACTAAAAAATGTCACTAGGAAACAATGGAAAGACCTTATTTTGACAGAGAGGCTAGAGATAGACTTCATCAGATAATTGTATTTGAACAGGAGTTGAAAAATAGAGGTGCAATTTTTCTTGCCATATTAGCAGAAGGCTCGCTTAATCTAATATTTATTTAATGAATACCCAAGTCACACATATAAAAATAATTTATATTAGTTTCTGCTTTCTATACTTCCTATTTTCTGTGTTTAGGAATCATCACATTTCATACTGATTATAAGTCTTCTACAATATAACTTTTCATTGCATAATGAAATTGATAATCACATACGTAGCTTTTGTTACATTGGCACTCTTATTTAAATATTTATCTTATATTTTATTTGAATGAAGATAATCTTAGATAATGGATCAGATCACAACAATTTCTTCAAATAGCAAAATAACATAAAATATGCTTGTGTTATCCAGAATTACCCATACTTGTGTTTGTCTGTATGTGTAATTTGGGTTGGAGAATCAAAGAAAAAGAGTGTCACTATAGTCAAAAGAAAAACTAGAGGGGAAGATAATTGCAATTTTAACAAGTTGTAAATTAGCAACCACAATAAAACTGCATTGACTAACCATATTTAATATTTCAAGAAAGTATTAACAGAAATATAAAAAGTTGCATATTTCTCATTTGCATACTCGATTTATGCAGTTGAAGTCAACCACTTATACCAAACTAGCATAGGACTAGAGCAACTAGAATAACTGCTTCATTTGTTCCTAATTTTGTCCCAATATTGAGACCACTTGAAGAACATGCTGGATGCAAGCAAGATAAACATATTTCCATGTTTATTTCTAGGATTAGAATATATTTTGACTTAATAAAATTCACCAATATCAATAATTTTCATGTCTAAAAGGACATATCAACATAATTGTAAACTGTCACGGGAATTTTAAACACTTGAACTGGAACAAAATAATGGATTGTGTGTTATATCCTCACTTGTTCCAAATCTTCCTGTTTAGATCTCAATAGGATTTTTAGTCATGGATACAGATTTTTCCCAAATGACCTCTGAAATTCTTTAGGGTCCACAAAACGTGGAAGGAAGAGGATCTACTACGGACATTTTCAAGGTCAGCAGCTTAGAAAAGCTTTAGAGCTTTATAAAGTTGTATATGAGGCAACTGAATTGAAACCTACACTTTAATTAATAACTACGGAACTTTCACATGACCCCAGAATAACACATGTGGAGGGTTTTAACCTTAATCATGAAGGAATTGGAACACTCCCTCAAGGCCCCCTCTCCCACTATTATAGCTTATACAAAAGACTTGTTTTTAAAGGCGGAAGCTTTTTTTTGAGATAGAAATTAAAGCTCAAAATCTCAAGGTCAGTCAACCTGATGTTATTAAACTTATGTGCAGCTAAATCATCTTCTGTGGATTTTGAGGTAATAATAAGCAGCAATAAAGCATAGATCATTTGCATCAGGAAGACAAATTAGGCTTGACCAAATAAACCCAGTATGGCCATACTTTTTAGTACAAAGGCAATCCAATTGCCTGTCTTACAAAAATAATAATTCATCTGAGATTAAATAAAGCCTGGAGTAGTTCATTAATAGCACCATGCATTCTCATGTCAGTCAATCTGCTTTTCAATCACACAATTGATTGTATGTTTGATGAAAGGGGCAACAGTTAAAAATAGTAACACCTCAAAGGTCAATTTCCAAACTTGGTATCGACACCAAAGAAAATCAATATTTGGTACTTACTCTTAGATTAAACAATGAATGAGGCCAGTAATTATGGTCATCGTGGTAGTGGTTTTCTCTAATGTGTCTAAATGGACTGGCTTCACTGAACACATCTGTACTTCCCTGAGTACTTCACAGATGTGCCCTCCCTTCGGCAGATGAGCATTTGGTTGAAAAACAAATCAGAAAGTAGTTAGATTTTATGGAAGTGCCCAGGCTGAAGAAGGGTCCCTCTATAAGGTGGCTCGTTGAAATAACATGTGTGCACTCTCGTTTGTAATGTCTTAGTTGGATGTATTGGACAGACTGGGAGGAAGATGAAATAGATGACAGCGTGGGAAGGATCGAGAAGGCCTGGATGGATGGCTTCAATCGGCAGATTTTTGTGACTTCAAAGATGCTGTGGCCAAACGGTTTAACTCTGGACTTTCACACCAACACATTATACTGGTGTGACGCCTATTATGATCATATTGAAAAAGTGTTTTTGAATGGAACTCACAGGAAGGTAAAAGACAAATGCTGCTGTTTTTTTTAACTCACAGGCTGCTTCTTCACAGAGCCTTGTTGTGCGGTGTTAAAAATACTTTCAAGTTTATTTTTACCCCTCTGAGGTGGCTGCCAGTAGTCTCTGTGGGGTGGCTAAAGGAGGCTGAGCATTAAGTAGTGCAGCTGGCACTTGCCTCCGGGAGACCAAGGCCAGCTCACTGTGGTATGCCAGGATTTGTGGGATTTTAAAAAGAAGCTCTCAGGATATCAGGGCTGTTTTAAAACGCAGTTTTTCTACATTATTGATGAGTTTGCTATGACCGAGCAACCAACTCTATTCAAATATCTTTAATATTTGCAGCTGAAAATTAACCGATATATTATGAAAAAGTAATTATAGTGCATTTATTTGAATAAAGAACTTCATGACATTGGAATTGAAACTGAACTGAACTTCAGGGTTATTGCTGTGAATACACATCAACTTCCTCTTGCCTCTTTTGGTAAGACCATTGCAAAGTGATTTTTAAATTCTTGGGTAAATTGAAGATGGAGTTGACTGTCTGACAGAGGCAGTGTTGACAAAACATCACCTCTACTTTTCATCTTATAATAACCTGCATGCATATAACATTATGAACTGACTTCACCTGTGTAGTTAAATAACAGAAAATGGAATGCTAGAAATTATCAAAATGCTTCCATTGATAAGATAATAATAGTATGATGCCATACTTCCTTCTTTTTGGAAAGGAAGATTGCACGATGGACCAAGCCTCCTCATTATGAATTCTGTTTGACAAATGAATATTACATTAACCAGATAAGACCATTTCAATCATTGGTTGACTCTAACCATGCTTTTAATATTTTTCCCCAATAGTAAAATTGATTGGCATTTAACCTAATGTCACATACTTTAAGAGGTGCCAAGTAAATATTTATGATTCCTTTGAAGGGATTGATATATATACCATGTAGATAACATTTTAATGGCTAGCATATTTTAACATTCATGGATGTGACAAAATAAAAGTAAGAATCTGTCTTGATTATTCAATATATGAAAATGTGATATGAAGAGTTAAGATAAAAGTAGCAAAAATGGAATTTCCAGCCCCACATTATTTAGATAAGTTCAATTCTTTAATATTAAGTGGAGTACAAAATTATTTTTCATATTGTATACAGTATCATTTTATAAATGGTGAAAGGTGGAAAGGAATTATGTTCGGAGGTGTTACTCCTTATTCCTCTTCTACAAACCTACATGTGAAAACAGCACTTAGCACTGAGTGCTCCAGTTAAACAACAACAAAATGCAACTAGAACATAAAGGATATACTAAGAAAATCAAAACTGAAGTTAGTCAGTGAATCTTGTTTAGCTACTTACTACTAATAAATGTTTCTGTGTTCAAAATTAAAATCTTTACCTCCCTCCCTGTCATTTCCTAGATTTTTTCAATTTGCATTAGCCCAATTAGGTAGGAGAATCCCTTTCACTCCCAATTTTGTAAGACTCTGTTTTATTCCTTGGGTATTGGATAAGCAATATCACAATATTCATAATGACACTAATTACTCAGATCAGTTTCTGTTCCAGGTTATGATACTGGAATATCATAAAGAACAGAGACAAGGAAGAGTGTCAGGCAGTCCTTTTAATGTTTGCACTTTGTGACCATATGAGTAATGTCGTATATGAGAGCATTTAAATGGATGAAATACAAATGGGGTCTCCCTAAAATAACATGTCCTAAAAATAGGAAAATATGCTCACATTGTGAAATCCATTTTTTAAATATACTGAAGGAAAATATGTTAAGATGTTAGATCATTATGCTTTATACTTATTTGAGTGTCATTTTCTCTAAACAGTTATGTTTCTAAAGGTCAGTTTAGATTTTTCACAATGTGTTTATATTTTACAGATTGTTTACAGTGGGAAAGAGTTGAACCATCCTTTTGGACTGTCGCATCATGGGAATTATGTGTTCTGGACTGATTATATGAATGGTTCCATTTTTCAATTAGATTTGGTAACGAATGAGGTGACATTACTGAGACACGAAAGACCACCCCTGTTTGGGCTTCAGATTTATGATCCACGGAAGCAACAAGGTATTAAAAACCATATAAAATTGCTTCTGAATTTTACATAAAATAATACTTCACAGTATTTGCAAAAGCTTTTATTCTGACAGTGTTACTGATGTTTTATGATAAAAGGTGTCTAGTCACTCCAAAGTCAATCAAATCTTGGACTTTGTCACCATAAACATTTATTATTTATTGTTCAAAACAGCCTAAGCAAGTAACGGGGAATTTTATTTGAGTGAAGCTCAAGGTTTTCGCCAAATGCTTTCTTTTTCATGTCCTTTTCACAAAAGAGGTATTTAAAGTATTTAAAGTAAAAAAAAATGCACTTAATGTTTTTCAAGAGTATTGTGAGAAGTGAGAAAAACTTTTAGTGGGAATGGAATGTTATTTGAAAATATTTCAAAATATGTGATAAATGAAGAGTTTTGCAAACTGCATCTTACTGTATTTATCTGATTAGTTTCATAGTGATTTAAAGAATGTTTAATTATTTTGAAGGGTATGAAAGTGAAATAATCTACCACGATATGCATGTGTACTTAAAATCACATAATATCATTGTGTATTTTAACTACATGAGTTATTAATATTTATTAGGCCATCTACAAATTGCATGACTCAGAATTTAGGTATTAAGCAAAGAAAAAAAACTTAGTAAATTATGTGGAAGACTTTTTGTTATGAATCTAAATAGTTACTTTTCCTTTTATTTAGAGATATTCTTGTGGAAGTTAAATGAACATACATTTCAATAAATTTATGCAACACGTGAGAGAATAAATACCTGGCTTACTGTAAAATGGACTTGGGCTTAAATCCAGGTTCCAACACTTTTTCTTCTGAAACTTTAGACATACCATGAAAGATTTAACAAAGAAATGTTTTCTTCATAAAATTCCCGTAAGAATTAAATCACTGTTGTGATTACTTAGAACAGTGCCACCTACACATTTTTAATTAATTTCTTCTTATCATTTCTGTATAAGGAGGCATATTTTTAATGTTCCCTTCCATAGAAGAATGTTAAGTAAATATTCAAAGGAATAATGTGTCACAATTAACAAAGCACATGCCTCTAATAAAAATATATGGAACTTATTGCTATGTTTCATGAGGAAATATACCTGGTGTTCTAGACGATGCCATTGACATATAATTGTTCAGAGCTATCTCTTAGATGGACAAAGCTTTTAAAGTGCTTTATAAAAATTTTCAATTAAAGGCACATTAAAATGGAAATCTAGCCTTAATTACTCACCTGTTTATACAACCTTTATTGTAGAAACCATTATGTTCCGTCTTACTGAGAGAATGTGTTTGGGCAAATTGATTATTTTTCATAAACTTAGGTGAAAAAATCAATTATTCTTAGATTCCTACCCAGTCTTCTGGTAGCCAAGGATTGACTGTTAGTTAGCCAAATCTTTTGAATAAGTAATATAGTATGGAAAGGATGCTGGACAACATATTTTTCGTGTAGTCAGTAGACATTGAAATTGGATTACTCACTTAGCATCTAAATTTTTAATATTTTTTTCCTAAATTAATCAAAGTAAGTAAAAAGCTCTCAGATGTTCAAATGCAGACATGTTATCTTACCATGTTATAATTTCAGTGAAAATTATGAGAGAGAAAATGGTATTTCTCTTTATAATTTGTGAACATTAAATATTAATTAATATTTAGAAACACATAATCAGTGGTACACAAACTTGGTTATATACTGTCTTGTTTGACTATTTTTCTAAGAATAAAATAGCTGCATTTGAATAAAAAATCAATTTCCTCCATAGGGACAGATCACTATTTCTTCATGGAATGTAATAAACTAGTATTATATAGCCTTGTATTTTCTCTCTCTGAAAGACTATAGTATATGATTGTTTACATTGTACAAACTTTTGTAGTATTTATACATGAATCTGTGAAAAAATATATATACATATATACACAATAGATACTAACACACACACACACACACACACACACACACACACACACACACACACACCATCCCTCAGAAATACCATGAGTAATAACCAGGAATGTCATTAATGTACCATCTAAACTCTTTTAGACTTGGTGTCAGAAAATTAGTCAGCTAATTTGACCTCTCCAGATCAGAAGAGACTCTTATCAAATTACTTGTTAATAAAGCAGCTAATTTCAGGAAGGTAGATATATAATCACACTAAACAGAAAGCTACCCCTAGAAATGAATTCCTAAGTAATGCATAGGGATTTAGGGCCAAAACCGTTTTTTTTTTTTTTTTTTTTTCTTATATGCTACTGTTGTTTCTTCTGATTTAATTAATAAACTTTAATTCTTTTTCACTTGTATTAGATATCTAGAAAAATTTTTATAATCCTCTCCTGAAATTCCTCATATAAAGTAGAACAATTGTATACTACTAACATACTTTTACCTGTTTATTCTCTAGGTTCAGAAGCACACTTTTATTTTTCCCCATGTTTAAGAGAATGAGATCATCAAAACTAAGTGCAATATCTAAAAAAGGTTGATGACTAATTTCCTATATAGAATTAAAAATAATTGATTAGCTTCTATGTTAAATATATGAAATTTATTAACTAATAACTAACTAATTCTAACTTCCAGGAGATGGGTCAAACATTATTTAAGTCTCACAAGAGATGTTTAATATAGATACTATAGATTCCTGTTGTGCATATGAAAATCCCAAGGATCAGGCACGTGTAGCCCTTTGTCCTCAGGAAATAATGAGCCAGGGATAAACTGAGATTCAAATTCAGGTTTGTCTAACCACAAAATGTTTTTATGTGATTAATTTATGTGGCCAATTTTATGAAAGGTATATAACTACTATACATTTACATTTTATTTAGCTCTGAGAGAGACAGAGGGGCAGAGAGAGAAGGAGATAGAGAATTCCAAGCAGGCTCTGTGCCATCAGTGCAGAGCCCAATGAGGGATTCTAATTCACCAACAAGTGAGAACATGACCTGAGCCAAAATCGAGAGTTAGACACTTAACCAACTGAGCCAGCCAAGCACCCCATATAACTACTATACTTTTAGATAGAAGGAAACGAGTATGTCTGTTCTGCAGTCATTGTAGTTTTGTCATTGATAAATGTATGCAAAACTTTTATATATATATATAAAGTTCTTGACTACATTCTACAACCCAGCATTCAGAGATTTTATATTATAAAGCACTAGTATAAAGACACAGTAATCTTAAATTAATGCATGACATGTACATTAACAACATTACTGTGTAGGTTTAGTAAGATATTTATTTATTTTTCTTATTTTTTTTCTAAGGCCCATTTCTATATATTTTTTTTTAATTTTATTTTTTATTTTTTTAAATATTTATATCCAAATTAGTTAGCATATAGTGAAGCAATGATTTCAGGAGTAGATTCCTTACTGCCCCTTACCCATTTAGCCCACCCCCCTCCCACAACCCCTCCAGCAACCTTCAGTTTGTTCTCCATATCTATGGGTCTCTTCTGTTTTATCCCCCTCCCTGTTTTTATATTATTTTTGTTTCCCTTCCCTTATGTTCATCTGTTTTGTCTCTTAAAGTCCTCATATGAGTGAAGTCATATGATTTTTGTCTTTCTCTGACTAATTTCACTTAGCATAATAGCCTCCAGTTCCATCCACGCAGTTGCAAATGGCAAGATTTCATTCTTTTTGATTGCCAAGTAATACTCCATTGTGTGTGTGTGTGTGTGTGTGTGTGTGTGTGTGTGTGTGTGTGTGTGTATCACATCTTCTTTATCCATTTATCCATCAATGGACATTTGGGATCTTTACATAATTTGGCTATTGTTGATAGTGCTGCTAAAAGACATAAATAGACACTTCTCCAAGGAACACATCCAGATGGCCAACCGACACATGAAAAAATGCTCAACATCACTCATCATCAGGGAAATACAAATCAATACCACCTTACACCTGTCAGAATGGCTAACATTAACAACTCAGGCAACAACAGATATTGGTGAGGATGCAGAGAAAGAGGACCTCTTTTGCATTGTTGGTGGCAATGCAAGCTGGTGCAGCCACTCTGAAAAACAGTATGGAGGTTCCTCAAAACTCAAAATAGAACTACCCTACGACCCAGCAATTGCACTACTAGGCATTTATCCAAGGGATACAGGTATGCTGTTTCGAAGGGACACATGCACCCCCATGTTTATATATTTTTTTCTAATGTTTGTTTATTTTTGAGAGAGGGAGAGAGAGAGAGAGAGAGAGAGAGAGAGAGAGAGAGACACTGCAAGCGGGAGAAGGCAGAGAGACAGTCAGACACAAAATCTGAAACAGGCTCCAGGCTCTGAGCTGTGCACACAGAGCCAGATATGGGGATCAAACTCACAAACCATGAGATCATGACCTGAGCCAAAATCAGACAACTAACCGACTCAGCCACCCAGGTGCCCCAAGATTTATATTCAGTGGTAGGGTCATCATCACAAATTGTATCTTTTCAAAATTTCCATTTTGGAAATAATCACTACTAAAACATAACCCAGAAGGCTAATTAAGGCCTTAATGCAGTTAACATGCATGTGTACATGCACACACATGCATGCATCCCACACACAAAGTAACTTCAAAGCAAGACAAATTTTCAATGAGCATATAACTCTACAAGAGAGAAAGGACACATTTTATCCTTTCCTCTGATTGATTGACATTATTCAAAGTTGACTCCTCTGAAGTTATCCTAGATGAAATTAGTATCTGAACTTAGGATCCCATTTTACTGGTTTTTTTTCCAACTTTTAGGATGAATGCGAAGTCTAATTTCTCTTCCAAACTGTAAGTCAGACTGTCTATCCATCCAATAGGAAAAACAAAATCTCCATTAGTTTATATATTTCATATTAGGTATAGAGACTTCTTACTTCACATATGATAAAACTTGGAGAAGAGTCTAAGAAGCATGTAGAAAAGGGGATTTCTTCCCTCCTATCCTTCTGATGAAAACTTAGATAAAATAGAACAGCAGTATTCCTTTGTGGTGACAATTTATGTATTTTGTTATTTGCTAGAAATAAAAGATACTTTATTAACAAATGTTAAGTTACTAAAGTTTGTAAACACTTATATTTTATTATTTTGAGTATAGCTGACACATTGTTACATTATTTTCAGGTGTACAATTTAGCGAGTTGAGAAGTTTATATACATTATGCTGTGTTCCCCACAAGTATAGCTGTCATCTGTCCCCTAGCATTGCTATTGAAATATCATTGACTGTACTCCTTATGCTCTGCTTCTTATTCCCATGACTTACTCATTCCATAACTGGAGACCTGTATCTCCCTTTCCCCTTCACCCATGGTCCCAACCCCCAACCTCCTCCTATCTGACAACCATCAGTTTGTTCTCTGTATTTATAGTTCTCATTCTGCTTTTTGTTTATTCATTTTTTAAAGATTCCATTTATGAGTGGAATCATATGGTACTTGGTTTTCTCAGTCTTATTTATTTCACTTAGCATAATACCCTTTAAGTCCGTTCATGTTGTTGCAAATGGCAAGATCTCATCCTTTTAATGGTTGTGTAATATTCCTGTGTGTGTGTGTGTGTGTGTGTATGTGTGTGTGTTTGTGTAGATAATATTTTTCTTATCCACTTTTCTGTTGATGGACATTTAGGTTGATTCCATTCTTGGCTATTATAAATAATGCTGTAATAAACATGGGAGCATATATCCTTTCAAGTAATTCAGCACTAATATTTTAATATAAGCTTGTGAAATGTTTTCATATATCATCTACATCTTTATTACTGTTCTTTGAGAATTGTAATATGCCTTTAAATAATCTACCTTGAAATGCAATGTTTGTAGACAGAGTATATGCGTACTTACCTGCAAATGAGAAAAGCCCCTTTATCTTCTTAAAATGGACTTACATATTAACAACATACAGGTACCTTGTATCTGCACACCCAAATGATTGTTTCTGTCATATTGCTAACTAAAATTCATTCACTCACTCATCAACTAAAATTCATTCATTCATTCATTCATTCATCAACTAACTAATATTTATCAAACACTCGTCTGTTCAAGACTCTATTGTGGGTAGAGTAATTCCACTTCTCTTAACTAACATATTAGGTTTGGGGGGAAAGACAAAGATTTTGGCCCAGACAGACCACTATCTTGAACTTATTTTTAAAAGATACTCCTCATTTGTTTTCCTTCATTATTTGATTTTTTCAAAAGTAATTACTTCCAAAGTAATTTAATCTAGGATTTCATTATGTTGTTTTCACTGTGTTATTTCTCTGTCCTTTATTGATTTAATTTTATTTTGTCATATATAAAAGAGTTAAGAGTATAAGAGCATAAATTTTAGATTAAAAAATCCTTGTTTTCAATTATTTAGAAATAATTATAATAAATAATCCTTATTCTACTTTATTTGTTTTTTAATAAGGACTATTTATTTTTACACATTAGAAAAGTCATTTAAACCCTATCTCTTCAGTAGTCACATTTGCATATGAGATAAGCCTACCTTAAAAGCTTATTATAAAAATTGAATTAAATATATGGTATAAGTAACAAACAAATAAATAAATAAGGTAACTATCCCTGACATCGATCCACTGTGAATTTTCAAAATGATAGCTATCGATTGTTAATAGGCACTCGTTCATTAATATTGGTATATAATTTTTTTAATCTTTATTTATTTTTGAGAGAGAGAGAGAAAGACAGCATGAGCAGGGGAGGGGAAGAGAGAGAGGGAGACACAGAATCTGAAACAGGCTCCAGGATCTGAGCTGTCAGCACAAGCCTGACGTGGGGCTCAAACCCACAAACCACAAGATCATGACCTAAGCCAAAGTTGGATGCTTAACCAACTGAGCCACCGAGGCGCACTGTGTATAAAAATTTTAATGCTGTTTGTCATTAAATCATATTTTTAAGAGAATATTTTTACATGAAACGTTTTGCAACCTGCTAGAAATTCAATAAAAACTGCCACATGAGCTGTATCTGAAATATGTTGAAGTAAACTGAAGAATATATATGATTTAGGCAATTCTCATGAGAGATATGAAATTATTCAAATTAATTTAGATTTTGGATTTCTATCATGACAAGAGAATATCACTTCCTCTTTTTTAATGTATAGAATTCATTGAAAGGAATATATTTAAAAGATCAAGTAATGGTAATTTATTTTTAAATACTTAAATTTCATATTGAATAAGAATAGTAAGCATGAATCATGCTATTGAAAAAATAATAATAATGTTATATTTAGCATATATTTTCTTTTATTTTAAGGTTTTATTTATTTTTGAGACAGAGAGAGACAGAGCATGAACGGGGGAGGGTCAGAGAGAGAGGGAGACACAGAATCAGAAGCAGGCTCCAGGCTCTGAGCTGTCAGCACAGAGCCCCACGCGGGGCTCGAACTCACAGACCGTGAGATCATGACCTGAGCCGAAGTCGAACGCTTAACTGACTGAGCCACCCTGGCCCCCCATAGCATATATTTTCTATATGAAAATGTGACATGATATACTGCTTTCAGTACTTCCTTTTTACTGTTTTAAATTCTTCATATATTTCTCAAAATATTTGGATTAAATCAAAATTTCAATAATCTGAATGTTACTAAAGTAATGAATATACAGTTTGTACATAATATTCATAAAATATTGAGAACACCTATTTCCCTATGAAGTATTACATTTTTAGTCTATGGTTATGGAAGAAGCATGGCTGTATCTGAACACTACTTAAAAAAATTGCTACATCTCTTGGTACCTGGGTGCCTCAGTCCATTAAGCAACCAGCTCTTGATTTTGGCTCAGGTCATGATCTCAAGGTCATGAGATGAAGCCCTGCTTCAGTCTCTGTGCTAAATGTGGAGTCTGCTTGGGATTCTCTCCTCCCCCCCTCTCTCTGCCCCTGCCCACCCTCCACAAAATAAATAAATAAACTTTAAAAAAAAAATTTCTCCATCTCTTGTTGGAAAAAGTTTGAACTAAGCTTCATTATCCTCTGAGTAGAGAAATTGATACTAAAACCTGAATTATTAGTTTCCATAGCTTTCAAGTATATTTTTACCTTTTATAAACATACAAAATTTAATTTACTTCTCAGAATAATGAAAAGAAATGAATATATAATTCAGATTGTTTCTTGCAATCTGTAGACACACAAAATAATCTATGAGAATGAGTTAAATATTTATTGTATATAGCACCATTTTGAAGGTTTTTTTTTGTTTTTAAAGTCATTCCTTAATATTCGCTATATAGCACACCTAACCCAATACAATAATCTCATCTGTCACACCCGTCACATTTTTTGGCACTGTGCTTCAACTGCCAATACAACTTTAATGATTACATTATTTTAGTGTAGTCATTCTAAGTAATTAAAAACTATTTTTTAGTGTTTGAGTTAGAGTTTCTGATATAATCAAATGTTACTTATTGATACCTTGAAAACTGCAACATAATGTAAAATAGCCTGGACATTTACTTTGCCAATTAGATTGCTAGTGTTATAGACTTCTTTGTAACATTATGTAGGTATATATAGAAGTAAATACGCTTTATTTCTTGCCTTTCCATCTTCTAGGAATAAATGTCATCAAAATGATGATTACCCAGATTGTATAGAATCTCCAACCCTTTCAAAATTTTATGTCAGGTTTATCTTAGTTTCCAAGGATGTCTCACAGATGTTTATGGATAATACCTTTGTGAATCTCCCCTGCTTTATTGATATCTATTGCTTACCTTATCAGTGCTTCTGCTGGTTAGGTATACTGGGATGATCCACTGGGATGACACTTCTACCCTTGTGCATTACACATTCTACTGGCACTACAAGACCATTCATTTTTAAAGTTTCATAGATAAAACCTGTGTTTCTTGGACTCATCAATGCACTAACATGTCAATGTGCTCCTTGAACAAGAGGGAAGTATATTCCACTCCTTTCCCTTCTGCTCATTTGCTTTCTGTTCACTTAATATCCAAAGTCACATTCTAAGTGTTAATGATCTAATTTAGGAAGAAATCAGAATTGAATATACCAGGCCTAATCTGCTATCCTGGACAGACATCATCATGTCCTGTAACCTTGCTGTCTCCTGGTACTTATCTGCACACATACCTCTATATCTTCTAACCAACATGCAAATTCCTTTTATCTCCCGTGTGTCCTATATTTTTAAATGTTTCTGAATTTTACTTAGTGTTCAGAAGATATCCTGACTACATTAATGAATATGTAATATACATATGCTTGTATATGTGTACATTCTTATGCCTACATACATATCTTAGAAAGAATGTGAACCTTAACCTGGCTAATTTTGGATGGAATCACAGTTCTCTGACACATTCACTTCCCTCCTCTTACAGGTGACAACATGTGCCGAGTAAATAACGGGGGCTGTAGTACACTGTGCTTAGCCATTCCAGGAGGCCGAGTATGTGCATGTGCCGACAATCAACTTTTAGATGAAAATGGGACAACTTGCATATGTAAGTTTTCTTTGTGTTTTTGTATTTGTTACACTTATTGTTTGTACATATATTTTTGAAGAACAGAAGCATATGAAACCAAGGGGGAAAAAATCAAACTTGGAAAGAGAAATTCAGATAATCACTTAGGTATAATTCTTTTTAAACTACAAATAATTAACTGAATTAATTTAATTCAAAAAGATGACCAGTGATGAAGTTTTCCAGAGTATTTGTCACTGCTTCATAATAGTTTAGTAAAATATATATGCCACAGAAGACAGTATTTCATAAAATAGGGAACCTCACTGTTAGGAGCTACAAAAATGCGTAGTTGTTAGTTATATAGATGATAGTTGATGCACATTGTAAGACCTTCAACTAAATAGTTAATAAGGTTGATTATCTATCTTTGTTGTGAAGTCAAAAGAAGCAGACAAAAGAAGAGACTTAGGGAAATCCTACACTTTATCAAAATAGTGAATTAGTTGGATTAATTGACCTGGATTAAAGGCACTTTATTAACTTTTACTGACCGTCCTCAGTTTGTTGTATCTTGTTATTCTCATGTGGCCCTTTTGAAATTTGTTCTGTCTATACATATCAAGTCCCTTGCCACAATTATAGGAGCAATGATATGTATGTATTGAATACTATATAAATGCTTCTGGAATGATTTGAATTTGTTTCATGTTACTCATGATTTTCCAGAAAAACAGAACCAATAGCATGTATGTGTATAGAAAGCGATTTGTTATGAAGAATTGGCTCATGCAAGTATGGAGGCTGACAACTCCCCATATTTGCAGTCAGCAAGTTAGAAACTGAGGAGCACCAATGGCGTAGTTCCAGTCCAAATGCTGGTTAGGATGAAGACCCATGAAGAGCAGCCAGTGTTTTATTTGGAGTCTTAAGCCAGGGGAAAAAACAAAACAAAACAAAACAATGTCCCAGTTCAAGGCAGTCACGCAGGATGAATCCCTCTTATGTGCAAGAAGGTAGGCCTTGTTATTCAATTCAGGCCTTCAACTGACTGGATGAGAACCACCCACATCTGAGAGGGTGATCTGCTTAATATAGTCTATAGATTCCAATGTTAATCTTATGTAAAACACTCTAACAGACACACCCAGAATGATATTTGACCAAATGTCTGGGCCCTTTATAGCCTACTCAACTTGACACATAAAATTAACTGTCACAAATTGTTAAAGGATACACAAATAAATGGATTTTTCCATCACTGATAATGAGTGTCTCTGGGGAGGCAGGAGAAATAAGTATAATGAAGAAGACTTCAACTTAACTGAAATATTTGATTTCTTCTGAAGAAGAAATAATGTGAATAAAGGATTTTTTAAAGTTTTTATTTATTGATTTTGAGAGAGAGAGAGACAGTGCAGGCATGAGTGGGGGGAGGCAGAGAGAGAGAGGGAGACAGAGAATCCCAAGCAGACTCCAGGCTGTCAGTGCTGAGCCCTATACGGGACTTGATATCACAAACTGTGAGATCATGACCTGAGCTGAAATCAAGAGTCAGATGCTCAACTGACTGAGCCACCCGGGTGCCGCAAGGATTTTTTAAATGATTAAATATGTGGTAGTACTTGAGAAATATATAGAAAAAATTTAAATGAAAAATCTACCCGTAATGCTACAATCCAGCAATAAACTACTAAAACATTTTGATGTTGTTCCTTTTAATTATATATCCCTGGAGGTTATTATTTTTTACTAGTACTAATGATAATCATAGGCAAAATTTATTGAATTCTTGTATAGATTTCATGTTTCTCATAAGCTGTTAATAATCGTATAAGGAAGATACTTTTACTACTTCACTTTATTATTCAGAATGAAGACTTGAGAGTTAATAACGTTTCAAAATTCCCATAATTAGCAATCAGGACATTTGGAATTTAGCCCCTAACTTATTTTATTTTGGAGACCAAATTCTTAATTATGTTGCAGTGTTACAAATTTTAGATCATACCTTGGTATAATTTATCTTGTGCTTTATTTTTACTTAATTGGAGCATAAGTGTCTTATCATGTGACTACATCTTCTTTGTAGACATGACTTTTAAACCATTTATCCTCATTTTTCTACTTGATGTTTGATGTTACTTCTGATGTATTTTTACACACTATTTGTGCGTTTCCTTACTGTTTATGATCCCTTCTATATTTTAGCACATAGTCCATGGTCAATTTGTTGCATCTTCTTTACATCTTTTTTTAAGCATTTGGAATAATAACTCCAGCTTTAAATTCTATTACTTTTGAATTTTAACCATTTGAGATGAGGACTTTGGCTTTCTTTGTATTATTCTCTTTATCTTCCTAAATTTCATGCCTTATTATAATTTAGGATTTCTGACAAAAAATATTATTTTGAATCATTAATCATTGTCTTTATATAACAGGTTTTGACATATATAGCTAGTTTGTTGATCAATTTTATAATGGTTTCTTTTTGACCTGAATCAGTGCTTCACTAGTTGTATTGCTCAGTATTCAAACTTTAGCTCCTCATTGTTTAATTATTAATTTTCACTGAAGTGTAGGATAAGTATTAAAGTTGCTTCTTTAGAAGAAAAGAGTACAAAGATTGTATACTGTGGAGTTCTTTTGTTTTCTAAATAAGTCTCCTTTGCATTTACATGTGATTAACAATTCTTCTGAATATTAATTCTTGGCCAGACAAAAATTTTCTTCAAACTTCTAGAAATACTATTTAATTTAATTTAATAAATACTATTTAATTTATTATGGGATTATATACTTGAGAGCACAAATATGAATTTTACTTCTCTGGGAAAGCTTTTTTCATTACTAGTGGGATTTTTTTTTTAATTTTTTTTTTAACATTTATTTATTTTTGAGACAGAGAGAGAGCATGAACACGGAAGGGTCAGAGAGAGAGGGAGACACAGAATCTGAAACAGGCTTCAGGCTCTGAGCTGTCAGCACAGAGCCCGATCTGGGGCTCGAACTCACGGACAGTGAGATCATGACCTGAGCCGAAGTCAGCTGCCCAACCAACTGAGCCACCCAGGCGCCCCACTAGTGGGATTTTTAAATTGCCTGTAAGACAATTCCTGTAGAACATAATTATTTGAAGTATACTTTCTTTGAGTAATCAGGTGGTTTTCCTTCCTTTGTTCTGTGGTAATATTTTGTAATTCCTATTTTGTTGTTGTTTATTTATCATCAGAAAAGAAGAGATCTATCGAGGCCCCTAGTTTGTCAACAGACAAGAATTAAGCATTGCTTTGAACAGCATAAAATCTGTCTAGTTGTCCACTAGCCTAAATCATAACTTAGCTATTGAGAGAATAGGTATAGTTTATATGCAGATTTCTAATTCAGTTTTTAGTGTCTACCACACGTTCATCTAAAATTATTTTTCTGGTATAAAATGAGATATTCTGTTATACCCTCTGAATAAATCTGATACTTTGAATGGTGAACACACACACACACACACACACACACACACACACACACACAGTATGTGTGGACATCCACCAAGTCTCATCCTGACCTTGGTCTATCCCCAGACTTCCTCCTAAGGATGGAAGGTAAAGTGTAAGTATCTCCTTTTTTGGTAAGCACAGACCTCACAGTCAGTACTGTGGGAGCAAAGGGTTTGTCTAAAGATAGATAGCCTTGGAGCGCGTGGGTGGCTCAGTCTGTTAAGCCTCAGACTCATGATTTCAACTCAAGTCATGATCTCATGGTTTGTGAGATGAAGCCCTGCATTGGGCTCTGCACTCACAGTGTGGAGCCTGCTTGGGTTGTCTCTCTCCCTCCTTCTCTCTCTACCCCTCCCCACTCTCAAAATAAATAAATAAACATGAAAAAAAACAGGTTTATTCCATTTTTAGTGATATGAATTAGAGAAACTTTTGGCTGAATATTTAAATCCAGTCCTATTGGTCTTGTAATAAAGTTAAAATTCCCTTAAGATGGTGTCAGTCAAGTTATAAAGGGACTGAGTTTTCAAGGATCTTGTGAGTTTTTATCCTTCATCTTAATTTTCATACTGGAGTTAAACAGAAGGTCTATACATCAGATACTGATATCTTGATGAGTTTTTAAGCTTGAAATGTTCTAATTAGTTATTTAATTTTAATTGTGTGAATCATAATTATCTGGGTCATTGACTTCCAAATTATTTTTCTATTTCCTTAACTCTATGCCCCACTAAAAACTTAGGGATTCCTTATGAGGTGGCATATCTATACCTATATCAATATTGAAATAGAAAAAATACTAGCCATTGGAAATCTCTGTGTAAGTAAACATTGGGGGAATTTGGCTTGTAAGGAAACACTGTACATGGAGTTGGTCATGCAATTATGTTAGGAAATTTGTTTCATGACCGGACACATGTAATTATAAATTTGGTGAAAGATAGAAATGTTTCTGTATTCTTGGTGTCTTTCTAATCTCTACAATACACTGATGATACAACTTCAATGCAATATAAAGATACAAGAAAGAAGATTATATTATCTATACTTGTTAGACTAAACAATGTTAAATCAACAAAACCATGTGAGATGTTCTTTGACAAATTGTTGTTGCATTTGACTGTTTAAAACTCTACTGTATCTCTAATATGTCATGCAACTTGCCTAGGTTTCTTTCCAATGTAATGGAAAAAATTAGGATAGACCATAAAATTACTCATTTCTTACACAGAACTCAAAGTGTGTTTATATAAATTATTCCATTTCTCATATTTAATGGTAAAGGTTTTCATAGGATATGTTAACCTTCTTAGTTTTCAGATGAGGAAATTCAAGTGCAAAAGAAGTACACACAGAGTTTATGGTTGCCGAGTATGGTATAAAACAAATATGAGTGTGTGACTGATGTCTTATTAATACTGATTCCTCTGAGCTTCTCATCTAGTTCAGGCTAGATTACAGTTTTATGAATTTATCTCAGCTGGATTAACTCTGTAATCTGAGTTAACAAAATACATATTGCAACCATTGAGATATGATTGTTCTGGTTCCAGTCATCCTCATTGAATTGACATCAAATGAACAAAAACCCATTGGCAGTTGGTCAGGACAGAATTAAACACCAATGGTTGTTTCTCAGTGAATTTGCAGCATAAGGCTATGCCAGAGAGGCATTCACCCAGCAGAAAAATATTGGCATGCTACATGATTGATTAAGGATGAATTCTAATTCCATGCCTGGAAGGAATCAAGAATGAGAGTAGGCTGGACTCTTTGTCCTTGTGAATCTTGTGTGGCATGGGCAAATCCTCTCACAGTTAGAAATGAGGCCTGGTGTAGCATAGGAACCTGGAACTGACTGCCCCAGAGAGACATATGTAAAGCCCATTGATCAATTATCAAGTGAGGTTTTTTGTTTGTTTGTTTAATTTATTTGATGCCTTTGTGGGGGGAAATACTACATACAAAATTAATAAATGAGGATATGAATAATCCCAAGAAAGTAAGCTCCTGGAAAAAAAAAAAAGATAGTCACTATTTTTTTTCAACAGGATATTTTTGCCTAGAGTAATAAGACAGTAATTCTTTAAATTCTTCTTTAGTGGCCTGAAAGAAAAGACAGGATTTTCCAATGTGCTTTTCCTAAGAGAGCAACTTAAACGTATTGATCATCCAAGGGTAGCCTTGCACAATTATATGTCAGTGGTACTCTGTGACCTTCTTTACCTTGTGGAACACCAGATATATTCCTCTGTCAAAAACAGTGCTCCACTATGGCTAAGCCATTTATCTGTTCAGCTGTGACAAGCCTTATGTTCTAGGATATATGCAATCTAATGTGTAGTAAAAAGTTTAAGGCACTAAAAAGTTTAGAAGCCCCATCCAGATGAATATTTATGGCCTTCTGTGCATAGGAACTCACAGAAGATTATGTACCACTTAGGTTGGCTGCTCAGAAGACCACTCTATCTAATGAAAGGTCATCCTGCTGTGATATAAAGGAGAAAATTCAAAACCCATGGCAGCATTATTTGCACTGCCTTCCTATATAGGCAAGCTTATATACATCAAAACCACTACAACTTGAAGTTTTCTTTTAGTTGTTTTTTTTTTTTTGTCTCCCTGCCTAAATAAAGGGATAGTTAGAAATTCTCTCAAAATACAAAACCAATTTGTTAAATAAATATGTTGTGATGTGAGATGTATAAGGACAATAGAAATTTTATTTTATTTTTTGCAATGGGATTCATGCTTTTATGGCTAAGTTATAATGATTTTGATATAGTTAGCAGGTAAACATTAGTTGACAGAAGAGACAGTATTACTTTATATCTATGTTACCAGACTAGGATTAAAAAGAAGATAAATGAAGTTAGAAACATAGACACTTGTTCATGGGCACCATAGCTTATTAAACCAAGGTTAGGGACATATGTATCAAGTTCAATTGCTGAGCTGAGATCCAAATCTGAGATTATTCCAAATTAAAATAAAATAAACCAGTTTATTAGTAAAGTTTCTCCCTTTACTTCTTTATTTTTTTAAATTGTTTTAATGTTTATTTATTTTTGGACAGAGACAGAGCATGAATGGGGGAGGGTCAATGAGAGGGAGACACAGAATCTGAAGTAGGCGCCAGGCTCTGAGCTGTCAGCACAGAGCCCAACGCTGGGCTCGAACTCACAAACCGTGAGATCATGACCTGAGCCGAAGTCGGAGGTTCAACCGACTGAGCCACTCAGGCGCCTCTCCCTTTACTTTTTTATAATCTGGACATTTACTCCTGCCATCCCATTTTTTACTGGGAAGTAATTCTTGAGTGCATCTTTCCCTTTGTAGTGTATGGGAGGGTCATGTGGAGACCTTCTAATTTCAATGTTCTAACAGCAGGTATCATAGGATGTATGAAACCTGATAGTTCCTTGCTGGGAATGTTGTGATTCATGTCATTTTAGCTTTGATCCTGGTTAAATTAAAGGATTATTTATGACTTTGTCAGTTTTCTGGTGAGATCATGTTGTAATATTTTTATAAGAAGTGACCCTAGCAGTAGAATTACGGATTCTCCATCAGTTTTCAAATTCATAGTGCAAAGCACAGCTCTAAAGCAAAGCTTGCATTTCTAGCACTGGTTAATATACTGAAAGCAATGTATGTGTCTGCCCAAACACAGAAGTGCTATATAGGTTCAGTTACATTAAACATCAGAAAAGAGTGACTTTCTTGGAGGTTTCCTATATGTTCACTGTTTTGGTGTGGGGGAAACTTTATCGCTCCCTCTTTCTGTTTATCTACATATAAATCTTTTTCTCATCAATTAAATTCACTTCATCAATGATCTTGGGTGATGGTAGAAGGCTATTAGCTTTTTTAGCCACTTGAAATGAAATTGTTTTCCTGAAGTATTTATACAATCCCCAGAGATAGAATTTCTCCCTATAATAAGGTTGTGACATGGGATTATTCATCTCTGCTAATTCCAGTAATTTAGGCAGCAAGTAATTTTTAACATCTCCTCAATGCCTGGTTCTATTCTAGGTTAATACCTCTGTTCTGTATGTGACATTCCCTTCCTACGTTCAAGGATTTCAAATGGAAACATTAGATGTATAAAAATTAATTATAAAATTACTCCTTTATAGAGGTTTTTGCAAGGTAACAGAATACTAATCTTATTTTTTTCTAGATACTATTGGCTCCCTTAATGTGATGCCAAATATATTTGCTTCATCATATAATTTATTCTCACAAAAGTAGGTAGATTGCCTGGTCATCAACTGGGGTGCTATGATATACGACTTTGCCACCCAATTCCACAGAGTTAGGTCAATGCTGGGAAAAAAAAGCTCATGCTTTTTGAATGTCTAAATTGCCATCTTATCCAGATTATCACCTATCACATTAGATGTCTTCTTTTTGTTTTATTTTTTAAATGTTTATTTATTAGAGAAAGAGAGAGAGAAAGAGATCGTGAGTGGGGGAGTGGTAGAGAGAGGCAGAGACACAGAATCAGAAGCAGGTTCCAGGCTCTGAACTGTCAGACAGAGCCCGACACAGGTCTCGAACTCACAAGCAGTGAGATCATGACCTGAGTTGAAGTTGGATACTCAACTAACTGAACCACCCAGGAGCCCCTAAATGTTTTCTTGATAATGGACATTGTTAGCTCCAAAATAATCTGTCTTCTATCATTAAAAATCCTGCCCATACCCAATTGATAGCATTGATAACATGGTTTCTGTGTGACATAGAAACTACTGACTTGTAACTTCTGTCTACATCTGGAAGACTTGGGTTAGGACTAGAAAAAACTAATGATGTCAAATACTCAGTATGTTTTTTGTTTTGTTTTGTTTTGTTTTTTTTAATATTTACTAGTATGTCAACAATTCTGTAGGGTCTGAGATTTTTACCCTAGGCAAGCTAAAATGTGAACCTGTTAAAGCTTCTTAGATTCTGACAGAAGACCCACAACTCCTGGATCAGACACAGAAGATGTTATTAGTCATGTCACAGCAGGCAGCATGAGTTTCCTGTTCATATTCTTCTCCTTGTCCTACCCACCCCCAAATCATGTGGGGGCAATGCACAGGCAGGTCTAGGTGGAGGCTACATACACAGTGAATTTGTATTCACACTGAGGAACCTCAAGCTTGAGTCTACTAAAAAATCTTCCCAAACTCTGCCCCTAAGGAAGACATTATCTTTACAATTTTGGCCAAGAGAAAAAAATACTCTCTGCTCTAGAAGGTGGCATTATCTCTGTCTTCCACGGCTGTGAGCTATATAAATATTCTTGAAGAAAAGTCCAGAATAAAAAATGACACAAGAAGTATAGAAATGCAGTGGAGAAATGCCTCTTGTTCAACAAATTGCCAGGGCCTATAAGAGGACTTGCAGACACTCTTTAAAATGTCAAATGTATTTGTATATATTTCATTATATCTGTTCTTACAGATATAAACAATGCCTAACAGCTATTATGAATGGTAATGATATACAGTAATGACATTGATGTAGATCAATAACAGCAGTAAATATAACAAGATGAAATTATCCCAGGAGGTTGGCTCTATTGGTTTTCAAACAATTGTTCACAGCCTGTCATGAAAAATGAGAATAAAACTTTGGATGTTGTCATCATGTATTTTTGAAAAGTGCCAACTTTGTATTTCCAAATATCATTTAAAAATAACCAACTACCACACATATTTGAAACCATGTTTAAAACCAGTTTGGAAATTTTGCTTTTTTGCATTCATTCCATAATGATCTAAATATCACTTGAAAAACATTTGAACTCTTAACAGACTTAAAGACCTTATCTCTAAATTGATTATGTTAAAGAATAGGTAGTTTAAAAATACTAATTTGGGGGAGAGCAGTTTGTCCTTCCCTAGACACCTTGCTCTTCTTTAATATAATTGTAATTGTGCAGAAGCAGCTATAATTTCACCCTTGTATATGGATACCCTTGATCATTTCTTAAAACTGTCAATTGGGTTTATTTGATCAAATAACCATGTGAAAGCCAAGTTTTTTAAATTGGTGGGACTTTATCAGGAAAAAAAAAAAGATGGTTTCTGGGATTTTCTAGTCCTCAAGCTATCAAACAACCAAATTGATGTGATAATATCATAGAAGTAAACTATAGAGAGACTACAGGAAATCTTAAAGCTGAACTTAAGTTTAGGAGAAAACTGATTGCATCTCAAATGAGTTTTCTTATCTGATTAGATTTTTTTAACTGAGATTGTTGACCATTAGGCTTAATCACTATAGAATAGAAATTAATCAAACCACTCTTCATTAAATGCCCAGTTCTAAGCTGAGCTTATATGGAATCAAAGAAGAAATTATACCACCCTCAAAATCTTAGGGTCCAATTGACCAAATTTGGGACTCAAGTTAGGAAAGTTTGCATGCTATCGGTGATTGATTGTAGAGATTTTGAGAGGAGAGTTCTGTTGTAGAAAAGGCCAGACATATCCCAGTGTACTTCCACTTTGCTTTGGTTACTAACCCTCACAACTACTCGCTACTCTAAAAAGGCATCCTAGAGTTCAATGGGAGAACCAACGATTTGCCCTCTTTGGTTTTAAATTGTTGTCATTTCCTATTTGGAACTTGTTCTATATAGATAACTATTTACTTTTTTTTTTTTTTTTTTACTTTCAAGTGACCTTACAGAAATGACATCATTAGAGAAATTGCTGCTTCAGCATTTTGTTATTGAAAACGGATTAGAATTAAAAAGGGAGATAAAATTACTCTCAGTCCCTGCATATAGTGTCTGCCTGTCTGAGAGGGGATAGAAAAAACACAGGCTTACCTTTATTTGAATTGAATATTTCATTCACTGTACTGATTAGATTTTACACTTAAGGCCTTAAGCAAGAGTCTGAATTTAATGGGCAGTTTTTCTTTTCCAACCACAGGAACCCTCATGTCTTGTGCTTCACTGCATAACTCTCTGAAGCAGATTCTCCACAGTTAGGGTTGAAGGGTCATATTCCCTCTTCC
Source organism: Panthera pardus (assembly GCF_024362965.1). Taxonomy (NCBI): domain Eukaryota; kingdom Metazoa; phylum Chordata; class Mammalia; order Carnivora; family Felidae; genus Panthera; species Panthera pardus. Next base: position 89,093,750 of record NW_026526655.1, read on the forward strand.
ATTCTTTGGAGCAGGGAAAATGCAAGGATTAAGGGAGTGCTGACACCAAGTGTTCTGGAAATGCCATATATGTTTTCCCAATATCCCATATTATTGACTTGTATATAGGTTTTGTGATCATTTATCAGTTCAAATGAGTTGTCCAAAATAAAGTTTAAAGCCATCAGGTGGAAAGATTGGGTTTGTTTCTCCTAACAATAATCTAACTTTTGATAATTCAACACCTTTTTAGTCCATGAAACATAAACCATTTACTTTAACCATTGCTACACATTCCTGTCTCTTTGTAAACTCTATTGAATCCACTCAAAGTGAACAATAACAATCATCATAATACTTTGTTTTTAAAATTTTTTAGTGTTTATTTATGTTTGGAAGAGAAAGGCTGGGGGGGGGGGGAGGCGAAGGGGAGGGGCAGAGAGAGAGGGAGACACAGAATCCAAAGCAAGCTCCATGCTTTAAGCAGTCGGTACAGAGCCCAACACGGGGCTCAATCTCAAGATCAGTGACATCATGACCTGAGCTGAGATCTGACATTCAACCCTCTGAGCCACCCAGGTGCCCCTAACACTTACAACTTGTGAATAAATCACAATGAACTGAATTCCTAACACTTGATTAGAGAACATGGAGTATACAGAGAAAATACTGCATAGAATCTGGATGTATAATGAGATAATTTTGATTAACTTAATAGTTCCATGAATACCTAACCAGACCTGAGTTTTTCTCCCACTTGCAGACCAGCAAAGTAAATGTGACTACCATGGCTGTGTTATTGCCTTGTCTTTTCACTATGATTAATTTGGGGTGCACTTATCTGTAAAATGAAGGTAGTAAAATTTTTTGCCATGCCTACCCTGTCAAGGGTCATGACGATAATTGAGATTATGAATGAATGCCCTTCAAAAAGTAAAACTACATGCTCAACATGAATATGAGGTGGTATTGTTATTATTATTGTTATTATTGATTATTTTGGTGACAGTTTAAAATCTTTAAAATTCTTAATAGAATAATTATTTTCAGAAAAACTTACCTTTTTCTCATTTCTAGAGATGGTTGTCACTACAATGTTAAGATGTCTTTATATTTTCAATAAAATGAATCAATATTTTTGTTATTAAAATGAAGTTTGTGTTGTAATGAACTGAACATGGCTAGTATTGTTCTTATGACTTTGATTTTTTTTTTTTTTTTAACTCTAGTTAATTCTGGAGAAGTATTGCCTCACATATGCAAAGCTGGAGAGTTCCGCTGTAAAAACAGACACTGTATCCAAGCTCGCTGGAAATGTGATGGTGATGATGACTGTCTAGACGGAAGTGATGAAGATTCAGTAAATTGCTGTATGTTTTCCTTCAAGTAATATTACATTTTCCTGAGTCTTTTGAAAAATCTAAAAATATCTTTGATAAAGAATTGAACTCAGTTTTTTTTTTTCCTTAGTCTACAGAGAGTAGATTTTAGATGGTCTTCTTGCATGGTTTTAAAGAACTGTTTTTCTCATCTTTTTCCATCTTTAATATTACCATTTTAACTAGAAGTCCTTATTAACATATTACCATATTACCATATGGTAATATTACCATATTATAATTTTTACATAATAATAATAATTTATTGTAATATATTTTATTACAATATATTGTAAATATATTTATTGTAAAATAATATATTGTAATAATAATTACAATATTACCATCATACCATATTACCATATGGACCAGAAGTCCATATTACCAGAAGTCCTTCCTTCCCTCCTTTATACTGTCAGTGCCACCACACCATTGTTAGAAAGTTGCTATAGGAGATCCTTCTGGATCTCTGAATTTGAAGATGTGGAAAATCAATTGAAACTCCCTCAAGTCAGAACTACTCACACAGAAGGTCACGATCTACTCCATTTCCCCTTGGCAGCAGAGCCTTGAAGAAGATCCAAGGACACAGACATGGTTTTGGAACATGTCATTACCTAACTTCACTGGCTCAGTACATGGTAGGAGACACATGTGGGGCACTCCGATAGAAATTCAAGGTTTCATTTTCTTCCCTTTGGCTTCTATTTAGCTGCTTATCATTTCCCATAGTCGGAATAATTTTATGTTTCTGGTTAGAATAAGGAATTGTCCCACTTATATGGAAGTAAAACACTTTGAGAAACACATTAAAAAATGCTTTGACAATATGTTTGATTAGAATCATACTGGAATGGCTTTGAGATATATAAGATCTTTTTACAGGGAGAGAGGTATGTGATTTATATATGTATCTTTGGTCTTTTAATTTGACCCAGATAAATTATTTTAAAAAGAAAATTATTTTCCTTTCAATTGATGACATTTTCCAGGGTAAAATGGTTGAGCTAATTGAGTTAATTAACAGTCCATTTTCTTTTCTTTCTTTCTTTTTCTTCTGTTTTTTTTGTTTTTTTTTTTTTGTTTTTTTTTTTTTTAAATCAAGACTAAAAATACCGTTTTAAAGATTCTTTGTTAATAATAGACAGAATTGGTCTGGGCGTCTATATAATGCAACTATCTGCATTTAGGGATAAAACCCAAATATGAGCTCTTAAAAAATATTGTGTGTACATAATATAGAAATTGTAATTAATACATGAATTGAACACTATTTTCCCTTAATTTTCAAACATGGACTCTGACTTCAACATTATGTGCTTCATATTTTCAACCTTATTAATATCTATATTATAAAGTGTGAAACCATAAATAACACATCAAATACTAAGTTGATACAATTATACAAAAACTTCAGAATGGAGGAGCATTTCATCTAAGGAGAAAGTGTTTTTTCTCTACTTTTTGACACAAATGGTGTAGTATTTATTGAGTAAATTGATTGCCTCATTCCTTCTGACTCATAATGTTTATTCATGGCTTTAGTGAATGCTCCCTGCATATCAGCTTCCAGCATAGTCACAGAGCACCTGTACAGAACACGAGTATTTCATCACGATAGTCATGCAGTAGTCCTTAGGTCCATGCTTCCCTCTGTGTGATTGTTCTTTTCACCAACTCACAAAGAAACTAATTTCCTCTATGAGCATATGGGGCATTACATTTGTACTGTTAATTGTAGTGTTAAAATTCCTCGTCAGGATTTTTTTCTTGATTATTTTCATAACTTTCCATACCACCACCCAAGCCTATGCTGTGGGGTTTTCCTACAGTCCTTTATTTCACATATAATCCATATTCAACTCTAAATAATTAATTTTTATCTTTACCATCTCTCAATCCTCACTGGCTAAATTAGCCTCCTATCCTAGATTAACTCAGCACGTGCCCTGCTATTATTCCTACCACTATTGCTCCCTTAATTAAAGCCCACTTTCCATACTGTTTCCTGAGTTACCAGTATTTATAGAATGAAGTCTAATCTCATTATTTCAGTAAATCTATAACTAACAAAAAAATCCACTGACTCATATATAAAGCACTGCATGTCATGACTCATTTTACATTTTCAGCCTTACATGCCTATCATCATACACTTATAATCTTTGTTCTTATCAATTTGGACTACAAGTAGATCTCTAAAAAAATGTCCTCCTGTTTCTCTCCTGTGTAACACTCTAATCTATGGAAATCACCATAGTTTCACATTACCTTTATAGGGAAGTCTCTTGTGAACATCAAAAAATCTTCTCTATATAGCCCAGTTGGAGTTAAACATCTCATGTGTATTTCTTTATCATGTTAGTTAACCAACAGTATCACAATCATATGCTTCCTTATCTTGGTGAATATCTTTATGAGGAGACACATTATGTGGTAACATCTTTGTAGTCTCAGAGTGTAACACAGCACCTCACACCTGGAGAAGAGATCACTAATCAAATGGGGCAATGGAGCACTAAACCTCTCAGGCCTCCTTCCAGCGAGATGGTATCTTTTCTAAACTTGCAGTGATTCAGACCAGCATTATAATCCTGAGATTCCATGGTTAATATTCCAACACTATGTAATTCATTTCAGAAGAGTATTTATATTTTAAATACTCATAAGGTTTGACTTTGAATTCTGTTATCATTCGATTTTCTATCATTTAGCTTCTCAATTCAAATTGCAGGACTGAGAGTTGTATTTATGCCTCCTTTTTGAACTCTGATTTACATCATTGATGAAAACTGCAAAGGTCCTTGATCAAGCTTCACTGAAATATTTTTGCAAAATCTTGGTACTTTAAAATGTTGACCATCTAACTTATTGAATGACTTTCATTCTCATGAGCAACTATTCTTGCCCAACTCCCTGAAGTGAGTAGAAAATGTTAACCGTGCTCAATTGCCAGGAAACATAAGGCTTTTCCCCCTATTTTTTTCACTATGCATAATAAAAACTTTCTAAAAAGTGATAAAATCACTCTCTCACCTAAGGTACTTTAACATACAGTGTTTTATAGAAACTGGCAGGAAAGGCATACATTTGCTATGCAACAGCATGATAAAATGGCTATTTTTCAAATTCTAAGTAAAACTAATACCAAAATTTATTTTTATTGTACAGAAGTGCAACTACTGGGCACAAGGAAAATTACTTCAAAAAGAATGTGAAGTGGTGAAACAAATACTGAGGAGCATACCAATTCAGTCAGGAATTTAGCCTCCAGGATGCAGGAAAATAATCACAGAAGGTTAACTTTAAGATGGCCTCCTGCTGTGTTTAGATATTGGAGGTTTAATCCTTCGCTGTGCACAGCTTCCCATATGAGGATTGGTCTTGTCCTCAGTATATCTTGCGGATGCATGTTTATTTTTTGCACTAGGGATAAAAACTCATGATGCTCATTTTCATTATTAAAATTATGCAGGATCTCATATTTCGCATCAACTCAAAGTCACAGATGATGCATTTTTTTTTCCTTCCAGTCCTAAGAAACATTGGACAAAGCATAACAAAATTAGGCTTATTTAATATTTCAATAAGTACTGAGTGGACATGTGGCTTAAGAAAATGTATTTTTAATATATGATTGAATTATTTGATACATATTTGTTTCATATTAAAATATGAGATATTTCAAATATGTTTGGCAAAAATTCTGAAATTGAGTCACTGTGATAAGGGATGGGAAACAAACTTAGTGAGATAGTTGATTTTAGTGAAGACATGAACAAATTAATATATTTCCTTTTATGTGAGATTTCTTGGTGTCTTCATAAAAGTATTATATTTTAACACAGCCTAGAATATTAATACTTTCCTCAAAATATGAAACAATGAATGAAAGAAGCTGTGGCATTTATTATACTATAATAATTACTATGACTTTTCTGTAACTATAACTTAAAATAATAATTTATCCAATTTTAAATTAATAACCTTGTTTCTTCTCTTCCTACACCTCTCCCTTCCTTCCCAGTCAATCATAGCTGTCCTGATGATCAGTTTAAATGCAAAAATAATCGCTGTATCCCCAAGAGATGGCTCTGTGATGGAGCTAATGACTGTGGAAGCAATGAAGATGAATCCAATCAAACCTGTGCAGGTAAAGGTTTCCTTGAATATATACATAGATCCCTTCCAAAGTTAGTCTCCATAAAAATGGAGGGCAGTGCTTTGAACTAAGCTGAACCTTCCTAGGGCTGATGATCTTATTATTGCTGTAGTAAATGAATTCAGAGTTGGATGCCACAAAAGCTAGAATACAAATTAACTTTTACTTAATTCTTGGGCATGACTCTGCTTTCCAAAGTAATTTGGCACTTTTTCTATCCATATTGGTTGAGTGTCAATATACTACTTGGACAAGACTTGTTCCTGCTAAATCTTAATTGGCATTGGATGTTGAGGTTTGTTAGCATGCTATGATATAGGCCATCTCACAAGGATAACTGGTGTGTGTGTGTGTGTGTGTGTGTGTGTGTGTGTGTGTGTGTGTGTTTTGTTTTGTTTTACATTAAAAAATTATGTATTTATTTTATTTAGTCTGCTACAGAATACCTCTGTAAATAGTTTTCTTTTCGTGGGACATTATTTATGTAGGGATAATTTTTTTTTTCATGAAAGTCCCGAGATCATGAAGCCTATTTACATTGCCATATAATTTATCCCACTGTAATAAATCTGTGAATCCCTAATCAAATTCTCTTTGAATCAGAATATATAGCTTGTGGTACAGGTTACAACAGACTGCCAGAAAGGTCATGATTAGTCATATAAGTGTTGAAAAATAATATTGACTAGCAACAGCCTAGAGCGACTTTTTAAACAATGAAAAGAACTGTATTTGATGACTCATGTTGATACGATTAGTAAATTTTTTTTCAATCATTACATACTGCAATGTCAAAATGTATCAACTCTTCCCCTCCTCTATTTTCCAAAATAAGTCTCACTAAATAAAAATTATTACAACCAATTACTTAAAACTGTAAAGGCAGCATGTGGAGAAAAAACCCGAAGCTCTTGAAGCCTGGTTTGTATTCTAGGTTGGGCCACTGGTTTTCTCTTGGGAAAGCTTGTACTTTTGTGCAGTGCTATTTCCCTGTATACTTCTCTTTGCTCTCCCAGAGTATGAATTAACTAGAAAATATTTCCTTAACAGATTTTCATCATTTTCTAAACGACAATGAAAGAGCAAAACAGTTGCCATTCCATAATCCTAACCTGCATCTTATATTCAGTTCTTTATCCACAGTTACATATTAGTGAGGATCCTGGGCGATTCTCTTTTCCCTATTGTCTCTGCTTCAGTATTTTAGAGTGATTATTTTCAAGATATTTTGTGTGTCATGGAAGGCTGTTTTACAAAGGACTACCTAATCAAAAGGAACCCCTAGAGACCCTCTAGTCCTAGCCTCTCCCTTCGAGCCCATTCATTTCATAGCCAAGGCATGGGAGAAAGCACTTGCCTTAACTCACATCGTTGGTAAGAGTTTAGGGGAAACTCGATGTATGATTAATTCTCCAAGCCTATAATTTTGTTATCAAACTATATTATTCTATCAGTTAGAATTTTAGGTATGGTCAATTTGATTTTGCCCAGATTGTTCTTACAATTATGACTATGAGTTATAATGAAGCATCTTTCTAAGCTGGAACAATTTTGTTATTTTTTAAGGTTAAGGTATAATTCCGAGATTATGTTGCATTACATCCTAAACATAGGTCTGATTTCACTTTTAAAGGAAAAGCATTGCTGACTCAATTCATAATACTATGTCTTTTTCATTTCTACTAGACTTTTAGAACCTGCTTGTTTCTACATGAGTCTTAAAGGCACATTTGGGCTTCACTAGCTACTTATAAATCAATCTTATTTAATCTTAATTAGTGAGATTTCTAGGAAACCCTATACCTGTAGTCCACTAGGAAATAGGGCACAATCTTTTTGCACCTCAAGTGCCACTTTTCGTGATGCCAGCTGAAGTCTGCCAGTCAGGACCAGGTCTTTACAGTATATTTATAGTGGATATTATGGTCTCTGTATGCCTTAAGAAACTGAATAAGAAGAAAAACAAATATGCCTTTTAGCTTTGAAAATTAAGTATGTTGTTATGTTACAATATATTTTCATTTTGTTTGACCAAAATAAATAAATATGTCACATAGTTAATCATACTGAAAAAAAAAATATATGGCAAATTCATTAGATAATTTCCCTGTCTGGGCCATTACTATATATAGTTACATACCTGGAAAAATATCATAGATAAAGGATTTTCCAAAGGGTGGTATTATTTTCTAATTGAATCCATTGTCCTGTACCTTTTATCATTGTGAGTACTTTATATCTAAAATAAAATCCTATCCTATAAGAAGCTAATTTCTTATTTTGTTCCTTTGGTATTTCTCCATGAATCTGCTAATTCAATAAATATCTATCATGACATTGGATATAAAATAAGGAAAAATACACTATATCTTTCCTTAAAAAGCTGAATGAAGATGGGGAGAAAACATGTAAACAGGTCATTCTAATGCAAAATTCAAAATGAGCTACAAATAGAAGCACAAGAAAACTAATTTAGTCTTTGTCTATCTGACACCTTCCTGAGGGAGGTGATATCCAGGCTAAGCCTTAGAAAGAAAAAAAGAAAGAGAGAAAAAGGAAAAGGAAGACAAAGAGAAAGAGATGTGTGTAATAGTTCAAGTCATTTAAGGAGGAAAAATAATCTGATAAAATTAACCATTGACAAGATTGTGGAATAAAAGGAACCATCATACACTCTTGGTGGTTATATAAATTGTTTTTCTACATTGAAAAGCATTTGATCAAATCCATAAATGCAGACACATACATACCTTCAAGTCTATAATCCCATTTCTAGATTTATACTCTTAATACCTATGTACAAAGCGATTCAAGTAAGAATTGCATTGTTCTAATGCTGGTAATATTGAGAAATTAGAAACAATTCAAATGACCATTATCAGGAAAAACAAATATATGTATATCCACTATATATGAAACTATAAATATATATATATGTATATATATACATATATATATACATATATATTTATATATGGCTATATAACACCAAATATATGTATATTCACATATATAACACATATAGTTTTATATTCACATAATACAATGCCCTTCATACTTAAAATGAATGAACAAGAGCTTAAGTATCAACAGAAATTAATTTCAAAATGAACGGTAACCAAAAGTTGACAGATTATAAGTGATTTAGTACCATTTATATGAAATATAAAAATATAAAACAAATCTATATGTGTTTATTGCTTTATAAATGGAAATATGGAAATAACAATATGGATTATTAAATATGGAAATAAAAATGGAAATATGGAAATACAAATAATAAATTAAGAATAGTAGTTACATATAAAAAGAGAGGGAGATATATGATTGGAAAAAATTACATAGGAGATTTTAAATATAAGTATAATACATTTTTCTGAAAAAAACAAAAAATAGTCTGTAGTAAACATAGGAAAAAAAGATTTGATAGATCTATATGATTGTAGACAGGTGTTAATATTATTATGTCTTATACTTTCCTATGTGATAGAAATATTTCACTGTGAAAAAAAAGGAACGAGTGATTGGCATAGTTGCTGAGGATGAGGTCAAGTCCATAGAGGATGGTAGGGGCTTGGAGGGTATGTCTGGAAGAGGAAACAGCCTATGTACAGCAGGCAGAAAAGAGCTGACAGGCATGAGCTTGGTGCTTGTTCTTCCTCACAAAAAGAAGATATGTTTCTGTACTTATGAGAGAGACCCAGAGGCCAAAGATGAGAAGGAGTTTCAAGTCTTTTTCCTCATAGCCGCTGATGATGATACTTAGATGAAAGCCTAGCCAATTTCAGATGAGATTTTTTCCCCACAGTATGGAATTGTAATTAGATTGCATAATATTTATTCTTCTCACATCTTTCACAAATTTTGAGTAAACTTAAACTAAATAGATACAATTGAATTAAGAAAACCTGATATATTAAAGATGAAACTTCTTTACAAGATAAATTGAAAAGTATGTTTTGATATGACATATGTTTTGTTTAAGTAGAATGCTTTGATTAAAATACAGCAAAGGTTAGGAATAATGTGTGAAGCTCTCTTGTCTTATTCCTCCTTATTGTTCCTGTGCATTGTGGGATTTCTCACTGCTACAGGACAGCAGGAGAAGTATAATTAGTGATGAGTAGAAAAAATTCACGTTGTGACGGTGGATTTCTCACTCATTGCTAGATAAACAATTCCACTGAAGAAGTGTAAATTTCCTCTTCATTACAGCAGCATTTGCTACAAAATTAGATTGCTCTGGGGCTGCTCTGCTAATCTCACCTCCAAACTAATTTAGAAATGATGGTGACAAGAACTGAAAAAGTAAAGGTTGTATCTTTATGATATAAATCCAGTGATTAGAAAGTGATGTTTTATCAATCTGATTATATCATAGAGACAGACAGTACTTATAGATTTATAGAATGAAGCATTTTTTTTTCTTATGTGAAATTACTTAAATTTCCTTGGTGGACTAAGCAGAAGATTTGTCCATGATTAGAATGGACAAAAAATTCATATATTCTCCGGGCATACTATTCCTCAATAATAAACCAGTAAATACTCTTTGGTGTAATAGGTCATAACCGTTCCTTAAGCTTCTGAGTTAGTGAGGTGACACATACATTCTCACACCACACACAATGTAAAACAGGTCCTTAGGAGTTCTCATTCTCCTCTATAATCATCTTAGCGATCCTCATGAAAGAACTCTGAGAAAACTTTGCTAAAATTAAGCCTGAACGACAAGGAGTACTGTGACATTAAAAAAAAAAATCAGATAAAAGAATGTTGGAATATTGGGATATTTAATATATTCTTATTATGAGTCAATTAGAATTTAATGGAGATGAAATGAAACTATGTAATTCTATATCCTTCTTTAAAGAAAAAACACAAGAAAGACTGAGGAATGAAATAGGTTGGGAATGAGGGAAGACAGGAGAGTTGTAGGAAAGAATGAAAAGTAGAGAAAAGAGAAAGGAAAGAGAAAAAAGGAAAGAAGAAGGAAGAAGGGAAAGAGGGAAAGAATGAGGGAGAGCTGGAAGAAAAAGGGAGAAAGAATTGGAAAAAAAAACAGAACAAAACAAAACAAACCTTTCTTATTTAATTTCTCCTGAATCTCAAAAGGTAAAGGGTATTTACTGCAATCAGTTGAAACAATACAGACATGTAAGAAACATGAATCTTCCTCATACCTCCATGCCCTCTCTTCCCACCAAGTGAACTAAATGCCAATGTCTTCATTCTTCTCTAGGCTAATACATATATATATATATATATATATATATATATATATATGGACTATGTACATGTGTGTGTGTGTGTATTTCAAGTAGATATAGTTTTATTGAAATTACCTAGGAACTCTGTTGATTTAGTCTAAATGTTAGAATAATTTCACAGAAAATCTATAGTTAGCCAAATGAGACAACAAATATTTAATCCTGCTTGAAATGTCAACATTGAAAACTTCAGCAGTATACATGTTTGTTGAGATACTTAAAATCTAATAATGTAAAATAAACACTCTACTTGCAAAAAGGGAAAACTCAAATATTATATGAAATGTCTTAGATTCAGAACCCTTATCCATATTAACAAAGCAGAATACATAGTGTAATAATTTTATGGAATTTCTAATTTATAGACACTGAGGATAGAAATGGTACATTGAATCTGATATGTCCAATCAAACCAGTAATTTTTCATTTGTTTTTCTCAAGTGATCCTTTCAGTGTTCACTAATAATATATATACATTTTAACATAGCAATTACACTTTGCTTAAAAGGAGACAACTAGCATATAACTTTTAAGAAATTATTTTATATGACCTCTAAAACCCTGATTTATGGAGACTCTTTTATTTTATTTTATTTTATTTTATTTTATTTTATTTTATTTTATTTTTTTAATTTTTTTTAATGTTTATTTCTGAGACAGAGACAGAGCATGAATGAGGGAGGGGCAGAGAGAGAGGGAGACACAGAATCAGAAGCAGGCTCCAGGCTCTGAGCTGTCAGCACAGTGCCCGACACGGGGCTCGAACTCACAAACCACTAGATCACGACCTGAGCCGAAGTCGGTCTCTCAACCAACTGAGCCACCTAGGCGCCCCATGGAGACTCATTTTAATGTGTTTGGGTGACTTGCCTTTGAACCACTTTCAATTTTATACCACCTGTTAGTTCATTGGAATTTTGATGAAACAGAAACACATCCTTCTGATTCTTAAGCCCCAAAACAGAAGGAAATCTATGAACTAGGTAAAATTCTCTTATCATAGCTATAGAAATTCTGACCCTAATTGTTCCTCATGTGTCCAATCCTCATCTAACCCATATATTAATAAAAGGTGGGAAAATCCCCCTCCTACAATTTCCCACTCTTTTCTCTGATCCATTAAAAAGAAGGGGTGGTAGGAAACCGATACTCATGAAAACAAATTTGTATCTCAGACAGACAAAAGAAAAGAGAATTAAACACTTAAAAATATCTAACTATGTAAGTATGTTACTAAGGCCTGGGAGAAGAGTTAGGGTAGCCATCTAGGATTTCATGCTTTCAAAAGTTGACCTGACTGTAATAGAAAATGGTAACCAAATTCCTTGTAGAAAAATAACCCCTTCACTGAACAATCAAAATGGCTGCTTTTGGCTAAGGTAGAAAGTTTCCATGTGTATGTTCACTGAAACCTTTGAGAGAGGCCAAAGCAGAGTTTACTAATATACTTTGATTAAAAGGTTATAGATTTTATTATATAAGTGATGAATCACTAAATTCAACTACTGAAACCAATATTACACTATATGTTAACTAACTAGAATTTAAATAAAAACTGGAAGGAAAACAAAGTTATACATTTTTATATAACTATGCTGAAAAGTGAATTTTATATGTCCATCATAAGGCTAAATGTATGTTTTAGAAAATATTTTCTGCATTCTCGTTTCATATATTGGATCATTTTGAGAGGTAGAAATAAATGCATTGAAATGTTAGAGGACAAAACAATTCTGACCCCATGATTAGAAACTAGATACACTAATATAATCTCCAAATCCTTCCTACTACATGACAGCAAGTTTTCTTGGTTTTTTGACATAGACTCTGCAAAATTCTTTTTTGTTAATTAAAAGTTGGATGAAATTTAATTCAACTGTATATTCATAAGCATGTGCCAGGCAAAAATTGTGATATAATGAATTCATAGCTTCATTTGTGGACATGTGTGGGGATTACTGAATATCTTGTCATTTAGCAGTACCTGATATTGAAGGGCAAAGCATGTGAACTTTAGAGAAGATGAGCAAGTTGGCAGTATCAAAAAATTAAAATTTACTTTAAAAATATTTTATCTAATAAAGTAATAGAATATCTTATGTGTGAAAGAGTTATTGCATCATTTATTTTACCCGGATGTTATTCAAAAGGCCTTATTTGTACCTTAATGGATTATCTTAGCCAGAACATGCCAGGTGGACCAATTTTCTTGTGGAAATGGGCGCTGCATTCCCAGAGCCTGGCTGTGTGACAGGGAAGACGACTGTGGTGACCAGACAGATGAAATGGCATCTTGTGGTAAGTTGTCTGTGAAACATGCTGTTAGCAGAGGCTATGTCAAAGAGAAAATTCTGTCATTTTGTCTCTCTTAAGAGGCTCTTTATTTCTTTATAAATACTGGTCAACAAGGCAAAAGATCTGTTAACATTTTATTACTGCCTTTTAGGCCTGAGTGTGTACTTTAGTGATACCTTTGGAATATATCCATTCCATGAGTCAGTAACCATATTCTCAGCCAAAATAAATGGATCCCAACATTGAGGATTATATTATGAAGTAGTTGTAAACCTAATATGATATTCTCAAATGTTCATTATTATCAATCTTATGTCCGTAATGATTATTTTTTTTCAAATAGAGTAGCTCATTGGGTAGCATTTGGACTAAATTACGAGTTTCTCATTGACATGCTTATGATATATTCTTGGAGCAATAAAGAATACAGGCTGAGATTATATAGTTGGCAATCCATTTGTTTCATTTGCATTGAGTCATATAATTCTGTTACCAGTTTAAGGTATTTTTGTTAATAGCAAAATTTCTAGTCACTTTCAACTGATCCTTCTTGGGGAAAAAATTTTATTGTTACATAAAATTGCAAATTTAGTTGTTCTCATTTGTACCCATGTATCAATAGATTTTATTATCATTTATCAAAGTGATGTATAGTGAAACATAGTAAGGAAATTAACCAGGTTTTCTAAGAACTTGTGGAATCTTTTAGGCATGGCTATGAATTTTTTTAAATTACTAATGGGGAAACATATATTAGATATGCATAGCACATTTATTAGAATATAATGCAATTGAGCATGTATTTTTTTTAATAATTTAACTACATGTCATAATAGTTTTAACAGTTGGGAAATAAGAAGACTTTGTTTTAATCCCTCAATTTAAAAGGCTCTATTTAGGGGCTCCATTATCTAAAATTTTATCTTTAAAAAATTTCTAATACTAGACAATTAAGTCCCTATAGACATTAAAAGTTGTAACCTTTGAATAAAGTATAGATGGGTAAGTTGTACTAATTGACACTGTAAAGAAGACAATAGCAGTTTTGAAGAAGAAAGTAATAGACAGTCACACAATAACAGTCACTTTTATATTTCACATGTAGAATTCTCAAAGCCTGGCCAGTTAAGGGATTCAAAAAAATGTATCCCTTTCCTTTCTAATGTCCAGACTATTCATGTGGCTGGGTCTGCATCTAGGAAGTTCCATCATTTAGGAAAACTTGATTGTTTTTCTGTTCTCCTTCCAGAATATGCCAAAAGGGTAATGAATAACCTGCAAACAGTAAAGACAGAGAAGTCTAATTCAGATAAGAAAGTCCATGAAAACATAATAGAATAGGAAAATACATAATGAGCTCATTAGAGAACTTCAATTAGGTCTTTGATCTGACTTGTACTTTTCGTGATGTTAGGGGAAAAAAAGGTTGCAGGAAGTTCAGACACATATATCCTATTGAATATTTGCAATACATCTTTGAGAAACATACTATTGTCCAGATTTTACAGATAAAGGAGTAAAAAATTAGGGACATTTAACAACTTGCTTGAGATCACAAGGCTAATAAATAGAAGGACAAGGCTATGAATCCAGCTATACTTGAAACTAAAACTCAGGCATTTCAGGTCGACTTTGTCTGGGAGTCATGGATTGGGTTCAAATTGGGAGTAGAACATGACATGATACATATCCATATTCATGAGTATCTAATTAAATGTGCGTATACCTATAATGAGTTTTGTTCATTGTTGGGTTGGTAATTTTTTTAAGATCTCCTGGCGTGGGGGAGCCATGATCTAATGTTTACCTATTTTTTGTGGGGTAAATACTCCTGTCATGGCCAATATCAAGTTGCTCACGTGACTTTTTGCGTGTGGATTTGGGAAAAGATGTGCATACCAATGTATGGTATTTCCATAATACAGATATAATAGATGTAACTAACTTCAAGAGCAAAATAAAATTCATATAGTTTATTTTAAATAATGGATGTGTCCTTAATAATTAATTCTTAGAATCCTTGAAAATTTAAAAATTGGTTATTGCAAGCTGGTATAAGATGCTTCCAGTATACCACTGGATAGGAACAACTGTGAAGTGTAGTTGTCAGTTTGCTTCTGAAATATAGCCAAACTTTATAGAGTATCAGTAAGCCACATGGGGTAGTCTCAGTACTGTTTCCCCTTTATAAGGTAAGAAACATGTCCTCTCCAAACTTGTTCCTCTCTGTAATAACATACATTTATCTTTCAGATTGTCATTATACATCAAAATTTATGTCAGTAAAAGAAGCTGATAGTGAATCTCTAGTAGGCACAATTTTACTTTCAAAGTTTTAAGAGAGGGATGCCTAGATGGCTCAGTCACCCAGAGTATCCAACTTTGGCTCAATTCATGATCTCATGGTTCGTGGGTTCAAGCCCTGTGTTGGGCTCTTTGCTGACAGCTCAGAGCCTGGAGTCTGCTTCTGATCCTCTCTCTCCCTCTCTCTCTGCCCCTCCCCTGCGCTCTCTCTGTCTGTCTCTCTCTCAAAAAAACAAACACTGAGAAATTAAAAAAAAAATAAAGTTGTAAGAGAGAACGACATGGATTACTCTCATAAAAGAAATTATCTCTGCATTGAGGCACCTGGGTGGCTCATTTGGTTAAGCGTCAGACTTCAGCTTAGGTCATGATCTCACAGTTTGTGGCTTCAAGGCCTGGATTGGGCTCTTGTGCTGATATCTCAGAGCCTGGAGCCTGCTTTGAATTCTGTGTCTCTGTCTCTCTCTCTCTGCCCCTCCCCCATTCACACTCTATTTCTCTCTCTGTAAAATATAAATAAACGGTAAAAAATTTAAAAAAAAATCTCTGCATTAAATGCAAAATGACAAAAATATTATAAATTGTTTAATTTACTGCATCATAAAAAGTCATTCTCCTTGGCAGTAATCTAGAAATGAATGTAAGTTCAACTAATTCCCAGTTTTATTAGGCATCATTATAATATTTGGGCTGATCGTATTTTACTTTTCCCATTGGAATCAGCCAAGTTCCCATAGGTTTAATCCTACTAGAAGACTCACCATCATTTATTTTGTTTTTATATTTTAGCTCCATGAACAACTTCTGTTTAATTTCATAACTACTATTTTTCACTGAAAGTAGTACCAAAATTTGGATTTTAAAACATGAGAATCCAATGGTTAGAAATGCTTCTGGTCGGGGGCACCTGGGTGGCTCAGTCGGTTAAGCATCCAACTCTTGGTTTCAGATTGAAGTCATGAACTCACAGTTCATGAGATTGAGCCCCACATCAGACTTCTCGCTGACAGCATGGAGACTGCTTGGCATTTTTCCTCTCCCTGTCTCTCTCTTCCCCTCCCCCTGCTTGCACCTGCTTGCTCTCTCTCTCTCTCTCTCTCAAAATAAATAGACTTAAAAATAAAAAAGGAACGCTTCTGGTTGTATTTAGGAGTTGAAGCTTTTGCAAATGAGGGTCAAAATTTAGTGGAATTCATTAGCACCTTTTTAAAACCTAATTCATTTTACTTGCATTTGCTTTTACAAGGTAACTGCACATTTTAGGTTGAAACTATATGTAGGCAAACACATAATTAGAAAGGGCCTTGAAGATTCTCACTTCATCTTTAAAGAGCCTTTTAACTTTCTTTTGGTAGTCCTCATGTTGGGCAAAAAAGAGACTCTGGAAATTGATTCTGCAAATAAGAACAGATAGGTTAAAATAGTGAAGCCTGAGTTAGAAGTGGACTGTGTGTCAAGGAACTAAATGGTCACTTGTTTCAAAGCTATTAGCGTGGATTCTCAACTTTAGCTGTCAGTAAAAGAATCACCTGCCCATGCCTCACCCCAGACTAATTAAATAAGAGTCTCTGGGGATCAGATGCAAGAATCAGTATTGTTAATGCTTTCCAGTGGTATGAAATGTGCCCTCAAGCCTGAGAACTGTCAACTTAAGGCCAAGGTTCTCAAACTCCATCATGCACCAGAATCCCCTGGAGAACTTATTAAAGAAGCATAAAGAAAAACATAACACAAACCAGAATGCTGGGCCTGATTCTCAGAGCCTATGACCCAATAAGTCTTAGTTTGTCCATGATTTGTATTTATATTTATACTTCTAACTGTTGTTGATCCTACGTGGTCAAGGGACCACACTTTGAGAAGCAACATTCAGGTTTGATTATATCTTACATGTACTTAGTGATGTGATTATGTTTATATATGCAAAATGAATTTAAGATGGAAGCAATTAACCTAACAAATTTTCTTCCCATTTCCATGTTACAGCATTGAATATAAGAGTGTTTCATGATTAAATGTAAGAACATTTCAGACAAACTTTTACTTTGCCCCTTGGAAAATTTATCATCAAAAGTAGTACATTTGTTTATTTTAAACTGTAGTTTAACTATTTTGGGAGTGTTCTGTCTTCCCAGTATTTCAATATAGCTTTTATTTGTTATTACTTTTTTTTTTATTTTATTTTTTTAACGTTTATTTATTTTTGAGACAGAGAGAGACAGAGCATGAACGGGGGAGGGTCAGAGAGAGAGGGAGACGCAGAATCTGAAACAGGCTTCAGGCTCTAAGCTGTCAGCACAGAGCCTGACGCGGGCTCGAACTCATGGACCGCGAGATCATGACCTGAGCTGAAGTCGGCCGCTTAACCGACTGGGCCACCCAGGCGCCCCTGTTATTACTTTTTAATAAATACACGTTAATGTGAGTTGTTAGCTTCTGATTTGTTCAAACTGTTTAATTAAAAAAATACCTAAAATTTATTAACAGATTGAAAGGTAGTTCAATGGAGTCTAATAAAAAATCCATGAAAATTTGCAAAGTTAACATAGACTCCCTTTTATGAGTGTTAATATTTTAAATCTATGAAAATAGTAAAATTCTGTCTCATGTAATGTATAATCTTACTTGTAAAGCTACTTGTAATTTTACTCCACATAATTAAGGAGCAAAGAGTCAGAAACAAAACTGGCAAGTATCAGACACAAAGAGAAGAGACAGAGCTGTCAAAAAGAAATAATTTTCCAGTTAAATCAGTGTATGCTTTATATCAAAGATTTGTTCAACTAGTTATTAGAAAACCAAATTTCATGATTAACTGTAATATTTTTTTTAAGTTTAGTAAGAAAAAAAATGCATATTTGTGTAAACTAATAAATGAAGACTGTTAACCCAATGGGGCACTGGCAAAATATGAGTATTGGCAAGCACTGCTTTCATTGCTCCCTCATTCCTTAATAACATCTTGGCAGACACAATGATTCTGGTAACTCGTTATTTCTAGAACTTGATTAAATCCACTTTGAAACTTCATTATTATATCTTAGTCAAAGCTTTCTTCTACCCCACTGCTGGCTAGACGTGAAGCTCTAGGAACATTGATGAGAGGGGACCATGTTCTGTCTTTCTACCCTACATGACCCCCTCTTCTAGCCTTGGCTCTTCAGTCAGATGGGAGAGATGGATAAATAGGTAGCATCTTTTAAGTGGGTGTAGTGGTAACCTTCTCTGCTTCTCCGAAGATCACAGCCCTCTGACACGTGTGCAATGCAGCTCTTTGAGAAAATGTGAAATCTTCAGAGAGGCATGAGGTCTCATTTCTCTTCATAGTTCCCTCAGCTCTATCTTCTGTTTCCTTTTCTTCTCCCCCTACTTCTAGATTTCTTTTATCCCCATCCCCCATTGTTCCTACCACAGATTTCATATCTCATAGTCCTAAGAGTCTCTTTTGCTTGGTGGACACCTTCTTGGTTGCATTACTGTTATGACCCCCCCCCCCAACATAAAAGTTTTGGGGCACCTGGATGGCTCAGTGGGTTAAGTGTCTGACTCTTGATTTCAGCTCATGTCATGATCTCATGGTTGTGAGATAAAGCCCCGTATCGCACTCTGCACTGTATATGGAGACTGCTTAAGATTTTCTCTCCCTTTCTCTTTCTTCCCTTCTGCCCCTCTCCCCAACTTGAGCTCTCTCTCTCTTGCTAAAATAAATAAATAAATAAATAAATAAATAAATAAATAAATAAATAAATAAATAAAATGGAAAAAAAAAAAGTTTTGCTCTCTCTTGTGAGTACACTTTTCCCCCTACTCTCCCAACTGTGATCAGGCTAGTCTCCTAATGACCCATCAGTTCTTTCTTCTCTAGATTCAGGGTAAAATGGTTAGTCTACCTCCTGAGCAGCATTAATTTATTTCTCATGTACCCACAAAATTTCTTGAATTATTGTCATGGAGTATCCCTTCCCTTGAGTCTATTGGTCTTTGCATAAAATTGTCTTGTGGGCTACTCTTCTTTTGGAAGGAACACCTTCAACTATTGGGATTTATGTGTAGCATGCAAGAGTACTTAGATTCTTCTTTTTCTTAGTATTGGATCTAAGTGGGCCAGTGTCATGTCAAACGGAAAAATCGCACTATTACATGTTAATTATTATTCATTTTCTTGTTCCTTCTCGCTCTCCTTTCCTTCCTTCCTATTTGCTGTTAAAGCTGGCAGGCACTTGTTGACCAATGCAGACAAATTCTGCACAATGTGCACAATGCATATTTTCTCAATGCGTGGACATTTATAAAGAATGAGAAAACCATTCATTTTATCCCCTCACATTATAAATAAGGAAATCAAAACACTAAAAGTTGCGTGTCCAAAATTGCAGAATGAGTTAGTCTGACAAGCACTGGACTCAGGTCCATTCTCTTTGTTTCAGAGATTCACAGGTTTTGGTGGTTGCCTGCACATGTTATCTAATTCAATCCCTCATCCAATGTAAGAATTCTAAAACTGGTCTCAGAGATGCTTACCCAGTCCTTGTTTGGATATTTTCAGGAACAAAGAACTGGCCTTTTCGCAGGGTAGCTAATTCTACTGTTAGTCAGTAATTGTCAGAATATTCCTCATTGTTGCAACCAACATCTGCCTTCCTAAAGATTCTAATCAATGATACTTGTTCTGTTTTCTGAGGCTACACAATCTAAATCTATAACCTTGTCACAGGATCACTCTTTAGATAACCGAAGGCACATTCCTGCCTACCTAACCCTTCTCTTTTACAAGCAAAAAACACCACTTCTTTCAGATTTCCTTACATGAATATTTGTATGTTATTTCCCTCCCAATTGCCCTACTATGAATATACTTGGATTTTTAATGACGTTGGTAAAATTAATGTTCTAAAATGGGTAGTTGATGTCCAATGGGTATAGAGTTTCAGTTCTACAGATGAATAAGTTCTAGAGATCTGTTGCATAATGATATGAATACAGTTAATGTTACTGAATTATGCACTTAAATATGGTTAGAATGGTAAATTTTATTTTATTTTATTTTAATTTATTTTTCCAAAATTAAAAACAAATTCATGGCCTAGATAGAATTAAACAGAACATAGTATCCCATATGTGGTATTTTTGAACAGATTGAAATGGATTTATTACCTTCAGTAATTTCTAGGCTTCCTTTAACACAATTATAAATGGGAGCCTTATCACATAACTCCTATGTCAAGTGCCCAGCTAATTAAAATAACTAAGCTTCTCTTATGACTTGATCACTCCTTTTGCTCCTTTTGGGTGCTTCTAATGTTTAATTTTCAAAATTTTTTACCTTTTATTTTGATAATCTCCTCATTGTTCCTTATTTGCCTATTTCTGAATATGTACATGGGTCTGATCTTTTCCACTCCAAGCTATTACTCTTAGATTTCCATCCTCCTATAACTCTTAACCCTACTGCTGTCTTGCAATTTTGAACATATGATATTAATGAAGTCTCCCAGTTTTATGGAATTCAGAGATTTGATAAGCATAATTTTTAAGGCTGCAATCAAATCATAGTAACAAAGTTGTTAAACTTTTGGCAAGTAATTGAAAACATCCTTTAGGGGAAACTGATTTAATAATTAAAACTGTACAGAGACAATTTTGAACGCATTAAATTTACCACCATCTTGCATGCATGATACTTTCATTTGTCATCAGAAGACTTATCAAACATTGCCAAAAATATGAGAACGCTTTGTTTATGACATTTTCATGATATATCCTTATCTAAAAATTGTATCAGCAAATAAATGAATCTCATTTGGCATAAATTTTTATTTCGTTCTTGAGCAAAGAGTCTCTTTAAAAATGCTGACAAAATAATGTTTTAGCAAGTCAATACTAGAATTATTGTCAGATATATATAGATATATATATATATATATATATATATATATATATATATATAAATTTTATCTTTCTATTGTTTGCAAATTTTCACTCATTTTTGAAATTGGAACAATATTATTTACCATTTTCCAGTTTCCATACATCTTTCCCATCTTCCATTTATTTCAAAAGCACTGTCAATATTCTGAGATCAAAAATATATGTTTTATAACTTCTTTGATAACTTGTTTCAATGTGGAGATAAATTCATTTTTGGTAAGTAGGTGTTACAATTTTCTCTCTTTGATTTGATTTAGAGCTTTAACTTCCTATCAAACCTGTTTGTTCTTCACTCTCCAATCTGGCAATAATTACTTCCATTCAAATGACAGAAACCAAAGAAATTAAGTTATTCGATTTATGCTTTGTATCCCAGATGGTCGTGTTCTGCTTTCTCATGTTCTATACATTTATATTTAAACATTTTTATTTTGTTTAGAAGTGGCATGCAAGCTTCTGCTAGGTTCTCTCTTATGTTATTCTTATGGGTATGTGACATGCTTTCTCATCGTCTTTGGTTACGGTTCCCTGTTTTATACACATTTGATTAATAAGGCTCTGTATGCAGGCAAGTGGGGAGTTAGGAAGACCCTGGTGAGCATATTGAAAGCCACAGGCAGAAATTATTAAAAACAGCTTTTAGTTCCTTGACCTAACTCAGCATTTCCCCAGCTTCTTGCTTAAGGGTATGAATCACACAGGGTGCTTGGTAGTAATAAATATCCTCAGGCCACTACCACCCTCCCCCAAAAGTTCATTCAGTAGGTCTCACATAGAGTCCAGGAATATGTATTTTGGGAAAAGCACCTCCTGTGATTCTTATCCTAGAGCAATTCCAAAAAATTTAATAAGCTATGTGATGTCAACATTCCCTACAAATTAGAATTTGTTAAGGCTACTACAAATCACCACAAACATGATGGCTTCACATAACAGAAATCCATTCTCATAGTTTTAGAGTCCAGAAGTCCAAAATCATCATGCTCCACAAAGAGAATCCTCTGCCTCTTCCAGCTTCTGTTGGCTGCTCCACCTTGGCTCCAATCTCTTGTCTGCATGTTCACATGGCCTTTCTCTGTGTCACTATCATATCTTATAAGGATGCAAGTCCTTGGATATTTAGGGACCTCCCATAATCCAGAATGAAAGAATCTTGAGATCCTTAATTACATAGGCAAAGACCCTATTTCTAAATAAGACATTCACAGGTACCAGGCTTTAGAATGGGACATCTCTTTTTGATACATACATTTCAACCCTTAACACCTGAGGAAATGTAGTATGTCCTATACTTCCAACTGAAGTATAATAAAGGCTCAAGTATAAGTACTTTTAAAAGCTGTACATATAATTCTAATATACATCCAGGTTTGTGAAACACTCTCACAATTCTAATTATTTACTTTTGCCTCCTGGCTAACTTCTTATCCAAACTCTCTGTTACAAACCAGGAATCCTCAGATGTTCTTTCTTTTCCATAGTATCTGGAGCTTTGCACTACCAAAAGCCACTGGGCAATAATAATTCTAAGTGCCTCTTGGTGCTGACAAAAATGCAGTCCCTTAAATTTCTGTCAAGAATAAACATGAATTCTTCTGACATTTCAGCAGCATTGATTTTATACACACACACACACACACACACACACACACACACACACACACAATCAGAATCAAATGAAAAAGAATATGTAAAATCTCGGTAGTGGTTAGTATCTAGTAGTTATTCAATAAGAGATGAGCTATAGCCTTTTCTTCTTTTTTGTCCTTCCAAATAATTTTCTTTCTCAAATGGAACACACACACACACACACACACACACACACACACACACACACACATTTTTCAAACTAGCGTTGGAATTGGACCAATTGACATTATTAGAGAAAATAACAACATTTCCAAACTCTTATTTTTTTAATATTAAGTTTAATATTTTGAAAGATGTCAGATTGAAGTATCCTACTGATCCAGGAAACAAATCCCTTCTACCATGTTGATTTGGCATTTTGAAAGCAGAAAGCTGTGTGCATGTCAGTGTTTGAGCCATTTGTTGCTGCCCCTTGCTGCCCCTTTCTATAATTTGAGCAGAACTGAGGTGACTGAAGTTGGGGCTTTACCCCAGGGTACGTTGCCAAAAACAATCAGGATGTAACCTCTGTGAGTTAAAGTACATAAGCAATTTCATAAAAATTTCTCTTATTAATAACATGCTAATTTTTTAATGATAAAAATGAAACAAAAATAAATCTTAGGCAACCTGACTACTATTTTGTGGCACTGAAGAATCTATTCCTTGTGCCTCCACAGTGCTAAAATTACTAATCCTAGAGTATGAATAAGAATGAGAAAAATAATACAGAATACCATATAAGGACAGTTTTAAAAATTCTTGTATTTTTGGGGAGCCTTTGTGGCTCCTTTGGTTAAATGTCCAACTTTGGCTCAGGTCACGATCTCACGGTTCTGTGGTTTCGAGCCCAAATCAGGCTCTGTGCTGGCAGCTTGGAGCCTGGAGCCTGCTTCAGATTCTGTTTTTCCCTCTCTCTATGTCTGCCATTCCCCCACTCATTCATATTCTCTCTCTCTCTCTCTCTCTCTCCCTCTCTCCCTCTCTCCCTCTCTCCCTCTCTCCCTCTCTCTCTCCCTCCCAAAAATGAATGAATGTTAAAAACAAAGAATTTCATTAAAATTTTCTGTATTTTTATTTATTTTTAATTTTTTTTAAACATTTTATTTATTTTTGAGACAGGGAGAGACACAGCATGAACAGGGGAGGGTCAGAGAGAGGGAGACACAGAATCTGAAACAGGCTCCAGGCTCTGAGCTGCCAGCACAGAGCCCGAAGTGGGGCTCGAACTCCCAGACTGCGAGATCATGACCTGAGCTAAATTGGCCGCTTAACCGACTGAGCCACCCAGGCGCCCCAAAAATTTCTGTATTTTTAAAATATAGATATTTCAAAATTTGTTTTTTTTCTTCTGGAATATATGGTTGTATACACACACACACACCAAAATTTCCTGAAATATAGTCTTAAAATAAGTAGAAACCAAAATAAATTTATTTGAGTTACTTTTTATATATTCTGAGTTTTTATAGACATTATAAATCAGTTAATTGTTTATTTCATGTAGTATATTTGTTGGGAAGAGTCTTTTTTTTAAGTTTATTTATTTTGAGAGAGAGAGAGTGTGTGTAAGTAGAGAAGGAACAGAGAAAGAGAGGGAGAGAGAGAATCCCAAGCAGGCTCTCTACCACCAGTGTAGAGACCAGTGAGGGGCTCTAGTCACGAATCACGAGATCATGACCTGAGTTGAAGTCAAATGCTTAACCAACTGAGCCACCAAGGTCCCCCTCATCTGGTACATTTCATTGGGAATTTCCAATTTACAAAAGCTATTATTTCTTTATCATTTCTTGAGACAAAAAAAATCTAAGTTCCTTGTTTAATTTTTAACTTTTGGACTCAATTGAGTTTAGATTTATTTTAGTACTAATTATTTTAATTGCCAAGGATCCCTATCACTGTTAGATATAAATCTGTCCTTTGGAATTTTTCTGCTGTCCTACAATGTGTAAAAACAGAAAATGTAAATTTTTCCTAATGTTTATTTTGAGAGAGAGAGAGAGAGAGAGAGCGAGAGCGTGAGCATGTGCACAAGCAGGGGGGTGGGCACACAGTGAGGGAGACACAGAATCAGAAGTCAGACTCCAAGCTCTGAGCTGTCAGCACAGAGCCTGACAAGGGGCTCGAACTCATAAACCATGAGATCATGATTTGAGCTAAACTTAGCCCCTTAACCGACTGAGCCACCCAAGTGCCCTGAAAATGTAATTTTGTATAAAGAGACTATATTTTTAGTCTCATGCACTATTTTCTTCCCATCAATGTTTACGTATGTTCAACTTTCACCTTTCTTTAAAAAGATTAGCACCAACATAACTAGTTAACTGTTTTTGATCCTATATGTCTCATCAGCTGTCACATTGATTCTTACATCCCTCATAGTAAAATGTCTTGGAAAAGTTGCATAAATTTTATGTATCAATGTTCCACTCAGTCTACAATAGACAAAAACTGTTTTTTCCTCCTCAAGTCATTCCACAAAAACTGTATTTTCCAAGCTTAACAGGAAAAAAATAATGTGGATAATGCATTTCCATTTGCCTCTCATGTTACCATCATTGTGGTCTTTCTCCTTGAAATACTTCTCTTGTCTTCAGTGACAAGATATTTCTTGGGTTCCCTCCTACATATTTGCTGGTTCCTCTGTCTATGCCTAACTCTGAAATATTCTTTCAGTATTTTCTTTGATAGAGGGAGTTGATTTCTTTGTAGGAAGTTCTCATTTTTATTTTATTGTATTTTATTGTATTTTATTTATTTTATTTTATTGTTTCTTTTGAGTGGGAGGAGAGTAGATTTTTCACTCTCGATTCAATACTGCAAATAATTTATAGGTTACTTTAGTTTTCATAAATTTCTTCTTGGCATCCTGATATATCACTAGTGTTTCTATACATGAATTTAGTTTTACTTATCTCGAGTTAAATTGTGGTTCCTTAATCTAAAGTCAGATCTTTCATAAATTCTGGGAAATTCCAAGAAATCATCTTTTTGATTATTACCTATCCCCATTTTCTCTTTCATGTTTTTGGACTATGAATTTAATATTTGCTCATTTTAATCTATTCTCCATGATTCTGTATTTATTATAAATTATTTTTTATCTTTAAACTGCAACGTTGGATATTTCTTCTGATATGTCTTCTAGTTTAGTAATTCTTTCTTCAAACATACTAATTTATAATTTAATCACTCCTTAAAGTTTATAATTTCAACACTGGTTTTGATTTCTAAATGCCCTATTTGGTTCCTTTTCAACTCTGCCTGTTTTCCTCTGGGTGTATGTATGGTTGTTTTAACTTTATTTATTTTGAGAGAGAGAGAGAGAGAGCACAAGCAGGGGAGGGCAGAGAGAGAGAGAGGGAAAGAAAAAGTATCCCAAGCAGGCTCTACATAATCAGTGCGGAGCCCTACCTAGGGCTTGAACTCACAAATGGCAAGATCATGACCTGAGTCAAAACCAAGCGTCAGACACTTAACTGACTGAGCCACCCAGGTGCCCCACTAGGGTGTTTTATTTTAAGCATGCTTTTGTTTTTTCTTTATCTTTATCTTTATTTTTATTTTATTGTTTGTTTGTTTGTTTATTTATTTATTTATTTATTTATTTATTTATTTATTGATTTATGAGAGAGAAAATGCACAAGCAGGACAGGGGCAGAGACAGAGAAGGGGGGGGGCAGGGGACAGAGAATCCAAAGCGTGCTCCTCCCTGATAGCAGTGAGCCCAAGGTGGAGCTTGAACTCACAAACCTTAAGATCATGACCTGAGCTGAAGTCCGAGGCTCACCCAATTGTGCCACTCAGGCAGGCGCCCTTTACCTTTATTTTTTAAATATGTTTTGACTTCCTTATTTTATAGTGTTTATTATATTTTAGTCTATAGTCTCTGTCATATACCTGTTATGAGACTGAAGCACTATCTACTGTGCTAATGAGGCATTTAGATACTTTTTAAATATCTGAAGATCTTATGGATTTAATTCTGCCATTTTTTGGATCTGCTAAATTTCCACTCACCAGATATATATTTTTCCTTTTGCTTGCTTGTTAGCTCTACTTCTTTCCTCCCTCCCTTCCTTATTTCCTCCTCCCTCCCTCCTTTTCCACTTTCTTCCTTCGTTCCTTCACCCCTTTTTTATTGTAATTTTTTTGAGCCTGTCTTCTATGTTTTTTGGCCCTGTGAAAGTCTTATGAGGCCTGTCTTGAGGCCACAGCTTTCCTGAACAACCTGACTCTTGTCTGAAATATTGTATGCCCTGAATTCATCTTTACTTTGCTTTTTTTTAAATTGAGGTTTTTTGAACTATAGAACGTAGAGCTTATGATACAGTTTCTCGTCTATAAATTTTGGGATATATATATATATATATATATATATATATATACTATATATTTATATCTATATCTAGATATATATATATTTATATAAATATATAAAATATATATATCTAGATATAGATATAGATATATATAAATATCTCTCTCTATATTTTTTTTTCCGTTCACAATCCAGGCTGAGACCTCTCTTCATACTGGGAGGGGATATTATCTCCTCCAATCTTCCACTGAGGGTTTAGCCTCTGAGGGTCCTGGGTCTATGCTCAGATCCACACCTTAAGAGCAACTAAGAAATTATCATCTGTTTAGTGTTGATATTAAGACCCAAACATCTAGATTACTGATCCAGCATTCTTCTACTGCCTTTGTGGGAA
The DNA here is from genome assembly GCF_024362965.1 of Panthera pardus. Classification (NCBI taxonomy): domain Eukaryota; kingdom Metazoa; phylum Chordata; class Mammalia; order Carnivora; family Felidae; genus Panthera; species Panthera pardus. Next base: position 89,121,411 of record NW_026526655.1, read on the forward strand.
AAATCAGTCTCTCTCTCTCTCTCTCTCTCTCACTCACACACACACACACACACACACACACACGCCTACACATATTCACAAAGCTATGGAAACTCAATAACCTAGTTTTCAGTTCTCTTTTCATTTCTCAACTCTGAAAATTTGTATTATTTTCTTGCACATGCACTGTGTATTAAAATGTTTGGTTATTACTTTTACATTTTTCATTTGTCTTCCTCATTGCCAGAAGTGTTCTATATGTCTTTCTAGCTCTTCTGTTAATTTCATTCATACATTCCCTGGATGGATGTTCCATTTGACCTCTAAGGGTCTCTTATATCAGTAGTGATTATTTCTAAATCTATCACACCAGCCAATTTGTAGCTCTTAAAATTTCACTACATCTATCTTACACATTACTGCGGCTGTTTTGAAAATTTTAGTTTTTTAAACATTTTATCTACTCTGACTTCTGGGCCTTCAGGAATGCTGTCTTTCTAGAATATTCTAAAAGCATCCCTTCCCCTCCTATTCTCCTGATTTGATGTGAACATATTATTCATATTGGCTTGTATATAATTTCCTCTGGTGTGCAATAGCTGAGAGTAGTTTTGATGCTTCTGTTCTGGGTTGCAATAACACCTTGTGTTGCTTATATCATGGCATTTATCAGAGATTTATTGAAGTCACTTGTTTAATTATACTACAAATATTTTCTTACTAGATTGTAAGCACGCTTAGAAATGAAAATGGTGAACTTTGTATTCCCAGTATTTAGCACCATTTTATTCATTCATTTATTCATTTATTCTAGGTGATGTATCACTAAGACCTAGATCTCTGTCTTGTATAAAGCTCCCAATATTTTGAATGATTAAAACTTTTGAAACAGTTTTCTACTGTTTTACAGAGGAAACACTTGAGACCAGAGATGTTAAGTAACTATCCCCAATCATATATTAATTAGTGAGAAAATCAGGATTTTGATCCAGGTTTACCTGCCTACAAACTCTGTTCTTTATATAGGACTTACGTGATGTATAAAATGAGGTTTTATGTAACAACAAAGAAAGAGCAGCAAAATGAAGATTATTTGTGGTACAATGTTTTCTTATGGTTTTCACCAAAGTATATTTACTTTATTGGATCTTTTGAAGTCTGTCCTAAGTAAGTACCAATTCTCAAGATCCATAGCTAGTATCATTATCAAGAAATGTTATATATTTTCCCAGAGGATATAGTCCTATAATCTATATAATTTGAAAAAACACTATTTTCCCATAACCACATTTAATTATACCTTGGAATAGACAATAATCAGAATTAAAATATAAGTGCAAGGCATAAACGACAGAAAGAAGAATTAAAATTTTCATCCTTCCCCAAATTTTTCTACACTATGATGTTTTAATAAGTATTGGTATGATCAGCATGGTATGGGGAAAAATAATGTATTTTGGAAGCAGTCAGACTAGTATCCAGATTTTACTCTGATACTTGCTGGTTATGCAGTATATCCTCAGGCAATTTACGTTGTTTTCTTTTACAATTCAGGTTGGCTATAAAAATTTCAGGGCTGTTGTGAAGAGTATAGGTAATGTATATACATAGCTAGCTTAATATCTCATACTTAGTAAATAATAACGTGTAATGTGCATTGTATTATCTCCTTCAGGTTTAGACAACACTTTCCTATCCCTGGACTTCTATAATATTCTTAACTGTCATTTATTTTAATTTGGATCCTGTATACATTTTCCACATGATGGTCACCTTTATATACATATAGGATGTGGACTACATACTCTAAAACAAACCTATGATAGCTTTACTTTGAGAGTTCAATAATTAGTTAATTAGAATTATTCATTTTGAGACCAAAAAGGAGAAATAAGTAGGAAGATTCCTAGAGATAGGAAAGAAACAAATTGGATCTGAAAACTACCTCTAAGCTTTGTATACTGGATAAATAGTAGTACCATACCAACGACGATTACCCTTGAGAGAGAGAGAAAATTGTTGTCATTTACATAATAGCATACATATAACCTGGCAATAAATTTTAAGTGAAAGATATAATAGATAAATTGAGCACACCACCTGCAACAATAGAAGATTTTTTAACAGTCCATTACTCCACATTAAACATTCTATGAGGTTGAAGTAACTACAGAAATAAAATATAGTTTTCTTTAGTGTAATTTTAATATGAAAAAATGTAAGCCACTTCCATTTATATATTTTTTTCTCTTTGTCAGAGTTAATCAGGTAATCTTTCCAAGTGTCTTACAATCTGTGTCTCATGGAAGATCCACAGTCAAAGGATATTTATCTAAAGTCAAGAAAGAAAAGATTGTGTTTAACATTTAACTCTTTGTCAAATATAAGAATTCATGCTGGTATTTTAAAAAGAACAAGTACCTAGAAACAGACTGAAATATTCAGATACTCTTTTTAACTTTTAAATTAATGCTAATAGGGAAGAACAGAGAAAATGTTAAATTTAATTTAAGTAGCTTTTGTTTTATTTTTTAGGAGAAGATGTATATTGTTGTCAGAACTCATTTATCTGTCACTATTAGATACTGGTGATAACATACTAAGAAATTATGGATACATTATTTTCCAACATTAGTGAAAAATGAAGTGTCCTATATTATACTTAAATTTTTGGTGGAACTCCTAAAATGTGTTTCACATTTGACTGCATTAAGTGGAGAAAATCCAAAGATAATTTAACGTTTTAAATGTATTCTTATATTTTTTTTCTGAAATTCAGTTATTATCTTTTATTGGAATACTGTGATAATCCCAGGAGTTATTTGGGAGATATGCCCCATTTTTTTGCAGATAAAATGCTTTCAGTGTGTTGTGCATTTGCAGAGGATGTTTCTTCTGACTTCTTGACCTTTAGGACTTAAAGGACCTGAGAGATCAAGTTACAAACCTGACATCTGTCACCAGAGAGGCATTGTGATTTATTCTAGGTCACAGTGCTTTATCAAGGAAACATAAATGAAACATTAGTAATTTCACTCCCTTATATGTGTCCCTTCAATTAATACCTCTGTTCTTTGTAGTGATTTGCCCTATTCTTTCTTCTAGTCCTCATTTTTTAAAAATTTTATATAATTTGCCTCTTGTCCTATACTAAATCAGACAATGTGGTTACCAAGAGAAATAATGTAACTATTATGTAAAAAATAAATCAGAAATGAGATACAACTATCTAAGTACATATATGCATCATATGCACGTATGTATGTTGTATTCTCTGTGGTCAGGTATATGACTTATTTTCTTAGAGACTGAAGGTATACCGGGTTTTAGATTATTTTATTTATTTTGAAAGTTTTTACCCTTTAGAAGCTAACGTTCAGATTTGGGTCACGAAGGGGACTGGATTTTAGACTCAGAATCTGAGAGGTAGAATCCTAAAGGTCACTTGGAAAACTTACTGAACAATAAAGTATTGCCAAATTTCAGATTATCCAAATGCTTGGGGTGTTTTATCACTTTCCTGGTTAAATGTGTGATTCTGGTTAATACGTTCCTAAATTTATAGAAGAGAGATTAAAAAATGTGAAGTAACCTGTTATAGATTCAACAAGATTTGATGTTTTTCAAAACTAGATCTCATCATATCTTAGAATCTGCATTTTAATTTTATTCATTTTAACCATAACTTACACTGATGTTTGGTTTAAAGTCACTATTCATATCTACTGTACATCTTCTAAACGTTAAACATTTATGCAAAGAAGAAAACATATTTTGGACAAATTTCCTGTTGATTCTTGAAACATAAACACATACGTTTTCATTATCTTGTCAGGTAACAAGAGAAAACTCTGTTAGAAGTATTGATTAAAGGATGCCTTGGGCATTTTCACTTCTTTTGAGCACTTCCCCTTATATGTCAGAAAATTTGTTGAGTCACATCATTGATAGCTTTTGATACAGTCTTTTCTCTCTTCATATCAGTGATTGCCTCCTTTTTACTGCTGTCTTTGAATAATGTTTAGGCTCTGATCACATTTTGGGGGCTTAAAAATTTAAATTTATTCTATAATTTGTATCTTGAAGCACGTCTTTGGTAATCATAAAATTTAATGGAGATTTGTTCAGTTTTAGGATAATTTTGATTCATATTCAATACCTCAGATGTATATACTCAAATGTAACCACACAAAGAAATAGCTTTTTACGAAGCGAAAAGCAGGTAATCAGTGCCATATCAACCAGATCTGGTATGAGCCCACCACTTTCCCTACATGTTATTTATGAAGTAATATCAATTTATGTTGTCATTTGGGTAAATTACCAGTAGTAAACATGGCTGTCACTTGTAGTCTGCTCACTGGTTGCTACTGCTGGTCAGTCTGCCTGATTCTCTTTTCCCAGCTCAGCTACACACTAGGGAGAATTCTCATGGGCTCCAAAGATGACTTACTCTTTCACCACTTTAAGAGTGAGGATGAATATTTTAGCCTCCAATGTAATTTGAAATATTGTGAAGATACGGCACAGGATATGTCTTTGACACTATCATGCAAAATTAATTTGCTCACATTTTACTATTCTAGCTAGTTGTGACTTGCCAAAAACTATACATTAATACAAACTTTTAACTTAACAATTTCATAGTTTTTAATAAAGGAAAAAATGCAAATCATTCTATAAAAGTTCTAGCAGTGTCATTAAAAATTCTTACTTTCTGACAATACCATCACTCATGTGATTCACTGGTTAAAATAGTATGAAAGTGCTCAGTAACATAATTTTGGGTATTCTGTAAAGTCCTAACTCTTAGGGATGATCCAGAATAGACCTTTGGGAAACATAACTGTTAGACAGGCCCAAGTCCCATAAGAAGAGCAGGTCCAATATGAGGTCTGATTTTAACTGCCATTCAAACCTTCTTATCAGTAGTGCAGTGCAGGGAACTGCTGTCCCCAGGAAGAGAGCATGATGGATGAGAGCATCCTTTCCAATAGGTGAGAGGGCCTAAAAATGGAGGGCAAGGGCATGGAGCAAACTGCCCATGTGTGAGCCCTTGACTCAGCCTTCAGGCTACCTGGGATTGGTACTTAAAATATTAAAAGATTTTTTGTATTCCAACATTTTATTTAAATCCAAGTTAGTAGTAGAAGTTATTGATTCATCACTTACATATAAAACCCAGTGTTCATTACAGGTACCCTCCTTAATGCCCATCACCCATTTTAAAAGAAAAATGAAGGATAGACCTAAAGATGCATGACCAAAATCATTAGGTAAATCTTGCATGTTCTTCTCTGTAAAAAATAAATTAAATATTGACAGTGTTATAGAATTTAAAGTCTAAAAACTTTAGTTTTTAATTTTTTTTAAGTTTATTTAATTATTATTGAGAGAGAGAGCACAAGCTGGGGAGAGGCAGAGAGAGACAGAATACGAAGCAGGATTCAAGTCTGAGCTGTCAGCACAGAGCCTGATGTGGGGCCTGAACCCACAGACCATGAGATCATGACCTGAGCCGAAGGCAGACATTTAACTTACTGAGCCACCCAAGCTCCCCCAAAGTTAAAAAAACTTTAAAGTATTGCTAACAGACACATGAAAAGTTGTTCAGTATCACTCATTATCAGGGAAATACAAATCAAGAGTACAATGAAATACCACCTCATACCTGTCAGACTGATTCAAATTAACAACACAGGAAACAACAGATGTTGGCAAGGATGCAGAGAAAGGGAACCCTCACTCTTGGTGGGAACACAAAATGGTACAGCCACTGTGGAAAACAGTATGCGGGCTTCTCAAACATTAAATAGAACTACTCTAAGACCCAGCAATTGCACTACTAGGTATTTGCCGAAAGAGTACAAAAATACAGGTTTGAAAGGGTATATGTACCCTGATGTTTATAGCAGCATTATCAATAATAGCTAAATTATAGAAAGAGCCCAAATGTCCATCGACTGGTGAATAGATAAAGAAGTTGTGGTATATATACACAATAAAATATTACTCAGGTATAAAAGAGAATGAAATCTTGCCATTTGCAATGACGTGGATGGAGCTAGAGTGTATTATACTAAGCTAAATAAGTTAGAGAAAGACAAATACCATATGGTTTCATTCATTTGTGGAATTTAAGAAAGAAAACAGGCAAACATAGGGGAAGGGACAAAAAGGAGAAAGGGAGGCAAACCATAAGAGACTCTTAACCATAGATAACAAACTGAGGGTCCTCAGGGGGAGGTGGGCAAGGGATGGGTTAAATGGGTGATGGATAATAAGGAGAGCACTTGCTGTAATGAGCACTGGGTGTTATATGTAAGTGATGAATCACTAAATTCTACTCTTGAAACCAATATTACAGTGTATGTTAACTAGAATTTAAATAAAAACTTGAAACAATAAAAAATGATAGTGTTATGGAATTTAAAGATAAAAAAACTTTAAATGATTGAAATCTCCAACATTGTAAAATTATGCAGTAGTGACTAGTATGGAAACCAAATGCTAAAACAGTGGAAGTATTTAAAGACACATTTCTAATAAATACAAGGAAGTCTACCATACATAATGAAACAATTTATGAGAAATACTTAAACTTCAAGTTGAATACATCTATATACTAAAAACATAGGTATGGTAAAAGCAGCTTAAGTACATTCATGGATAGTAAATGAAAATAATATAGGAAATTGGTGATGGAATAAAGAAGGGAGGGAGAGTTTGATGAAGTGAACTCTAAAGACCTGTTTTTTTATTAAGGAAATAATGGCCAGTTTTAGGCAAGCGTAACTTTTCAGAGTTTATTTTCTTACGGCTAAAATGATTGGATATAGTCAGTGTTTTGTTTTGTTTTAAGCTAGGAAAGATATTGTTATTATTCATATATCCTGTAAATAGTATTCAAAACTCCAAAAAAAAAACTACAGATAAATATTTGTGTAGTTAAATAACAGGTTAATACTTTGGCTGAAGAAGTTTGGACAGCCAAACACTAGCCTGCTCAGCCATGTTGGTAGCCTTGAGACAGAGCCTGTAGAGTACAAGTTGAAAATATTTATGGTCTCCCTCCCACCAAATATAGACTGTGATTGTAAGCCACTTGTTTTAAGGAGAAGAGCAGCCATTTGCTACAAAATGGCTTTGTCTCCAGCTGTCAAAAGAACAATATAAAAGAAAGTGGGGCACAGATCTATCTCCATGTGTCAGTTTCTTTTTATCAGTGAACTGATGGAGGTTTTTTTTTCTTCTTTTTCTATTTTTTGATGTCTGTTAAATGAGCTCTTGTGGGTGATGGTTTTATAATTCCATGAATATTGTGCTGAGAGCTAAAATACCTGGTATTAAGCACATTATGTAAACTATGTGAATTGTTTTCACCATAAGTGAAAGTCTTTTTCCTGGCAATTGTATTCTTTGATTACTACTACCTTTTGCCATTTCTTTTCTTTTTCCAATCAGTCTAGATTATTTTCTTTTCTTTTTCCAATCAGTCTAGATTATCTGATCATCTTATGACACTTTGCTGAATTGACTACTCCTTTGAATTAGCAAGTTACCTCTTTTTAGAATCTTTTTCTATGCTAATTCTATGTTTGTCTATGTTTAAATTTTTTGTTGTTACAGATATTTAAGGGTTAGGAAAGGAGGTCTTTGGATTTAATAGAGTAAAATTTCATTTTGAATTATAATTCTTTACTGTTGTCGATTTTCAGAGAATTCTTGTGTTTTGTGCTTTGGGTTTTTTTGTTTTTTTTTTTACCTTAGAATTCACTCCTCGAAACATTTATAACTGTATGATATCCATGAACTGATTTTATTGAGATGTTTTGTTTGTTTGTTTTTACTTTCACTTTGTGATGTTGACATCTCTAAAAGGCAAACTTAGCTCTTACTATCCTACTTGGTTCTCTGTATTCAGAAAAGGCCTTTCTGTTTAAAGTATACACGCGTTACTTTGCGTATAATGAATACAAATGGTCTTTCACCATATGATTCTCCTTGCCTTTCAGTCCCTGTACAGTATTCATTTAAAAAATATTAAAAGTATGGGTGTCCTATGTCCTCAAAAAGTTTATGTCACTGTATTTGTATACTGCTTCCTCTGTGCCTTTTGTCGAAGACAGGGGTGGAGTTCTGGTCCCATTAGCAAATGAGATACAATTTAAGCCAAGCATAGTCAGTAACATCTTACCTATTGAGTGTTTTTATACCTTTCCTAGAATTTCCAACTTGTGAGCCACTGACTCAATTTATATGCAAAAGTGGAAGATGCATTAGCAGCAAATGGCACTGCGACTCTGGCAAGTACTACTGTTCACTGTATTGCACTGATTTGATTGGGGGCCTGACTGTTGGTGAGACATAGTTCATAAGAGAAGCTTGCAGAGCCAACATAATGGCTAAGACAAGTAGTAAGAGGGCACCTGGCACTTCAGTGGGGATTAGCATTAAGAGTAATGGAGGTCAACATCTGTCCCATGGGGCAATGAAGAGATTTGTGTTCAGACATTATGCTGGACATCGTCTAATTCGACAGATGTGAAGTAAAGGGGATAATTGAGGATATGACCTGGACAATTTGAGTTCCCCAAAGCATTTATGTAAAGTGCTCTGTACTCTCAGGACATAGGAGTTTATAAATTATTATGGAATTATCCAAATGGTCTCATTTCTGCCACCTTGGTATTTATGTACAAATGATGTTTTTTTTTTCTTATACTCAATTGTATCCCTATGCTGAATTATACCGAACACAGGTAAATGAATTATGTATAAGTCATACATTCTCAGCCACTGATTTCAATTTAATCTATTTCCACTTCACATTTCTCTCACCTCCCTCCTGCAATGGTTGTTAATAAAGAATATAAATCATTGCTAATGATAGTGACAATTTCCCAGTATAAATGCACACTTATCAGTTAGTAGGGGAAGGGGAGGAAGTAGTCACTCTTCATGTTGGAGAATGGAGAAGAAATGTCTGAATTAAAGATATGGTTATACACTGTGGGGTGTAGAGAGATTGTGAGTCTGAACAGTTTTCCACAATAATTATATCACCAGCTGTATCATTTCATGAAATTCCTGCGCTCATCATTGTCCTCTCATTTTATAATTATTTCATGTCGCATAGATTTGTTGTCAATGGTTAGTCATTTCTGAGTGAAATGGAAATTAAATTTTAAAATCCAAGTCAAGGATTTCTTTTTCCCTCTTTGGTTAGTAGTTGATGTGAAAGCACAAAGGAAGCAATGTCAAAATGAAAATAGTTCCCCCACTATCCATGGGAAAGTTGATCATTGATTCCTTTATCAAAAACAAAAGAATGCTCTATATACAAAAAAGAAACGTTAGAGATTTGGAAGAAAAATTTTATTCCTGGGTCAGTTTTCACTCCCTTGATGTTGGTGCTTCTTTCCAGATGATGACTGTGGGGACGGCAGTGATGAAGTTGGCTGTGTTCACTCTTGCTTTGATAATCAGTTCAGGTGTTCCAATGGCAGATGTATCCCAGGCCACTGGGCCTGTGATGGTGACAATGACTGTGGAGACTTCAGTGATGAAGCCCAAACCAATTGTACCAGAGAAGGTCAGTAATTTTGTGACTCTATGAACTATCATTTTAAATTGATAAATATATAATATATATTATATATATATATTATATATATTTGAATTTATATATTATATATTTATATATATAATATATATATATTTGAATATTTCAGAATGGATATTATATTTTACTCAGCAGTTAAAAACATGTATATTTGGAACAGTGTAAAATAATTTACAGATCACTTTCACTCTTTTATTTGTCTGGTTTCTCATTTTAATACCTCCTTATACTCCGATACCTTCTGTGGTTTTGCTTCCTACTTTCATTAGATGCTTTAGTTACTACGACTTTAATTCTCTCCAACTTCTAAATTGCCAAACCCCAAACCCATCTCCAAGGAAAACAAACAAGCATACTAAACAAAGAAACAAGAAAGACATAATTTTTATTTTATTTGAACACCAAATTTGTTTCCTTAAGGCTTGAAATAACCTCCTATTGATTGTTGATTCATTCCAACTGAATAACTCCTAGAATGCAAGCTGCAAGAAGGAAACTTGACAACAGGTTGCAGCATATCCATGGGCAGCCATACCCTGTCATTTGCATGCGTTACTTTGCAAAAGTTGGTCATCCATAGGGCATGTTAACAAATTAGAAATCATGTTGGAAATATCATAGGAAAAAATCATTAGGCTGCCAAACATTCATACAATCAATAACATTTTTTTTTAGTAGAAGTTTTCTTTCTGCTTAAGAATTTGGAAGAATTTGTCATTCACTCGTTCATTTATTCTACTAATATTTATTGAAGACTTTCTATGTGCCAGTCACTATGCTTGTAGAAAAAGATAGATAAAAGGATAAAGATATGTGGTTCCCATTCAGCATTTAAAATCTAGCAGGCAAACAGAGAATAAAATGATCTATTTAATGAGTTGGGTATTGGAGTGGGAGGCATATATTGAATGACAATAAGAAAGGAATCATTTTCAAAGTGTTTTCAAGGGCATATATTTGTCTTCTGCAGCATTTAATAACTTAGAAAATTTCTATAGTTTTTTTCCTCTGATGTGATTCCTTTTGTCTTTTTTGTTTGTTTGTTTTCTGTCTGTGTCCATCCCTCCCTCTCCTCTTTCCCTTTTTCTTTCTCCTTCCCTTCCTCATTCTCTCTCTCCCCCACCCCTTTCTTTATCTATATCTCATTCTTGTGTCAGTTTCTCTCTTATTTCAGTTGGTCCACTAATACATATGAACTAGAGCTTTATTCATCAACAACCTTGCATGGAAACAGAAATGCTGTAAAAAAATACTTTTTTTCCCTTTTTTCTTTCTATATTGGAAGCGTTCATCTGGGGTGTGGTTGGTATGTCATTACTAAGTTACCCTATGAATATAAACTGCATTTCCCCCCACCTCACAGATGTCTTTATAGGCTCCTCATGAGGTGTACATCTGTGGCCTGCTGGCACTGCCCCCAATATGCTGTGAAAGATAAATTTCCCCAAAGTTAATTTACTTTCATCTCAGAAGTGAGATCCTATCCCTCTTTCCTATGTTTATTTGTCCCTAAATTAAAATAATTATTGCACATTAAGAAGTTTTTGAGAGCTTGCTTTAGCTTCATGAGTATCCAGAGCAAGTGATACACAACCCGTTGTAGCCTCACTAGGTAGTTTCTCAGGTTTGGAGTATAATAGAATCGGTGACTATTGAATGTTAATGACCTTCACTTCTAGAGCACCTCACTTTCACTTATATATTACTCTAAAGAATATACTGTCAACGTGAACATCGTGCATTTCTTATATGATTATGGTAATACACTAAGGAAATGATCCAGATAATCTACATGATTCTTGGACATGTTTCAAGCACAGAATGAGGAGAACATCCTGAACTAATTTATATTTATCAGATTATAAATTCCCTAATCAAATACTCCACTTGGTGAATACAAGTTGCAGGAACTGAAGAAAGGGAACAGTCTAGGATGACTTTGCTATAAGACAGAGTATTTCAGAGGACATTTACATATTTTTATCCATCATTATTTTATATATTCTGATACAGAAGTTGTAAAATAATCATGGCACATAGAATTGTTAAAGCTGATCAGGAAAGTCATTTTGCACATGCAGGTTTTGTGAGACCATTGCCAAGGTAAAGTAGAAATTTGATGCAATTAGTCATATAATTTAGTCTCAAAACCTGCTGTGGAAGAAAGAGCAGGGGATTCTGGCTTGAGTTTCAAGACTGGCTGTCAAAACTGATCAAATCCACCGTATAATTGCTCAGCACTTTGCTGTACATTGCCTGGGTTAAAAGAGCATATGGTCTAGTTTCTCTCAACTTAAATTGATTTCAAAAGGGCAAAAACACTCTTGAATTCACTTTTAATTGTAAAGAAGCAGAAGAAACCAGGAAATGGATCATTCCATATATAACCCCCATATTTAGAAAATTTCTGCATTTATGTTCAATGCATATTCTCTCTGAGGAATTTCTATAGTGATGATCATTTTTTTTCATCATTAGTATGATTAATATATGGGGAAAGTATTAATTGCTAATCCCTTTCTAGATTATACTTCTCTCCTTCCCCCTCATGTTGTGATGGTCTTTCCTCTCACTTCCAAGCTCACATACTAGGCACACAATGTGCAATATCTTTGAAAAGCACTGTACACACACACACACACACACACACACACACACACACAGGGTCTACGAGCAAGAGTAGAATAGAAAGACAATCCATAGCAGACTGATTTCCTTCCTTTGTCTCATTGCCTGTTTATCATTAATTTAGCTCTGATTTGTTTTTGGTTGTGACAGCTTTGGTTGGTACATATTTCTATAGTGAACCATTAGTAAAGCTACTGGGTGTATAGTTTTTTTTCCAAGTGAAAGAATAGTTTGTTTTTCAAGTGGAAGAATTTGGTAGAAGGGAACACCCTCTAGAGCCTTAGGTCTGGCCATTTAATAAGCATCAAAAGGTTTTGTAAAGAAATGTTTTTTACCTGTAAAAACATCAAGAATAAAGTTAAAATGAGACTTTGGTCTTTTCTTGCAAGTGTTTAGCTCTCTGGATATAATGTAAAAAAAAAAAAAAAAACAGAGGAAGAGAGAGAGACAGAGAGATTCTGTACAAATGCATCTATAAAATACCAAATGTATACAATTAATCTTATCTCCTTGTTGACAGTTTAATTCATTTGAATTATGTATGCTTTCATTCTTCTACTCTTAAGGGGAATAGTCACAACCATATTTCCCCCAAGGAATAAAGCATTTCTAAAGTAAACATATGCATTTTTTGGGGGGTTATCTTTAGACAGCTATTCATCAGGTCAATTTCCATGCATAAATTGTTGTAAAAATGTATACCGAATAATTTCAGTATGGATTTGATGGATAATGGAATAGGTTTCTCTAGAATTGATTTTGTCTCAATTTTGCAAAGTAAAGAAATCATTTGACCCTAATTTATGGTGATTGTCCTTTAACTTTCTGTATGGCTGTCTAAAAAAGGGAGCATTTACAGCCAGCTGTACTAAGTGAATAGTCTGGGTGACGATAGAACATATGTGATCTCTCATTTACATCACAAATACAAATGAAATGCAAATTTAAAATTAAGCATGCATTGACCTTCAGTTTTGATTTATTATGAATTATCTTTAACAAGTTCTCAAATCCATTAGGGAATTAAATGCATAACGTTATTAATATTATTTCTACAAATGGTCATATTCTTCTGTTTTAACTGTTTAACTTTCCTTCTTCTTTGGAAACTTTCACATTTCTTTTGGGCTTTGTATTCATTTATTTATTTATTCATTCATTCTTTCATTCATTCATTTTACCTACTACTTCCCTGTTCACAGATTTAAGAAGGAACCTAGGATAATTTCATTTTATCTTTGTAATTACATAGTCAAGTACAGTATTTGATACACAATGAATGCTAAATAAGTATTGAGTGAAAGAGTTTATTTCTTCACTACAAAATTTGATTATACCCTCAGAATCCAACCCTTATTTGTTTTATATCATATATCTAATAACTTTTTCTGTTCCTTTGACTTACTCCCAGATCCTGGAGTTTATGTTTACAATGATGCACAAGAAAGACTAGCGGTACTGATCTATTCATGTACATCTCCTTAATAAAGTAAAGTCATTTTCATTTATCAGAAAAATACTGGTATGTTCAACCCATGATTCAATAAAATAAAATAGACAGGACATCTCCCTTATCTTTTATTATTGTTTATTTATTTTTAATTTCTGTCCAAAACAGAGTAAATTCCAGAAAGATAGGAAAAGTTAGTCTGTTTTTTTGTTTGTTTCTGGTATCTATTATTTGTTAGTAAATGCCAGTGAAGAGATTCCATTAGTAATAATTTAGTAGGGGCAGGGGGAGGAGTTAGTATATATTAACACTATATATATATATATATATATTAGTATATATATTTGTATATATTAACAGTAATTGCCAGGCACTTTACATTTGTTATTGCATTTAATCCTCACAATAAAGATTACTCAGAGGTTAAGACGTTTGCCTAGGATTACACAGCTGGAGTTTCAAATAAAGATTTCTGTTTTCTATTCTTCCATCCAGCTCCCTGCTTCTGCAGCTGTGCAATATAACCTACCCCTGCCCTTTTTTCTAACTCTTAATGCATTAACATTTATATGATCTCCCAATAATTACAATATTTTTCTCAAGTGCATTCTCATTTTTTAACTTTAAGAGAAAAGAAAGAACTTTCTACTTGTTACAGGTCATTATAATGAAATATTCCAAAGGACACTAGAAGGAACGTGGACCATTATATTAAATAAGCTCAGTAAATCTGCCTCTTTTGTTTGTTTGTTTCTGTTCTCCTTTCACTTCCACAATTCATCTTGATAAACTGGATTCTAAAGCTTTGTCATTAGAATAGCTGTGGACTTTCCCACAAAGGCAATTTCTTCAGTTGCCCAAAGAATATGTTAGTCTGCCATAAAAATTTCACCTCATAGATTTAAAAAATATTTTAAACTGGAAGAAAATGAAAAGATCATTTAGCTCAGTTATTTTATAGTGCAGATGAGGAAATGGGCTCATCTCCATAAAATTATTCTTCTGTGTATGTAACAGTAACAAAAACATTGCTGCTTCCTGGAAGGAGCTGATAATGTTCTGTGTTAGAGATTTGAGACTGAGAACTTTGTTCCATAAAGACATTTCTAGAAGAGGTTTTGGATTCAAGTGATTATGCTGAATTCTTTGTGGAAAATTCAGAAAGGTCAGACGGTACAGCCAACCAAAAAGGGATAGCATCCTCCCTAGGGACATTGAATCCACTCCAATCAATGCCGGTATGAAAACTTGACTTGTGACTGAAGATTTGGGTTACATATTTAAGCATTGAGAGAATGGAAATTAAAACCAATATTTCCTGAATTCCAGTCCATGTATTATCCATATCAGCTGAACCCATCATCATATTTTTAGCAGCACAATTTCCTAACCACATAGAAAACAAGGTACCAGGATGCCTCAGTTTGTTAAACAACCAACCCGTGATTTTGGCTCAAGTCACGATTTCACAGTTTGTGAGATCTAGCCCTGTGTCAGGCTCTGTGCCAATAGTGTGGAGACTGCTTGGTCTTCTCTCTCTCCCTCTCTTCCCCTTCCTCGCTTGTGCTAGCTTGCTCGCTCTCTCCCTCTCTCAAAGTAAATAAATAAACATTAAAAAAACCAAGATAATAATAAATACTATACACAATCAGACTCAATCATCTGTTTGTCTTTCTCTTATAAAGATATTCTGAAGATATTTTCAATTACTTTTTACTGAAACACACAATAAAAAATGCTATTATTTCTCAATCACTGAATTTTCTTGACAATCAAATATTGTCTTTTAATTTGAGGAAATTATCAAATTGTGTACTCAGAAAAATCATATAATCCTTTCTTCTAATGGTTTTTAATTATTCTTCTTTAATGAAAATACAGATGGTTTTCTGAAAAATACAATGAAATGCAAATTTGAACTTTATCTACTTTTAGAGAGGTATAATATCTACTTGCAATGAGATACAAATTGTCTGGGTAATTTTATTCACTCACAGATTTATTTATTTTCCTTGGGAAATGTTAATACTGAGATATCAAAATAATGTTAATTATTAATGGATTTTATCCATAGGAAACTCTTTTTGTTTTCTGGGACAAAATAGCTCTTTAAAGGTCAATGTCACCTCAATACTATAAATAACTTTTACATCAATAGCAAAGAAGACCCAAGGTTTTTGAATCAACTAATAACAAGGCCTGTTTTGAGAATCCATAATGTTTCTGGCAATGTGATTATCAGGACAATTAAAAAGAATTAGATAAATATAATTTTAAAAATAAAATATTTAAAAAATGGTTCATAAAATAGGATGAAAGAAGTCAATTATCTTTATTTAACTATTCAGAAATTAATAATAGATCCACACTTCTTAAGTTTAGCTCTTGTATTAAAATAGTAATTATGCATTTTGACACCAAATACAGTAATATCTCTTGTTTTTTTAAAAGATACAATTAATAACAAAAGTCAATATGTAATGAAAAGACTTAATTTTAATGAAGAACCTCAGCTTGTTTCTTCCTCCTTTAATAGAGCCAAAAAATAAGGGCAAAAGTGAATTAATTTCCATAGTCTAAATTCTGCTGCCTTATTCTTGGATTGTGGTTAATGATCAGTGAAATGGTAGGACTTCAGGCATTCAGCAGAAAATAGAAAAAAGAAAACAGAAAAGAGACAAAGGACATGGATAATATACAATGTAATTAATTCACCTCTCAGTAATTGAGTATTGCCATTCTTTTGTGAAAGTAAAGAAATAAGCAATAGGATAGAACTTGTTTTTTTTTCCTGTAGAAATAGTTGTTAGTTAGCTTCTTTCAGAACCTATTATAACTGTCAGCCTTTATTCCTTTGTTTAAGTGAACTATCAATTGAATTTGCACTTAGATATTATATTCCTGCAATGTGATGAGCAGATTTATTCACTTTTTGTTGGAGAATTTGTTTTTGAGTTGGTATTCATGTACATGTTGATTTCCCAAAGAAAATTAATTGGGATTATTTGAATCTAAAACCTTTCCACAAATAACTTTGGTGCATAAGAGCATCCACTTAAACTACCATGACCTTCCTGGTAGGAATAGGCTATTCCTGGCACAGAGTAGTCACTGGTTTCAGAATCTTCCAGCACAGCATTTTGTTATTGTCAATATGTATGCACTTAAATGAGATGTTCTATGAATCGTATCCGTAATTTATACCACTTTACAATAGGAGCTGGAAAATATTTTCTATAAAACGTCAGATAGTAAATATTTTAGATTTTTCCCATTACAACTACCCAGCTCCATTGTTTAGGCACAAAAGAAGCCATAAGAGTATATGTCTACAAATGATTCTGTCTGTGTTCCAATAAAACTTTATTTACAAAAACCAGTAGTGGACTAGAATTGGTCTGCAGGTCATAGCTTGCTGACCCCTCATTTAAAAAATATACAGTAAAGGAGCTACAATCTCACATAATCCTTTATGTGCATGTTTCATAGAATCAATCTTAGACAAAGGCAAAAGATAATGGGGAGGAAAAAAAGGCCAAAGAAAGAAAAGCCATTAAAAATTTCTAAGTAATATTCTCAGGCTCTTCCTCAAACATACACCTTATATGTATATGTTCATACACATACTTTCTTATCAGAGTGTTCTGCATTATTTTAAAATATCAAATCAAATAATGTAATCTTTTTATATTTGTGCCCGGTAAATATTTGACACCTGTTGTGAGCTAAGCTTATTGCTAAGGTAAGAAGTAAATTCCAAATGTAAAATATCTATATTGCAACCTGTTTTAGTTAATAGTATCTAACATATCTATTAAGGTGATTGGCTAATTTGAACAGTATGTGGAAAAACAGACTTCTCAATTACATAGCCAATTCAACAGTTTGATACATTGTGTACAGTAATATTTAGATGCTGTAGACATGTATCATTCTCATAATATATTAAATTCTAAATAGAATGCTCATGGTGGAGTTTCAAATATCAAAACTTAATTTTAATGAACTAAAAACAATGTTTTACTTGTTTTACATAGATTTAACTTGTATACTTTAACTTACTGGGGGATATTTAGTATAACCGCATTACAATTTTGCTTCAACATTTGTTTTGTGTCTATATATCTATGTATTTTTAACACCAAAATCATTTTAATATTACATAATTGAATTTGTGCTTAGGTGTCTACACATTCTCTTCCATTTCCTTTCTTCAGCTTTTCTCACTGACCCAAAGAGTAAACATTAAAGATTTGGAATATGGTCTCTTCTTTATTATTAAAATTTCCATTAAATCCCAGGTACCAATAAATGGTTTTCATAGTCCCATCCAACTTCTTTTCAGGACAGTCTCCAGTGGAGGCCACATACAGGGGTAGAAACAGTTTGTTAGTATTGAAAGTAAAACACAAAAACCATGCCCTGGAAGTGTGCTGAGGTGGGAGGAAGAGAGGGGTGGTCAGATTAATAACCAAATGATATAGCATCTGTAATCTAGATAACATGGAGGCCATCATCAAGGTCCAATAGGATGAAAACAAACTGAAGAAGGAAGCCCTGGGCTTGACTTCATTATTTGTTCACAGCAGAAATTACAGTGCTATCTGGCAGGCAGTAGCCCCTAGGGAATGCATCTCACATAACATGGAGAAGATCAGAACAGTGTATCCCACCACCCCCAACACAAGTTCCAGATAGGCTAGAAGGTAGGTTTTAATAAGCAACCCTCCCCTAAGGGTCTATAGAAACCAAGGACATCCTAACCTACTAATGGGATGTTAAGGGTCTCCTGAGGCAGAAGTGGGCCAAGGTTAGGTCCACGCCCTGTTGGAAAGTGAAAAGAAACTATTGACATGCTGCCAAACCAATTCTCAGTAGTTTCAGGGCAAGTGAAGACTATCTAGGAACCTTCAGCAAACAGCTGCCTTAGGTAAAGGAATTATTAATACACAGTTATTCAAGCTAGGAACTGAGCTGGGACTGACACATGGCGATTGTAGGTAATGCAGGAAGCTATGTGCACATGCAACACATAGTGCTTTTTACTTTTCAAAGCATTTTACAATGAATGACAAGTTAATGTATAAACTCCATTAAAACAATAAAAAGTTTTTTTTTTTTTCCTCCCTAGATTGGTCTCACAATTTAAATAATTCATTATATTTGCAACACCATTATTAGATATTTTCTCAGGGGGCTTTAACATTTCTTTAAAAAAAACCAGTACATTTTTTCAGCCCTGTTTTTCATGTCTTTTTAACTTTAGGATGAAAAAAATTCCTTTCTGTCTCTCTACAGTTGCTAGTCTTCTAACTCGAAGTATTTAGTCACAGTGAATTCATTTAAATATTGGGATAAATTCCACTGTCAGTTGCCACATTTCCTTCAGGGCTCTGCATTTATTTATTTATTAGATTCCCCAAATTGTATGCTTGGTTTAAATAGCTTCGGGGCAAAAATACAATAAAATTGCATTAGTTAAAAATATAACCAGCATCAGCAACATGAAAACATAACAGTAAAACAGCATGAGCATATACATACAAACATAGTCATCATTTTAACACTCCACTGGGACAAGCCATAGTACAAAGATAGATTGTGTGCCAAGCCCTGAAGCTTAAGCAGCTAGGGCTCTGGGGAACCACACAGCCCTGGAACTCAGGTTGGAATGGCTATCACAGGCTCCTCAGAGATATGCAGCTCTCCATCCAGGGGAAAATCAACAACTGTTAACAGAAGCAAATTTCATTTGGCAAGAAGGTTAGGGGGAAATAAAACTCCACAATTTTCTTTCTGTGTGTTTTTTTTTTTTTTTTTTGGCAGAGAACATCATTTCTAAACATCAACACACGCCCAATCATAACAGACATTAAAAAATAAAATAAGTCTGGGGTATTTTTATTTATGTCACGGAATTGGATGAGACTTGGAAAAGGAAACAAAATAAAACTGTGTGTGTATATATATGTGTAATAATCTACTTGACTTTAGTATAAACTTTGAGCTAACGTAATTATATATTGTATTATATATGTAATTGTATCATACACACACACACACACACACACACACACCCTTGTAAATTTAAAGAATCTTAGATTTTTTTCTTTTTCTATTTATTGTCTAAATGCTTCACCAAGTGATCTATAAATAATAATGTGTATCTGAGCATATCAGGATCTAGCTGGAGGTCTTTCTGTAATTCCCAGTAGCCTTCAGACTTAAATCCAAGCCATTCAGCAAAGCATACAGGGCCATTCAAAGTCTAGACCTTGCCGACCTGTCTAGTTTTCTGTTTCTCCCCTCCTCCATCAAAGACTACAGAATTTTAGGAATGATGCTGACTTTGTTCAGAATATCCCATTCTACTTCTCCCCCTGCCCCTTCCTGTCTCTTAATCATGAACAGAACTCGTTTCTTTTCCTCTGTCATAAGAATTCTTCATCTGAAGTCCCGAAGTCCAAGTTAGTTTTCTCCTCTGCATGCTCTCATGGTGTTCTCTCCTACTATAGCACTTAGGACATTGCTTTGTAACTGCCTATGTTGCCTGCTTCCTTATATACCCATTCTTTTATGATCTTTCCAAGGCAGCAACAATATCTTCCATTTGGCCACCTGAACTCCAAGAGCCACTTACCTGGTTTCCCTTTTTCCACATAAGCCTCATAATCTCTCTCTCTCTCTCTCTCTCTCTCTCTCTGTCTCTATTTTTTTGCTTTCCACACAGCAGCCAGTGAAAGATTTTAATAGTGTAGATTACATTACATCATCACCATTCCTCTGTTGTATAATCTCCAGTAGATAGCTACATACTGAACTGATCTTGCCATGGATGTTGATAAAGCCGTGCAACATCTAGCCCCTGCTCATTTTAGCCACCCTTGTTCACTTCCTTCTCTTTCTGTAAAAACAAACATTGTTTCCTGCTTTGTAATCTTTGTATTTGTTATTTCCTCTAACTATCCTCTTTACTCTAACTTGCATGGCTAGCTCTTCCCCTTCATTTTGGTCTCTTCTGAAATATCACCTTTTCAGAGAGACTTCCATAATCACCCTTGTCAAGACGTTCCCTATACCCAAGTCACTCTTTACAGCAGTCATCAAAGATATTTACTATATATTTTCACCTCTTCCTTTTCCTGGGCACACAGCAAGAATGTACTTCTTGGAAACTTTGTGACTGGTTGGAACCAACTTGATGTGCCTCACCCCCTTCCTCTATAGCATTACTTTGATCCATTTTCTTCACAACATTTACTACTACCTAATCTAATTTATGTATTTGTGTAACTATTAATTAAGTGCCTGTGCTCCTCTTCCCTCATGTTAGCTCTGTGAGAACAGTAAAGTCTCTCTCTTATGGACTGTTCTATCCTAGTACTTGGAAAAATACCTGGTAATTTGCAATAAATGTGTTGAAAGAGCAAATGAAGGAGTGATTGAGGCCAGTATTCTCATTTAAAAAATTATGAAACCAATTTGGTAGATCTCTGCCACTAAGATGTGTGATTGTGGGGAACAATGCTCAAAGTTTTTGATTCCTTGCATCTTTCTTCTTTCCTGATTGGCAACCAATTGAAGAAACAATTCCAAGAAGGCTAGACTACATCATTGGACTTGTAATTTATTGATATTTTCATAAAATATGAAATTTTGCCATGATCTCGCAACAGAATAAAATGAATAGTATATTTTATTAGAGAAGAAATAGGCTGAACAACAGTATTTAAAAAAAAAAAAGTAGGGGTGCCTGGGCATCTCACTCGGTTGAGCGTCGGGCTTCGGCTCAGGTCATGATCTTGCGGTCCATGAGTTCGAGCCCCGTGTCGGGCTCTGTGCTGACAGCTGGGAGCCTGTATCCTGCTTTGGATTTTGTGTCTCTCTTTCTCTCTGCCCCTCCCTCGCTTGCACTCTGTCTCTCTCTCTCTCAAAAATAAACATTAAAAAAATTAAAAAAACAACAAAAGTAAATGAATTTATAGGCACTTCATAATTATTGTATGGGCTAATTATTTCTTTTTTTTTTTTTTTTACCTATTCTTAAGCTCTACAAGAGAAAGGACTTGTAAGAAAGTAGTAATGGTACAGTGGTAAAGAAAGCAGCCTCTAAAGTTTATTTATGTGGGTTCAAATCTCATCTCTGCTGCTTATCTGTATAACTTCAGACATACTTATTGTGGTTTTTGTTTCTGTGAAATGAGGTGCTCTCAAGGCAGTTTTGTTTATTTTTAATCAAAATCAAAAAGAACAGATGAGTGATCCTTTTTTCACTGGGTTTTAATCCATTCTAATATGATTAATTTGAAGCATAAGCAAAATCAAATGCCATATAAACTACTATTTACATGCAAGGTATATAGAATGGGAATTAAAATTAAAAACAGGAAAGTGTGTAATTGGTCTTAGCATTCCCCTTGGAGTTTGCCATGAGTCAAGAAAAGCTCTGAATCCCTTCCACAGGGGAAAAGATGCATAACAATATAAAGCATCATGTATAATTTCTGAGATCTTATAAATCCCTAAGGCTTATCCATGGATTTCCTGAATCTACAAACACCAAAATAAGAGACCCTATCCTAGATAGCTTTTGTTTTTAATTGAGTCTTAAAGAACATTATGGACATTAATAGATGAAGTATAAACAGGAAGGCAGCACAGATTGGGAGGAATTACCTGATCAGGAGGGGGAGGTATATATTAGTGACATGTGTGTAAGCATTATTAAGGGGATAATTGTTTCACCTTTTAGATTTGAATGTTTATAATGATATATTGTATCTCCTTCTGCAGGTAATACTATCATTTTAAACTTACTACAATTAGGTGGTTTCTGGTGCCACTTACTAGATAGTATACTCCCCCATAGAGGTTTAGACATGGATAGTTTAGGAAGAAAAAAAAGCCTCAGGGAAATATCACATTTGTATTCAGATTTATAAGATAAATGTTTATTTAGAATAAGAAAACAGATGAGTGGATTCATTCATGAAGCACAAATAGATAAACCAAATAATACCAAGCAAAGCAAAGAAAATGCAAATGGAAATGGGAAAAAAAAACAAAAACCAAAAAACAAAAGACCTCAGACAATTAGCAACACACTCTCTCCCTTTCATAGATTACATTTTGATTTGTGTGACCACAATTTATTTCCAGCTCTAAATGACATTGAGCTAAAAAGCTGAGATTCTATATGTAAAATTCCCATAGTGCTGGATCACAAATATCCCCTTCTCCCAAAGCAACAATTTGCCTTTTGCAAGTCTCTTTTTTGAATCAGATTAATATATATACATTTCTCAGTTTACATAAATCTTCTTGAGAATTTCCCATTACGTCATTGAGTTAATGGCCTAACCAGACTCTAAAGAAGTAGATATTTAAAACCAAATCTGAAACATGTTCAAAAGAATCAAAGCATTACTTTTACAATAATTAATTAAATATAGAATTCCATTCATTAATATTGACATTTTTGAGGCAATATTGCATATGAAGAAATACAAGATGGGAAGAGGAATAGAAATGTGTTGTAGAATTTGGTAATATACTATTTAATTTTATTTAAACTAATGAAGTGTTTCCTCAGTTAGGCAGTTTTAAATGTAAACTATGTTATTTCTTCTCAAAATGTCTTCCTATTTCACTTTTCTATTTCTTTATTTACTTAGCATGCTTATTGTTTCCAGAAATAATCTAAATGATAACCTGGAAAGATGAAAGACTATGAAGACAAAGGACTTTTTTTTAAAAGGCAGAAAAAGGATTAGCAATGTAAATAAACCTGAGGTTGAGATTGATCCAAATAAATTCATATATGAAAAATGTTTCATAAATTCTGCTGTAAATTCTATGTAGCTATTGCAAGGAGAGAAACGTGATGAGTTTCAGGATTTTTCATGAATATCCATAAAAAGGACTTACAAAGAAGGAAAACTAATTTGCACAAGAGAATAAAATTAGTGCTAATATTGAAGCAAGAGTGAAATAAAATTTCCCTTACGGGTTCTCACAAGTAGATTCAAAATCAAAAGAAAATATAATTTGTAATTGCCCTACTGTCCACCTACCTCCACCAAGGAAAAAAGTCCACAAGGCAAAATACAATAAAAATGTGTATCTTCATCACTTCATCATAGTAGGAAGCTGTTAATACATATAATGTTGACATTATGCATGTACCTATATTAATACATGTAATGTATTAATACATTAATACATGTATACATGTAATTATATGAGCTTCCAGTCTCCAACTCTTATTTTACAGAATGTAGAAAAATCAATATACCATACCTTCCATTATTAAGTATTTGGAATCACTGTGTGACAACTACTTGAAATACAACTTTTATACGTTATTGGCTGAGTTCAGACTATAGGTTATAAAATTCAGCTGAGCCAAAGTTTGTGTTTTTTTGTTTTCAAGTAAGTTAAGTCATAAGTAAAAGAACCAAAGGCTGTTTCACTGCTGCATCAAAGTTGGCCTCTTCACCATAGAATCATTTAAAGAGCTGAATAGCTCTTGGGACATCATTTGATTTGTCTCCTTTGCTCTTCTTGAATATTGAAATCACATAGGATTCTCAAGTTACCTTTAAAAAGACCTCAAGTTCGAACACTTCACAGTATCTTGTTTATGAGACCTGTCCCAGCATTCTTTACCAATATAGTTGTTAAGCCCTACCGCTAAATGTGCACTCCACAGATATCAAATTAGGTATGGTGGGAGTTTGCTGTATCACATTCCATATATATCTTCCAAATGTGCAAAGACTCTGCCATTTTTATTGTGCGTATGCAAGGAAACGTTTTGTTTAATCATGAAGACTCTAGATACCCAAAGTCAGAATGATTTGCATGACAGGAAAAATAGGAAAAGTCTCATTTTGGAAAGGACTTCAAAGCCATCCTAAACTCAGTCTTCTCTGTAAGTTAGGTGCGATGAGTATAAGTGTTCTTTGCAGTGGTTACTTTTGAAAAGAAGTCTTACAGGTTTTCTGTTACTTGGAACAGCTATTTTCTACCAAAAGTGCTTCTTTATTCCTGCTTCAGTGGGGCTCATTTTATATATTTTTCTCATTGTTGTTCATTTTTTCAACATTGCTGCTCCAGAAATACTTAAAAAGTAGAGGTAACTCTATTTTGTGCATCTTCATACTATTGTATCACCTGACATATAATTTTTGAAAGTCTTTACATAGAGACTTTATATCATAGAAAATAACAGGGTGTAACAACTAAATTTTGTAGTTAAAATAATTATTTACAGATACCCAATTTATACCTCACAACAACCCTGCAGGCTTCACTTTCTGGATAAATACATAGTAGTCTAAAAAGATAAACTAACTGCCTTGGTGATATAAATGGCATTGTTATCTTTGACCTCAAGTGAATTTAATGTTAACTCATAACCACATGATTCCGACCAAACTATCTTATTACGTAAGTGATAATTCACCTGAAACTTTTTCAAATTTATCATAATAATATAGATTAATTGCTATTATAGATCTATTGTAGATTAATTGCTGAATATAGCTGTATGAAATACACATGTATTACATTAAAACTTCAGTGTAGAAAAATTTATACTAAAATCTATTTTACAACAGAATGTAGAGATACTGGTTAATATGATATCTCATAATATTAGATATTAATGAAAATTTAAAATACTGCTGATTATAGTCATATTCAATTGTTACACTGTTAAACATCCATATAGCCAACATTTATGGTTCCTTATTCTTCCTTAAGCTTACCTGGAGAATTTAACCTATGTTTTTAGTCAACAGGTTTTGAGGAATACTGTTATCTGGGAGCTGTTGAATTATTAATTGATAAATTGAACTTGAATGCATAGTACCTCATTAAATTCTTATGTGTCTCTGTTCTAATTCTAGAAGTGAAATCTTATGTCCTAAAGACTTTGTTACTTAGAGTTTTTTGTATGTGTTTTTTTCAAAATTTTAAATGTTATTCTTCAAAGATATTATTAGTCAGAAAGTATTTATTTTTTGGTTATTTACCTCTTACTAGTCTAAAGGAAGTTGTCTAAAGAAATGTCAAAAGAGGAACCAACGGTCTTAACATTTAGTATAGAGTGTGAAATATTTTCCTTTAATATGCCATAGAGAAAAACCCTTTCAAGATTTCATTCTTGAGTTTCTAATAAAAATCACAACAGAATATCTACATATTATCCCACTTGCTCTTCCTTTTTTCTAATGTATGTGGCACTTTCAGGAATTCTGTGGGAGGCAAGAAACATCATTTCCTCTAATTATTAATGTTCCTAAAATGAAATTGAAAATATCAGAGAGTATTACAGCTATTAAACAACTAACATGAAAATACATTGTCTCTGGCATCGTAATACCTGAAAAGAAGAAAAAATGAAAACAAATACCATCGAGGAAAATAATAATTTCTTTCCTATCTTCTCCCTGTTGCCTCTCTCTCCCTCATTTCAATTTAAGAGATTCGCTCTCCTCCTGGTTGTAATGGGAATGAATTTCAGTGCCACCCTGATGGAAATTGCATTCCTGATCTGTGGCGCTGCGATGGGGAAAAAGATTGTGAAGATGGTAGTGACGAAAAAGGCTGCAACGGTACTTTACGACTGTGTGATCACAAAACCAAGTTTTCCTGTCGGAGTACAGGTAAGCAGAATATCGGTGCAGCTTATTCCTTGGGTGTCCTGGAGATAGAATCCTTTTGGCCTATCCTCAATGTATATCTTACCTTCATAAAAAGTGTTCTTGTGTCTCCAGTATGTTTGCTCACATTCTATATGTAATAATAGCTAACATTTATTCAGAACTATCTGTGGGCCTAGCACAGCTCTAAAAAAATGTGTTCTTCATGAACTCATTTCATCATCCCAGTTCACAGTGAAAAAACTGAAGCCCAGACAAGTTTTTAACATGCTCAAGTTAAAAAAATATGTCAAAAGAGTCTGCATGGCAGAATTGGTATTTGCAACCAAGCAATGAAGATGCAGAGTCTGGGGTTTCAGGCTTCTGAAGGAGACAAACCCACAGACAGTATTCCTCTTTTTACAGATAAATCCTCAACATAAAATTTGATGAAGATGAATAGAATGGAAAAGCAAAATTATATACATTTATTTTCAACTACAGTAGATTCCTAAATTTAATTGTACCGTTGCTAAATTTCAGTAAGACAAAGGTAATGACTTCCATTCAAATCTTTGATTTGTTTTGAAAGTCACTGAAACTTTTATTAATTTTTATGATGTTATTTTATTATTATGACTTTTCCATTTTGTTTTCCTATATATAGTAGGTTCTAACTGACACAATAAACTAACTTATTTATTTTCCCCTCTATACTAGGTGATGAGTTGAAATTTAGAGAAAAAATATATTACAATTAACTGTTGTGGTATAATTCATGAAATGGGTTATATCATCAACAAAATAATCCATGGAAAGAATTCCATATTATGGGATATATATTATAGAATCATCTCTGGGATGATGTGAAATTGCTTTTTGAATTGCCTAATCTCTGGATGATTCATTTTGCTCCCTATTATGTATTTCAACCAAAAGGTAGAAATGAAAAGTTATCATAGCTGTGGGTAAGAGAACACTCTGGAAACCATATGACTATGGGCATTTGAAGATATAAAAAGATATGGTGTTTCTTTTTTTGGACACACCTCCTGGTTACAATTAAGCATTCAAATAAGAAATAAAGAGATAAATGTAAGCTCACATGGGCATAGAGAAATAAATACTCCTGAGGCTCATTGTTAATGAGGGAGTTGTGTTTTCAAAATGGTTACTTTTCTAACAATATTTTTAACAATTATGTGACTCTTTTCATTTGTTAAAGTAAGCATTTTAATTTTGGGCTTATTGGTTAAAAACTGTGACTTTAAGTTTAGAAATTATCTTTTTGGAGCACACTATATTGATTGAAAATTAATAGATGAATAACTTGTTAAACAGTAATATAGGGAGGAAGAACCTTTTCCTATACCCATATTGGATTCATTGGCTTGGACCCTTTAAATTAGACTGGCCAAGGATAGATTAATAATAAAACAAAACCAGAACAAGTTTATTTACACATATATCATACATGCATGTGGGAAAACTCAGTGATGAGTGACTGACTCCACAGGATGGTTACAACTTGGGCTTACATAGAAGTTTAGCAAATAACAGTAAATTTGTAGAAAAATGATGAAATAAATGAAAAGGATTTTGAGTTTATAGGGATGGCAAATTGTAAGCAGGTAAATGTATGGGAGAACTAACAGAAGACAAGGCTAGTTAATAAAGGGTGTGCATGTCCATTTTGGCACTGATTTTTCTATTTCCTTCATGCTATGCTATTTCCTTCATGCTTCCTATTTCTATTTTTATTTTCCTTCTAGGGAAGTGTATACTTCCCTAGAAAAGGATTTATACCAGTCCTCATTTCTCAGAAGTTTATGCTTATAATCAGATAAGGGAGGCTATAGCAATGCTTCTTTCTACATCTGTTGGATCTCAGATGCCTTCACTCAAAATAACGCTTCTGTTAAAATGGCATATTTTGGGGGTAGTATATTTTGATCCCATATACTGGATATCTTTGGAGAATTGAATTCTGAGAGACAATTTTATGTATGTTGTCTTGGGATTTGGATTATCCCATTAATAATGTTTTTAATCAAACATAAATAAATGTACGAAATACTTATAAACCAAAATTTAATGAGAAAAAGCAGAACTGAAATAAAATTTATGTTGAATTATCAAAGTATAATATATACTGAAATATAGTATAGCATGGCAAATATATACAGTTGATAATACTGTATTGTATAACTGAAATTTGTTAAAAGGGTAGAACTTAAGTGTCCAAACACACCCACACACACAAATAATAAATAATTGTAAAAATTAAAGCAAAATGTGAAAGGCAGTAATTTAAGCATTAATTTATTTCTAATTTAATCTGTGGCTTAAACATAGTAAACCAAAATTTATTCAATTTAAGGAGTCCTAACACAATTATATTTGCATATTTATGAATATTGCATATATTAAAGAGAACTTTAAACATAAGCATTGGATTAAAAATGTGTACATGTCTATAATATTTTTGATATTTTTAAAATTTACCTTAATTAAATTATTAGCTTTACAAGCTAATATACCTTTAAACTACCCAAGATGCTGAATTCATGGTCCATATTTATTTTTCAAAGACTTCTAAATGCTAGCTTAAACATTTAAAAGTTTTCAAGGTAATCTATTAACATTTGGTGGTTACAGTGGCTTTTCTTTTATACATAAATTGCCGTATATTAGAGTAAAAATGTAAGCAGATTGTTACTTTATTCTTAGAAAGAAGAGAATGTGAGCTAAATTAAAAGTGCAATATAGTCATTAATATTGAAGAGCTTCTAATTTCAAAGGACCTATTTTTTTTAATGTTTTATTTATTTTTGAGAGAGAGAGAGAGAGAGTATGAGTGGGGGAGGGGCAGAGAACTAGAGGGAGACAGAACTGAAAGCAGTCTCCAGGATCTAAGCTGTCAGCACAGAACCCGACTAAGGCTTGAACCCACGAACTGTGAGACAATGACCTGTGTTCAAGTTGGAGTCTTAACTGACTGAGCCACCCACGAGCTCCTCAAAGGACCTATCTTCGCTAAGAACTACACTCTTCCATATTTGGTCCCTCACACCAAGACCAATAAGTTGCGGTTATATTATAGTTAAGCAATCTGGTAGGGAAATTTCATATCTACCTCTTATGGGAAAGAAACTCAGAAATGCATTCTTCACATTGGAAAAAAGAAAAATATGTGATATTATACAATGATGTCAAAGTTTGGGGGATAAGAGGCCCTTTGGTGGTTAGTAAATTTAACCCAAACCTTTCACTTCTAGAAATCCATGTAAGGAACAGCAGAAGTGTATAAAGATAAATACAAAAAGATTTTCAATGCAACATTTTGTTTTAATAGCTCCCAAACTAGAAATAATGCAATCCCCATCATTAGGGGCACTACTTAATAATTATAGTGCATTCACACAATGAACTACTCAAATGTCATTAAGAAGACGTAAGAAAAAATTTCCTAAGGATGAAATTTTAAGTTCACACTTTGAATCCTTTCTCTGATGTTAAAAATACATAGAGATGATGGTAAAATAGGTGAAAATGAGAGATTTGGTCGTATTAACAAAATACATCTCTGATGAATTGAAATAAAGTATAACAGCAAATGGTGGGCTGGACTGAAGCCGGATGCCTGATTGGATTGGATATGGAGACCAGTAGAGATGCACAGGTTAGGTTTAACAGGAAATGAAGTTGGGGACTGGAGCTAGGCTCACTGATGAAAAAAAAAAAAAAAGAATCGGAATAGGACTCCCTTACTTTTGAAAGAAGGGGAAAAAATATAGCTGGTTGCTTCCTAGGATGGTTACTTAACTGAAGTTGTGTGCCTAGAGAGATGGAAGGCAATCGCGCCAATCCTCTTGCTAGCTCAGAGACTGAAAGTGATAAAAAGACAAATACAAGATGGATTTGTGAACCAAGAGTAGGGGTGGTTATGGAGTGGGCTGAAGAGAAACAGCAACACCTGTACCGAGTGATAGATAAACACATAAAGTGAGAGAGAAAATTGAGAATTCCTACCCAAGGTAAGATTGAAAAAAAATTATAAAATCCATGAAGAAAACAATCTCTAATAAAACCAGCCATCAAAAATCAATCATGAAATGAATTTACTCAAGATTAAATGAAAACGAGATGTCCAAATGACATATCTAAAAAAAAGGGGGTTTAAAAGAAGTATGTTTAAGATCCTCAAAGAGAAAAAAAATGGAAAAGAATATCCCTAAAGTGAACAAGAATATACCTATATTTGATTATATATAGGTGTATGATATATTGAAGTAGATATGATTAGAATAATTGTAACAGAAAAAGGTGGAAAATGGTACCTATTAGACTTGAGAATGAAATATGTCAACACGGAAATTTTAAAAAATTCTAGGAGGGACATAAAGGAAACAAATTGAAAAATAATAATGTACATTTTACCCAGAAAGCATTACAGAAAAAGAGAAAATAAATAAATAAGAAAGAGCAGTTAAGATATATGTTGAAAGGGCGCTTGGGTGACTCAGTTAATTGTCCAACTTCAGCTCAGGTCATGGTCTCACAGGCTCCTGGGTTCGAGCCCCAAGCTGGAGCCTGCTGTGGATTCTGTCTCTCTCTGCCCCTCCCCCCGCTCTCTTTCTCAAAAATAAACATTAAAAAATAAATCAAAAAGAAAGGCTACAACAGATACAAGAAAGTCCATGAGACAATATAGGTATTAACAGAAACACACACACACACACACACACACACACACACACACACACACACACAATAAGTTTTAGCTAAAGTGAAGAACTTGATTCCTCATAAAGAAGTACATTCAGGCTTCTGAGTAAAATTAACAAACTTAACCCAAACTTCTAGAAGTCATTTTGAAATTGGATATCATCAGTTACTGAAGCTACCAGAAAGAATATTAAATTACCTAAGAAAATAGGTAATGCCACAAGAAATGCCACAAGAAAATAGAATAATAGATGCTGAAGGAAAAACACTTTCAAGCTATTATTCTATACCCAGGTAAAATATTATTCAAGATAATTCAGACATACAAAGTATACTGTATTTTTCCACATTTTTCCACGATTCTCACTAGGAAAATTATTAAGGCAATAAAAATATAGGTATTAGTGAGAAAACGAAGGGATAAGTTTAGGGACCAGAATAAAATATTGCTGAGACTAACCACAGCAACAACAAACAAAACCAAACCAAAACATTTAATTATAAAAATACAATCTTTAATAAATATTTTGAAATGTAAGTATCTTACAGGAAATAATACATTATAAACTTTTATACAGCAAAAATTACAGAAACCACAATGAGAAAACAATATTAGGAACAAATTGTATTCATTTATTCTAACCATTAAAAATCAAATAAGAACAAAAGTAAGAATTTAGATCTAAGAATGCCTAGAGCAAATTAATAAAAATATAACACTTTTCTTAGAAGTAAAAAAAATACACTTTCTTTTACAAGGCTTATGAAAGATTTTTTGAAATGAGCATTTAGTGTCGCAAACATTTAGTGTCACAAACACCTTCAGTAAATTCCAAGAAGTAGAAATTATGCAGCCAGAATTTTCTGATCTAGTAATTATGAAGAGTAAACAGCCCTTCCATTTGGAAATTTAATAATAAAATAAGACACTTTTTTATCTTAATTCTAGAAGGAATGAAACTGGAATTGTAGAACTTTTAAAAATAAAGATCTGTATATATCAGAACATATGGAATATAAATAAAGCATTGCTCAAGGAAAAATTCATAACTTTGTACATTTATATGCAAGTGTCCCAAAACTCAGTGAATTTTTAGCCTTTAACAACTTCAGAAGTATAAAGTTATAAAATCATCGAAAACATCATCTGAAACTTTATTTTTAACATATAGCTAGTTTTGTGAATCTTGAATAATGAATGTTTAAGTCTGTTTCTTGTAGCTTCTAGCAGTTTGCTGAACAACAGGAGCTGAAACAAAAAAATAGTAATGCTAAAAGGTTATATTCTAAATTTGCAAAATTACATGTAACGTAAAAGTCAATTTACAAAAGTATAATAGATTTAGATAAACTTTCAAATAATTTTTATGCTTACAACATTTGTATTTCTAAAGTTATTAAAGGTTAAAACTGCTCTAAGGACTTTGAGACACTATATTTACATTAAAAAATAAAATAAAAAAATATTTTTAACAATATGTAAGAGACAGTATTCACCAATTTTCTTATGTTTTGCTATGTTTCTCTACTCTCTTGCAGTTAGGTTGGGGCCGGGTGACTAGTTCTAACCAATGGACTGTATCACTTCCATGCTAAGGCAGTTAAGCTAAAGTGAGCACCCTCCTGCTCTTTTGCCTCCTATCTCAGTGACCTTTTAAATTATCAGTCTAAAGAGAAAATATGCAGATTTTAGTTTGTTACTGTAGCAAGCTCATCCTAACTAATGCAATAACTAACTCAAGAAGTTAGGACATACCAACAACACAAAACAAAAGAAAAGAGAAAAACAGATCAAATTTAAATTTAGAAAAGAGAAACAAAAACAACATAATTTGATAATTCAAGCCCTAAGTTTTTGAAAGAATAACCAAAATTGCTAATACATTAACTGACCCAATAAAGAAAACACACTGAAAATTCAGTCCATAAATGAGAACTGGAAAATAATCAGAAACGCTGAAAAATCATACCAATTAAAGAAACTAGGCAGTGTTTCAGAAATGAAATTTAAAACTTGTGTTAATAAAATTGTATATTCAGAAAATATACATTTCCAAAATTTTGTCTAGAAAGGAAAATAGGGTAATTTATTTTATTACAATAGGAAAAATAATCAAGATCTGCCCCCTTCTCATCATTCTTCCAAAAGCTCCATGTGCAGTTGAATAGTTCTACCAGATATTTCTTTTTTTCTAATTTTTAAAATGTTTTTATTTGTTTTTGAGACAGAGACAGAGCAGGAGCAGGGGAGGGGCAGAAAGAGGGAGACACAGAATCTGAAGCAGGCTCCAGGCTCTGAGCTGTCAGCACAGAGCCCGACGCGGGGCTCAAACCCATGGACTGTGAGATCATGACCTGAGCTGAAGTCAGAGGCTTAACTGATTGAGCCACCCAGGTGCCCCTACCAAATGTTTCAAGGGACATTGTTCCAATGCTGTTTCATCTCCTCCAGAGCATTTAAAAGAAATAAAAGCTTTTAAGTTATTCTTTTTAGCAACATAGTATTGGTTTTACAACTCCCCAAAGTTATAAAAAGTACCTCCCTACACACAAAAATTACAGACCCTTACTACCACCATTCTAGATAAAGCATGAGCAAATCCAACAGTACATTAAGTGAATAATTGTCCACACACACAAAAAAAAAATCTTCCTTTTTAAAAGCAAAAATGGTCTCAAAGTGACGAAGGCAGTTAATATAGAATAAATAGGGGAAATATTTGAAATACAGATCATAACTAATTACATACCCCGATTCTTTGGTATCATTTTTAAAAAGACCAACTACTATAAAAGTTGGCAAAATTCAAAAAAGTATAAAAGGCTCTTAGACAAGTGAAGAGACAATCACCCTCACCCATCAGAGAGTCAGATCTATATTGGGCCTGGATGTTTTTTCAAAAGCAGATTGGTGATTATTAACAAAACCAATAATATCCTATGTTGGTGAGAATAGATGAAGTAGACACTGATGTCAGTGAATATTGATGAACCTCTATGGAAAGTAATTTGGTAATATATCTAGGTTTTAAAATGTGAATACAATTTCACTCACAATGTCACCTCTAAGACTTTATCCTACAAATACACTTAATTCACTGGAGGAGTGACATGTACAAGGATATTCATTTAGATGCTATTTTTTAAATATTTAATAAGGGGTTTAATAAGCTTAAGTCAGTAATTACCTGCATACCAAATAATTGACAATTTACAGAACATATTCTCCATACACAAAAGTCAAATTAAAAATAAGCACTCAAAAGACTAGAAAGCCATGAATCTGAAAACTAAAATTACACTTCAAAATAATCATCAGATTAATAAAGAAATCTTAATACGTATATGTAAATATTTAGAAGTGAATGACATGGGATATACTGTACAATTAAATTTGTGTGAAAACTTTTTTTCAGCAGACTCAATTTTTAGAAAAGTTTTATGTTCACAGCAACAGTGAGAGGAAAGAACACATACCCCATGTCATATATAACCCCTGTTATATGTGCTCCATATACCTCCTGTTATTCCTACACATACAGCTTCCTTTACTAACAGTATCCCACAACAGAATGGCTTATTACAGTCGATGAACCTGCATTCCTACACTGACACATCATTATCACCCAAAGTCCATAATTTACATTAGGATTTGCTCTTGGTGTTGTACAAACTGTGGATTTTGACAAATGTGCAATGATGTGCCATGTGTCCCCAAGGTATCATACAGAATGGTTTCACTGCCCTAATAATCCTCTGTATTCTGCCTGTTTACACTCCCTTTACCCCAACCCCAGGCAACCACTGATGTTTCTACTGCCTCTGTAGTTTTACTGTTTCTAAATATGATGTAGTTGGGATCATTAGTATATATCCTTTTCAGCCTGGCTTTTTCTTCTTTCACTAAGTAACATGCATTTAATTTTCCTCCATGTCTCTTCATGACTTGAGAGCTCATTTGTTTTTAGCAATGAATAAATTACATTTTCTGGATATACCACAATTTTTTAATCCATTCATCTGCTTTTGAAAGATAGCTTGGTTGCTCCAAGTTTTGGCAATTATGATACAAACATGTGCATATAGGTTTTTTGTGAAGACATACCATGGAGCATGGTTGCTGGATCATATGGTAAAAGTTTGTTTTGTTTTGTAAGAAACTGCCGTACTGCCTTCTACATTGGCTGTACAATTTTGCCTTCCCACCAGTAACGAATGAGGAGTTCCTGTTGCTCCAGATCCTCACCAATATTTGCTGTGTTTTGGATTTTCACCATTTTAATTGTAGCAGGATTCTTGCACAGAGAGTCATAATACCTAGGCTTCTCTTTCCAGGAAGCAACTTTATTCGTGCTGGTATGGCTCCGTTGGGTTCGTACAGAAGAACTGAGCCCCGAATACCACGTGGCATAGTTTTTTTTTTTTTTTTTTTTAATGTATTTTCTATTTCTTTGTCTCCCATATGTGGTATCTCACAAACCTACAGTCTGATTACGTGATCTCATGTTACAAGGTCATGAGGGATGTTGTCACGTACGTGTATAGCCAGGTTGCCTTGAGGTTTTTTTTTTTTTTCTTTCCTTAGGGAGGGGACTTACCACATAATAGGTATATAGTAATATTTCACTGTTGTTTTAAATTGTATTTCCTTAATGATATATGATTTTGATCATCTTTTATATTGCTATTTCACTAAATTGTTTCTAATAACTCAATGTTACAAAAAACCTAAATAGGCCAAAATAGGGCACTAGATGCAAACATTATGGTATATCCATATAGTAGACTATCTTGCAGTAACTTCAAAGATGGGAAATCACTGTGATCCGTGGACATGGACATTTCTGGTGATTAAGTGTCAAGTAAAAAGTAAAGGATAACAATAGGGGGCATAGAATGTAACTTTTTTTATAGAACAGAAGTATATTTTTAACAATAAAGCATATTTGTAGAAGAATTTGTAAGAACTTGTCAATATTTGTCTCTGAATTGGGGAATGGATGACTAGAGAAAACAAGTGAGACAGTTTATACTTGTACAGTCTCCTCTTACGATTGACTGTCTTTAAATTGGGGGCTGACCCATGTAACTCTTACTCTAGATTCCACTGGAAAAAGCAACATGTGTTTTCAATTCAAGCCCCAGAGCAGTGTTAAGAGTTGAGGATTAAATGCTCTTTAGCAAAAGTATGTAACAAAACTCACTGGCACACATGGGGATTTAACTCTGACATTGGTTTCATAAAGGGCTTGCTCTGTGCTGACCCTCTGTGTAATGAAAATCCTCTGGGGGGCTTCTGTGAATGGCAAAGTATTACTCTTTTCCATGATTACATTGTTTTGTTTTCCTTCCCCATTGTTGTATCAGTAGAAACAAAGTGGAATGGTTAATTTAATCATTATTTAAAAGTAATCTGAATAATTAGGACCAAACATTTCCTACAGTGGAATAGTGATTTTATTGAAATTATATGATGAATTGCATATGCAGAATTTCTAAATACAGCACTTTCCTCTCTATCCCCCATATATAACCAACCTTATAGAATTGTTTTATTTATTTTTGATGAAAAAAATGTGGTGAGCTCTCCACTGTCTATGTGTTATAGAGCTAGTAAAATACTTAGCATATTGCTTCTTATGAAACTTAGATAATTCTCTTTTGATTCTCCCAGTGGCAGTTTTAAACATGTTGCTGTATGCTATTTTTTCTCTTCAATCCTATATGTGAAGAAGAAAATATTTTTGCTCAGAGGACTTTTCTTTATTAATTTTTATTCCTCTCTATAAAATGCCTAGTCCAATAACCTCAGAATCATTTTTATTAATTTTATTAAAATTTCCTATCTTCCTCCTTCTCTTCATCAAATAATCTTTTGTGGTGTACCTAGTTGTCTTACTTATCATTCAATCATTCATTCACCTTTTGCAATCTAACACCTTATCTCAACCTTTGATGGAAATTGCTGTTTCGGTGGTCACCGGGGGTGATTTCACAGTCCATACTCTTCTGTGTCTTGAGTCCTCCTCTTCCATTCAGTAACGTGAGTTCAGATAAATTGCCAAACCTCTAAGTTTCAATTTTCTAATATGTAAAATGATGATGTTGATAATGATATAATAATAATAATAGTAATAATAATTAGAACATACAGTAAGTACCTATTACACAGTATGATCTTGATGAATGATACTTTGATTATTTTTTTTAAGATTGTTAAATATATTTTTAAGTATTCTCTACACCCACTGCGGGGCTTGAACCCACAACCCTGAGATCAGGGTCACCTGCTTCACTGACTGAGCTAGTCAGGCACCCCAACCTTTGACTAATACTGCACTTTGATCTCTTTCTCTGTAACATTTGACCTTTTTCTGCAGGGTCAAAATGTCCTGTCCTTGAAACCTTTTCTTATGAAGTCTTATAGTGGATTGTCCTCTATTCACTTACCATTTATATTCTCTTTTTTTTAGTTCACTTTTCCATGCCTGCCTCTTAGATTTAAATTAAAAAATACTTCTTGAATGCCTAAAATGTTTCAGAAATTGTGGAGATTTTTCTCTTAATTTCTTTGTTTTGCTCCTTCTCATCTTTCTGCAAAGAAGGTATCCACAGCAATCTCTTTCTGTTCCCAAAGTTTTAAGTATCACTTCTAGATAAATGTCTCCCAAATCTCCATCACTGGAAATCACTCCATGCTTCAAACCTGTTGTTTTCCTATGCTATGCTGCACATCTCACTTTTTCTCTGAAGTCAGAAATTTTTCCGCATTTCTCTATTTTTTTTTTTTTTTTTAGAAATATCTTCAGGGCCTCTGGGTGGCTCAGTCAGTTAAGCGTCTGACTCTTGATTTCGGCTCAGGTTGTGATCTCATGGTTCGTGGGTTTGAGCCCTACATCTGGTTCTGTGCTAAGAGAGTGAGGCCTGCTTGGGATTCTCTCTCCCTCTCCTTCTTTCTCTGTTCCTCCCCTGCCTCCCTCTCCTTCTTTCTCTGTTCCTCCCCTGCTTGTGCTTTCTCTCTCTCTCTCTCTCTCTCTCTCTCTCCCAAAATAAATAAATATATAGATAGATAAATTAATAAAATAAACTTTTAAAAAATTTTTAAATTTTTAAAAAATTTAAAAATTGCAACTAAAAACCTAAACTTTAAACATCCTTCAAGCCTCTTCAAATTCTCCAATCTTCTAGGATAAAAAAAGAAACGTCTTCAATTTCCTAAACATTTGGATTTTAAACAGAAAGTACCTTTTGACATTCTAACTTGTAATCATTTTTTCAGGTCCTATTGAATCTACCTCTACAATTTCTCTACCATCACCCATTCCACTCTTTCCACTCACATATCATAGTGTATGATAAGCCTTTATTATCTGTCACTTAGACCACTGTGTGGCCTACTCTGTCTTTCCCTGACAATAATTAGCTTCAATCCATTCTACACAGAGCTTTGGCTCCCTCTTACCTCATAAACTGACCTGAGTACATACTTTCTCAAAATCTTTCAGTGGTCCTCCACTTTTATAAGAATATGAGACACTTCGTGAATTAACCATCAACATTTCATAAACTGTGACTTCAAACTACCTTATTATTGCTTCTGGAGCAAGTCCCGCCCTTTCTTGACTTTATGAATTTACATAGGAATTGCATGTTATGTGTGGATTAGATTCAGCAAATAAAGCTAAAACACCCTGTATTCAAAATGGCCATTGAAAATCAACTATTGTACTCAGTATATGTGGTTCTGTGTATATAGTTCTGATAAAAATCTGTACATACAACTGTGCTATTAAGAAAATAACTTTTAGTATAAAGTAAAGAATATATATGCAAAATTGTTACAGTGTTTTCCCTCATAAATGGAAAGAAGACCAAATTAAGAAAGAATTGATTTACCTCCACCCCCATGCCCTGACATATTGCTGTTGAGTAGCAAGAGTAATCAGTGTCCTATTAAATTATCTCTCTTTCTGCTTTACTTTTTGTTTTGCAGAGTGTATATATTTGAACATTAAAACTGTACACTTGAGGCAGCTGTCTATATGAATTGTTTTTCTGTTTCTATATGTAATATTCACTGCCACACTTCAAAACCTTTCCCAATAACATCTCAGTAAATCTTTTTTTTTTTTTTTCAAACCAGTCCTATATATTTTCTGTTTCTGAAATTCCATCTCACTCTCTGATTGCTATATGGCTGTTCTTATTCTGTTTTTATATGCTCAATAGTAGAACGTTTATCAGTACTAGACTTATTACTCCACAAGGTCAGAAAATTGTCTTTCCTATCTTTCTACATCGTTCAGTAGCTAGGCAAACACATTATACTCAAAAATAATTACTGAATTGAATTGAAGCCAAATATTGTTAGAGAAATAGATAAATGTGTATGTAGTATTGAAGGTTAGTAGTATAATTTTTTATTTAAAGATTACAATTCAAAGACCAGTATTCAAAAAGACATTCTGTTATTGAGAAAATCCACTTGGATGTTTTCAATGATTCATTGCTCTTCATTCCCATATTCTTAATATTAACTGCCAATCAGATCCCAGGATAGCAATTATTCTTTTATAACATATAATGTCTTTTATTAAGATAAAAATATATCAAGCATTTTACAAAATGATAAATCTATTTTTTTAATGGACAAAACAGTTTAACAGAGAAACTCTAGAATTGATCATATAAATTTATTTTGGAAAATCATCACATTTTCTAATGATTCCAGAAACTTTTAATTTCCCTATGTGTGTTGACTCTGTGCTGGCTTTTATCCTAAACTGTATATTTCAAGGTAACATAAATAAAACAGTCCTTATAATATCCTGAGTGTGTGTGTGTGTGTGTGCGTGTGTGTATGTGTGTTTATGTTTGCACATGTGTGTGATTTCTCTAATTGTCATGATACCAAGATGATGATTGTTATTTCTGTTGTTGCTACTTTGTTACTTGGCTACTGTTATTCTCTTTGCTCAGAGGGCAAAACCACAGTTTCCATAACATTCTTGCACACATAGTAATCAAGTTTAAAACATTGTAAGTAGATCAGAAAAGATTATGTAAAACTCAGTAATAAACTCCTAATATTATTTTCATCATGTAACATATTTTTAAAGTATAATTAGTAAAGGCAAAGTAATTGACTGAGTTATTTGAACTTAAGTATGAACATTATAAATTATTTTTAAAGATTTGGGGTTTTTAGATATTGGATATTTATAATTTCTATCACATATTTTAATATTACTAATCTGTATTTCATTTTCATAATACAAATTTTCCCTAAGTCTCAAGGTTCTTATGTATAAAGGAGGAACCTTAAATAAGAAATGTGTAATATTTATTCTTTCAAAATAATGCACCCAATGATGACTATGTAAGGATTTGTCTTAATATGAATCAAGTAAAAATCAACATGCTTTAAGCATACTTACTAAGATCATTTGCTGTTAGGTTTTACCCATAACCTTGTATACCCTCTTACCTACATTTTTGTAAGAATTAAAACCAAATTAAAACCAAACAAATAAGAAAGGGAGAAGCAATTACATTTCAAACCTCCCCTACAAAATTGGAGAGGAGAGAGCTATTTAAACTTGTAAATTTTATCTAAGAAATGTAACCATATGTATTTATGTATCTGGTAGCATAATCTGAGTTAAAATTAATACTCATTTGAATACGATTTTTCTTTACCTTTTCCAGGCAACATTTAGATCATGAATAGCAAATAGGTTTTACTGCTATTCTGACTCTAAAAGATTGATAATGGTTTATGGACAGGTTTTTTGAAACAATTCTAAGGTTATGCTGGAGTCAGTGGTTAAGAATATCATGATGTATTAGTGATATCTCGGGGCGGGGGGGACAACAGCAATAGAAATTACTGCATTACTCTTGAGCTCTCCTTTCATTCTATGGTACTTTCAGATGAATGCCTACAATTTAATATTCAAGTACAGAATGCCATACTTTAGACTAAAATTATATGTTATGCATTGACTTTGTCTTGCTAACTAGATTATAAACTCCTTGGTGGCAGGGGATGGTTCTTAGGATTTTCTTATATTTCCTATAATTCCAAGGGAAGTGTAAGTCACAGAGCAACCTCAACATAGAATTTTCATAAAATACATTCGTAGAAACTATCAAATTTTATGGCACATGTATGTACATTTTATCACCATCATTTTAAAAATGAGCTAAGTTTTGTTTTTGGTTTTGTTTTTGTTTTTGGACTAGTTATGCAGAAATATGGTAGAAGGGAAATAAGTAGCACAAAAGGATCCATTGAAAAATCCTGCTCTCCTATTCTAGATTTCCTGTACCTCTTCCTCACCAGAGGCAATGACTGTTAGCTATTACATAACCTCCCCCAGAAAGAACTCACATAGAGACAAACCTGTCTATATGGGTATACTGATATGTGTATGGAAATATAGTCCTAGATAAATATATTTTACCATGCAAGAAAACACTAGATTTTGTGCCTTTTTTATTGGTAAGTTTTGGAGATTGTTTTATATTAGGCAGGATTGTCTCACTCTTTTTGACTCAAGTGTACAACTTCAATGTGTGGATGCATTGTAAGTGATGTCACCAGTCTTGTGATTTTGATTTAAGTTTTTGTCAGTCTTTTGCTAATATATCCAAAGCGGCAGCACATGCTTTTGTATAGGACCTTTGTGCATTTGGGCAAATGTATTAATGAAAAAAATTCTAAAATTAAAATTACTGTGGTGAAGAGTTGCTGTACTTTTTATTTGCTGGAATTCATAATATTTCCCTACAGACAGATTGTCCCAGTTTGCAGACTCGTCAACATTGGGGATGTTACACCCTTGTTAAATCTATCCTTGTATTATCCAATTTTTTCATCTAAACCAATCTGGTAGAGAAAAAAAGGTATCATATTGCCATTTTAGCTTACTTTATATTGAAAGGTATTTTTGATCATCTTATGTTTGTAAGTCATTATTGATCCATTGTGAATCTTGTACTCGTATTGGTATATTCATCTTTATTTGTAAGATCCCTTTTGTATTTAAAAAAATGTCCTTTTTTCCAAATAAAATATTTTTTCTGGTTTACCACTTTGTGTTGAATTTGTGTATGGATTATATTTTTGCAATGTGGAATCAAAAATATTGATGAAATTGAGTTTATCAATTTGTCCTTCATGTTTTCTGGGTTTGTGTAATAAACATTTCAAGTTTTTGTTATTTTAATATCTATCTTATTCTATAACATGTGTGTATTTATCATTGTTATTATGAAATGCTTACTTCTTTGATATACTGAGAATATATTTTAATGTAAGGATCAAGTATTAGCTTTATTTTTTTTTTCTCCAGGTGGCTAAGCAATGTTCCTAACATCATCAAACTTGTATTTCCATTATTTCTACTATCCGAACAGCCAATTTTATATATTAAAACTATATACTATGTAAATGATTATGTTATATATCTATCCTACTCAGTTGTTGATATCTTGATTGATATTCTGTTAAAAATGTTTTGACTACTGTTATTTTAAAATACTTCTAAACGGTTGGCATTAACAGTTCCTACATCAATTATCCTCTCTTTTTTTGAAGACTGCAATGATATTTGCAATTTTATTTCTCTTAGGTTTGTAATAATATTGTTCCTATTTTATTGGGATTGTATTAATCTGGGGACAAATAATTTTACGGGAACAAATCTTCTCCAAAACAAAACTGTATCTTTATCCAAGTCTTCTTTTGGGTTTCTTTGAAGACTCTTAAAATTTTTCATATAAATTCTATACAATTCTGGTGTCGTTTAGCCCAAATACTGTATTTTATGGTGGATTTTTAAATCCATCTTTTCTTCTACTATAGTCTGTTTTTAGGTATGAAATCTATGGACCTTTTGTATAATATTTGAAACTTGCTGTCAAATTTTTTGAATTCTTAGTTTCTTACAGTTCTTAATTCATTTTTATTGATTTTACAATTATATGATTATATTAACTTCATGTAATGATACACTTCTAATTTTATACCTCATTTATTTCTGTTATCTAATTATATTAGATAGTCTTTCCAAAACAATATAAATAATATCATTAGTTTTATTGATGATGTTAAGTCAAAAATTTATAATGTGTCTCCATTTACATTAAATTGATCAGTGAAGTATCCATCATTTTCTATTTTAAGAATATTTTCATTTATAATTAATGTTTATTATGAAATGCATTTATATTAACTATGGAACTTATAATTTGTGTTTTTTTCTTATTTGACCTAATAGTATAGAAACTTATTTATATATTTCTACAAATGCAAAATCCTTTCACCAATACTTTAATTACTTTAAAATTAAGGTTGAAGCAGACTTCTGAATATATAAAGACTCTTTGACATATGCAGTCAAATATTTTCATTTCTTTTACATTTTCCCTACTCATTTTATGAATTGTGGGTATATAGTCTGCTAATAATTAGCATTTATCTTCAGGTACATTTTTAATTCACACTATACCTTAACATTGCATAATCCAGAAAAGATAAATTAATTAGGAGAAAAATGTAGACATTCTGGAAAGGAGGAATAATTTATATTAAGAAAAAAAAAAGGTTTACATAGACAGTGGCTTTTGCTTTCTATGTATTTCATATTATTTTTTTAAAAGCTGGCTAAACATTAATCATTTTTTCTTTCAAAGTCAATAAAGAAAAACATATTTCCATAAAATCTGTATATATTTAGTACCTTAGCTACTAAAATATTTGATAACACTTATGTCCTTTTATGAGAGGGAATATACATACCTAGTTATGAGGAGGAGTTGAGGTCCTAAGCTTATAAATATAAACAGAAGGACATTTTCTCCTGTGGAATAAAATATTTGCTTAAGTTTAGGGTT
The DNA here is from genome assembly GCF_024362965.1 of Panthera pardus. Classification (NCBI taxonomy): domain Eukaryota; kingdom Metazoa; phylum Chordata; class Mammalia; order Carnivora; family Felidae; genus Panthera; species Panthera pardus. Next base: position 89,165,368 of record NW_026526655.1, read on the forward strand.
GCAAAAGACTGATAACATTTTCCAGAATTTAGGATTCTGAAAGGGACTTATAGACAAATGTTTGTATAAACTTTTTTAAGTATTATAATTAAACTTTCAATTAGTCACAGAATTTTTTTTTAATTTTTTAAAAATCTTTATTTTTGAGAGAGAGAGAGACAGACAGAGCATGAGCAGGGGAGGGGCAGAGAGAGGGGGAGACGGAGAAGCTGAAGCAGGCTCCAGGCTCTGAGCTGTCAGCACAGAGCCCAACTTGGGGCTCGAAGTCATGGACAGTGAGATCATGACCTGAGCCGAAGTCAGAGGCTTAACCAACTGAGCCACCCAGGTGCCCCACAGAATATTTTTTTTTAAATAGGGTCAGACAATAACTTGAAAGCAAGGAAAATATTACGGCTTTAATGCTAAGATCATTTTAACAAGTAGGGTAAGAACTGTTCAAATGCCTTCATTAAAATAAATTGTCAAACTATCAGCCAATACATTTCTTGCTAATAACAAGTACTTCTTCTGACTAAAGACAGTGGTGAGTACTCATTATTACAGTGACTTAATTGCAACAATCAAATGGATGATGTTTCTGTTTCCTTAAGGGAGATGCATCAACAAAGCATGGATATGTGATGGAGATATCGATTGTGAAGATCAGTCAGATGAAGATGACTGTGACAGTTTTTTATGTGGACCACCCAAATACCCTTGTGCTAATGACACTTCAGCCTGCTTACAGCCAGAGAAACTCTGCAATGGGAGAAGGGATTGTCCTGATGGGTCTGATGAAGGCGATCTCTGCGGTATTGCATGTTTCACTGATGTGCTTCTCTGTAGATACTAGAAATGTTTAGTCCACTTGCTGATAATTATTATAGTGGCATACCTTCCTTCCATTTATTTCCTTTACATGTAACTTTTAGCGTTGAACCCTATCTCTTTTTCAGGGACTATAAATCTATTAAAAGTTTTAAAAATATGATCAAAAATTTCAAAAATAAAGCAGAAAAGGTTGGCTTGTATCCAACCAACTTAATTGTATAGTTGAGCTCATCATTTAGATCTCTGAATGGTTAGTGTTATTTCCACAATTAAACTGATTATTTTTTGTCATTGAGAACAAAAGAACCTTCTTATTACTGACCTATGCGATGCAGTTTACTACCAGCCAATGGATTTATCATACCTTATAATTCTTACAATAGAAGTGTTAAAAAAGAGGAAAGGAAGAGATTGAGTCATGAAATCAATTGAATATTATTCAAGTTTATAAAATTTTCTCTGAAATTTTTAGTCCTCTTGCAATAGCTTTCTTTGGTATGCTTTATCTAGTTAAAATGGTGCTTTCAATCTGATAGATAGCTTTTGAACTTTGAAATCACTTTTGACTAGTTGTCTTTTTATACCGACCAGAACATGTAAAGAAAATTACATTTCCTTCTCTGTGGGGAGATCAGACATTTAGCAAGGAGATTTTCAAAATATGTTTTCTAGATAATACTGAAGGTGACATCAATAGAGTAATGAAGAAGAATTTACAGAATGATAATAATAATGAGATGACTGGGGACTGTGAGAAAATGACTTTAGGAAATGATGAAGCTTCCTAATTGAAAATAGAAAAGACAACTACATTTAAGCTTAACGTTATCATATTTTGATCTGAATTAAACATTAGTAGAGAGTGATACAGAAAAAATTATTATGTTTTAAATTTATGTGATAAATGTCATTTCTTCCAAAAAGTCTGTGATTCTGTAAAATAATCTTGAAACAGTAAATGCAACAGTCTTCATTCAGCGATGCTAAATTTAAACTAGATGTTTCAACCCCCACCCACACTCCCCCTCCAAAAAAACCCCACTGAAATTAAATAACAAATACAGGGTGACAGATTTAGTTTATCTGTATTTACTTCTTCTCCCAGCTTATTCTCCTTTATGAAGGAGATTGGTGTATTGAAGTATCTCTTGTATTACAAAATGTGAGGTTTGCTCGTGAAGGTTGTAAGAGGAATTCTGAAAGAAGAAAACTATCAATACTCTTAAAACTGAGAATATGTAAATATAGAAGAAGAGAGACTTTAGCAGGTTTAAATTCTTTTCTTCAGTTCTTCAATTAACTCACCTAGGCAGGTAACTTAATTTCTGGAAATGTCAGATTCCTCATAACAAAAAGGAGTTGATGATATTTATAGGAAGTCATAGTAATAATGCCAGGTGCTCTTAAAGTATTGAAAGAAATTAGTGCTTTTCCACCTTTTTTCACCCTTCAGGTCAAATGAAGTAAAAAAAAAAAAGATGAAGAAGAGAAAATATAGTCATTAAGAAAAATGAGAAGAATATTATGAAAACACAGCCTTATTTTCCTATCCTCTGCTCTCTAAATTAGTATTATAAAAAAGCAATGGAGATTTCTTCTGAATTTGTCTACTTCAAAACAGAAAATTCTTGCTTTTAAGTCACTATATTCATCAACTTAGGAATCTTGCTCAAACATTTCAAAAGATTACAGGAGTGAAAGAGTTTATAATAAAGTTGGGTGTGGACGTATCAAAGAAGATAAAAAAGACATTTCTATCCTGCTTATAGCACTATGGCATAATGAAGTCATATACTCTCCCCTTCATGAGGTGAAGTTGGAGGAAAGTTAGGGAAATGAAAAAAAAATCAAATGATGCTCAAAGGATTGAATTGCCTTGTATGGTCCTCCTTTCCCTATCTTCTTTTACATGTACCTTTGTATTATAGCTCAGTATATGTATCCTTATAGGCAATATTGGTACCTGTGGAGAAATGGCACCTTGGTCTCTTATTTTCAAGGCCCATGACTATCAGTCGTAGGGTAGATCCTGTCTAGCTGGACAGGGTTTTTGGTTTATGAGTTTTGTATCATAATGAGCATAATGGACATTTACCCAGTGGAGATAAGAAAATATATATACCCAGTGATTTAACTTTAAATAATGGGCCTGGGTTGATTAGTAGCTAGGGAATGTATTTTTTGAGAGAGATACCCAAAGCTGAAAGAGTTGTGTGTCGTTTTTTTTTTTTTTTAACCATTTGGTATAGATGATGAAAATGTAGGTTTTTCCTCTTCATGTCTATTTCTTCCAAATAGTTGTATTCACAAAAGCTATTTTTTGTTTGTTTTCTTTTAAAGTTTGTTTGTTTGTTTGTTTGTTTGTTTAGAACATGGGAGGGGCAGAGAGAAAGGGGGAGAGAGACAGAATCCTAGAAGGGCTTGAACTCAGAAAAGGTGAGATCATGACCTGAGCCTAAATCAAGAGTCAGATGTTAACCAACTGAGCCATCCAGGTGCCCCTCAAAAAAAGCTGTTTTTCTTTTAATCCTCCCATACCCCGTCCCCTGTTAAAGAGGAAATAGGAGTGATTCGTGTCCTGTTCCTCAATACATGTAAAATTTGTACAAAAATATATTGCATGAAAATGACTTGGTAATCTATAGACTTAATACTTGGGTAATTGCCTGAAATGGAAAAATCCTATCCTTTGGGTGGCAAGGTGTTTTTTGTTTTGTTTTGTTCCCTCCAAATAAATCTGATTTATAAAGCAAATGATAAACAAACAAACAAAACAGAAAAGGAGCACTCAGTAAAATAAGTCTCCTAATCCTAGTGAAGAGATTATTTTCTCAGGGAGATTTTCAAATGACTTCAAGGGGAAAAGTATATCCATTTAGAAAGCAAATGAGAAAAATCTTGAATCATTCAAGAACAAAGTTAACTGTTGATCCTTGGTATAAAGATATGTCAAAGATGAACCAAGCTGGACACTAGTTGAAGTGATAAGGATAGATTTTATTCAGCATTAACTATTGCAATGGGGAAGAATATTCAGCGTGAACTGAAATCACTGAAACAAAAGACTAGAGGCATTTTGAAGGCTGGAGTCTGCTAAGGGAAAGCACCTGGGAGGCAGTAAGGTGGCTGGTCCCTGTGACTGAGTCCTCTGGTTTTGTTAATTGGTGCTTATCCCAGAGGAGAAATACATTTCTCAGATCTTTGACTTGAGACAGTGGTACAAGTCAGAACAAGGTGCACACAACTGGGAACAAGAGTGAGAGAGTTATCTGCTTGAATGTTTGCATTTCAAAGATATTTCTCAGGTCCTTAAGAAGACAGTTCTGGTGGTGGAAGATTTGCATCTTAAAGGTGAAGAAAAAGGACTTATACTCACAAGCTTTCTAAAGTAACTGTTCTAAAATGGGGTTCAGGGACCTATCTGCCTACCACCAGGTTTTGTCTGGAACAAAAAGTAAACTCTCCTGGCAGCATAGAGCTTCCTTAAGCAGGCACTTTAAGCAGGACTGGAGTCCTGCTAGGGAGGCTGCCTGAGTTGTTAGAAACTATGCTAGTGTTTTTTGGAGTCTCTTCTTCTGTGGTTGGAGGGGTATGGTTGGGGAGGAAAGTAGAATTGAAATTATTTGTACTAAGGGACTGCAGTTTTTATAAGCCATTGTTGAAGACTAGTCAAACAGAGGGCTCTGAAGAAACTGACTAGAGTTAGGTCAACGAGAAATTCTTTTTTAGGTAATAAAAAATGTGAAAGAAAGTTGCAGGATTTGATGACAGGTTTAGGGTGCAGGAGGAATTAACAAGGGACTAGCCAAACAAATATATTTATATATTCAATTTTAGATTTATAATTTAGATTTATTATAATATATATAATATATTATATTTATATATTCAATTTTAGATTTAAATGTAAATTTTATTTTTTTTAAATCTATGACTTAATTCCACACATAGCATCAGAAAGAGACATTTCAATACTACAAGAACAGTCATATTGGAAATAAACTACAAGAACTGTAACAATTGTTTCTCACCTGCTGGGTATGATGACTTTTCTTTGCCATAATTCCCTTGAAAAAGAATGTCAATTGAACAAAAATGGGGCAAATACTTTAAAATGACTATTGTTTTGAAATGATTACGATTGTAGATGAACAAACATATTTGGAGGAGCTAAATGAATCTATTTTTTTCTTCTAAAATAATACTAAACTTGAATTCTTAGCAAAAATAGTTAATATAATCATCTTCCTTTTCTTATTACTGTAACCTTTTATGGTGGCAAATAGTATGAAGAGCAGTTGATCCATATAGAACTTTAGAAAATGCAGAAAACATTTTTAAAGTATTATATTTAAGCTCAATTTTTGAACTAGATACATTTTCATAGACAGCTGGACACATTTGAGGTATATAAGTAAATGTTGCCGCAGTTTGCCAGTCAGTGAACAACATTCTCTTTCAGCATATCTCAAAAAACAACTAATTAAATAGGCTTTGAAAACTGCTTAAAATATTTTTAAAGCAAAGGAAGGCAAAGTTTCTTTTAATCTTATTCCTATGCACTTAACAATACATAGGGATAGGTAATAGTATGGTTGAAAAAACAATTATGTGCTATTTTCATCAAGGACATAATTACATCATCTTGAAATTTTCCCAACGGGACAAGAACTGGCTCAATGTTGGGACAGCTGTGTGCTGCCTCATTTTTTTTTTTTTTGATAATTCAACAAATATTAATATGCTAATATTTGTCCAAGGCACTGTGCTATCTATTAGATATACAAGGCTAATTAGAACAGATATTTTGTATGCCTTCATGGAGCTTACAATTTCATAATGTAATAGAATCTGAAATACATCTAATGTAATTCTCAGTTATAAGTACTACAAAAAAAATGGTCTCTCTCTTTATAAACCGATCATATTATCCATGTAATAAATACTAGTTGCTCATTATTTCGCTCAAAATATCAAGTCTACTTTTTTGTGTGTATGTATATTATTTGCTATGCTTTCATGGCCTCTTTGAATTAATCATAATACCCAATATATAGAGTAGAATGGATAATTAAATAAATGGCTTTAACCAGTAAAGAGCAAACTAACCCATCCTGCATTATCATTATGAATCAGACTATAGATGTAGAAATATATATATATATATATTACATTATATTATATGTATATATTGCACATATATGTGTATGCCTGTTTATAAGCACTGAGATAAGTCAAAGTTTCAGATCAATGTATGTCCTTTGGGGAGAACTTAGCAACTGGTTTGGTGTAACTGTTGAAAGTCTCAGAATAATCTTTCCAGTAATAATAGAAAGAAACATTGAACACGCTTTACATCTATGGGGTAAAACAAAGTGTACTCTATAGTTTTATAGAAATGAAAACCTTCCATTCCCAGTTCCTATCATATAGGATTTGGTTATTCGATGAAATATTTTATCATGCTTACCCCAATCCCTGAAAAAAAATCCAGGCAGCTTTTCTCTATTCATTTATAATATCCTTGCTGTAATTTCAGCCTTAGAGAATGGAGTTCAATGATTAGTATTTAATTGAGCAAAACAATTGATAATGCTCTGTAATCTGTTCCCCTCTTTTTATAGATGAATGTTCACTAAACAATGGAGGCTGTAGCAATCACTGTTCTGTTGTGCCTGGAAGAGGAATTGTCTGTTCCTGCCCTGAAGGACTTCGACTAAGCAAAGACAATAAAACGTGTGAAATTATAGATTATTGTAGCAATCATCTGAAGTGCAGTCAAGTGTGTGAGCAGCACAAGCACACAGTCAAGTGCTCATGCTATGAAGGGTGGAAGCTGGATGTGGATGGTGAAAGTTGCACAAGTGTTGGTAAGTAGATGTGTGTTTCATTAGGCTGAAGAATATCAAGTGCTTTTCTGATTTTTGTGAGTTGTGTATCTTGCTATATTTTAGAACAGATCTTGAGAAAATAATCCAAAACACCTTTAGCGAATTAACAAAGGATTCAACTGATTTTAAATAAGGCATTTAAGTATAGTAATATGTCATTTTAGATCTACTCCAAAATCTTCTGAACAGAGTATATTACTGTAGTCCTTATTATTACAGTCCATCAGATCGTTTTCTTCCTTCCTGAAATACTACTTCCATCATCATCCTCCCTAAAGGCTTGTTTTTGTACTGTCCAAAATATTTACTTTTATTTCTCTTTGCAAGATTTTAGAACCCTCCAGAAGTCTGGTCCTGGCCCATACTTCCAATTTCCTCTACTCTTAAAATCAACTCTGTCCTCTGGCTGTGTTCATCTTCTAAGTGTCCATTTAGAACATTCTGCTGATCTGTAGGCCTGATTCCACCGTGGGAAAAATAAGCAGAGACTCTGGAACCTGACTTTTGAACTTTAATCCTACAGCTGTCATTCATTATGTTTGTGACCCTGGTCAGACTACATAGAACTGCTTGAGCCTCACTATTCTAATCTTTCAAATATCTGTGGCCATGATAACAATGTCTCTATTATAGCATGTTGCAACAATAACCTGGAGTACTTGCCACTGTGCCCCAACACCCATTAGGTACTTAATGAATGACAGCTTTTCACTATCTTCTCCAGAGACTTAGCTGAGTGTGGAACATTGAGAGTCTGAGGAGAGAATTGAAGGGGCCCATGAATGTTGTTGGAGAAAATATTGCACCTTTATTTTCTTTAATGTCTCATTGAAAGTTAACACTAATTATTAGCAACAACTATGTGTCTCCATTTGAAGTAATAGGCATTCACATCAAGGTAAAGTTGTCGCTGATATCTCAAAATATCATATATGTTCAGGCTTTGGAAAACACTGTTACTTTAACAATGAGAATCATTAGACCCAATGCTCAATCTGTTACCAAATACATTAATAAAAAGCAGGTATATTACTACATCCAAAAGTGTTTTTTTGTTTAATATTGGTAACTGCATTTCAATATACAGTATTTGATTCCTATATCCATGTAGACTTTTTTTTTTTTTACTTTTTTCTTACAGTTTTTGTGCTTTTTAAAACTTTCTGATAAGTGGTACACAGGCTTCATCAGACTGCTAAGAACCTATACATCATAAGATTTTATCAGTTTGTTCCTTCCACTTAGATTGTACCTCCCCCTCTTAATCTCTAAAATTCCTAGATATTCTTTTTTTTAACGTTTATTTATTTTTGAAAGATAGACGGAGTGAAAGTGGGGGAGGGGCAGAGATAGAGAGAAACACAGAATCTGAAGTAGTCTCCAGGCTCTGAGCTGTCAGCACAGAGCCCAACACGAGCCTCCAACGCAGAAACCATGAGTTCAAGACCAGAGCTGAAGTCAGACGCTTAACCAACTGAGCCACCCAGGTGTCTCAAATTTCTGGATATTCTTTAAGACTTGTAAGCCCAACTTCTTTAAGGGAATATTCTTTCAAATGTGTTTGTTCTCTATTTCTCCTTTCTATGTCTAGAATATATTGTCCATGAAAATATGTGTCCACATTTTTAATTTGCTGCTTTGTATTTCCATCTATCTTCTATTCTTTATCTCTCTGATGAAATAAGCATCTTGAAGTCAAAAATCAAGTTATAGATTTTTCTTTTATGTTTTACATTATATTCAGTCCAGTTCTAGAAAAATAGTATGCAATCAGAAGCATTATATTTTTTCAGAGAATGTTAAGTTACTTCATCCTTTTATATCAAATGCTGTTTTGTCGTTGTTTCTTCTGGCTGTTAAAAATGCCTAGAGGCAAAAGTTTAGCAGACATTTATGTGACTTTCTCCTTTAAGAATCTTGTACAAAGTAATTGACATGAGAGGCTTAAAAAATAATAACAATTTGTTGTAATGATAATAGTCATTTTATTTATGAACATGTTTTGATTCGGGAAACAGTAGAGCAAATTTTACCTCAGATATATTTATAATCCTATTTTACATGAGAATTGCCCCATAACGGGTTTTTGGATAAAGATGACAAAATTATTGACTTATTTTACTGCTTTTGTGTTCTATGAAATCAATAAAAACTCACGTTCAATATTAAAATATTTCAACATTTGAAAATAAGTGACCAGGTACAAAGTAATTCTCCTAATGTAATTGGCTCCTTCTGTTCTCAGATCAGATAGAGACTCTAACAGTACTATGTCAGTTCTCACTGCTAAGATTGCTGTATTTCACACCTGCTTTGTTTATTATAATTTAAGTGAGAAGCAAAGGTATATTTTACTTTTTAAAGATAATATAGAGCTTTCTTACATGGAGAATTTAACCTGATCATAATATATACCTTCCTGAAACATATAGTATACCAAATAGCATTGTCAGCATTTATATTATTACAGGTAATACAGGTTTTGTTAGCTATTGAAGATTATTTTTTATTTAAACCAATTTTCTTATATAAAAAAGGATTTATTCTGTATTTTATTCACTTCCTTTCTTTTTTAAAAACTTTTAGTACATTCAGAGTTCAATAAAAATGAATTAACCATTAACCATTGGACTTTGAAAATAAAATTTCTTTTTCCTTGCTCTTCTTTTGTTACTTTTTCCCATCATTTTTGAGTTGAGTCCCTGCTTTTTAAAATGTGTCCTTTCTATTGAATGCAATACCTGTGATCATTCTTCTTGACATTTTAAAAGTAAAGAATAATAGTATTCTTTATGCTTCAAATTAGAGCCATGACTCCCCAACATTTTTTCTCTTGAATCTTCTGTAGTTTTTTTTTTTTTCATATTTTCTTATATATCTCAACTCCTTTCTTCCTAAATTCTTTACAATATGTCTTTTGCTGAATTGCTGAACTGATTCTGTTTTCTTGAAGTTCATTCCTAACATCTTGCTAGTTAAATATAAAGATTTCCATAAATACTGTTTTTATGATCCTGAGTTCTTATTTAATATATCTGCAAATCTAATTTTTCTTGGGCATTTCAGTACTTTATTTTACCAATTCCTTTTTAATATGTAATGTATTAATCACCTTTCTCATGAAGTATTGGTTTTCTTATACTAGGAACAACCAGAATATTGCTGCTGATTTCTTTTTTTTTTTTTTTCTTAATTTCTAGTTTCCTTTCTGTTAGGTAGACAACTTGCAAATTTACAGCATACTTCTAGTTACATTGGAAAGAATATTAAAGCATTCCTTCTTATTTTCTCTTAGCCTGACATAGGTTAGATTTCCCCACCAAATTTTTTCTTGGTTCTTATTCTCTTATATGCAGAACCATATATGGTTTCTTATGCAGAAACCAGTTAAAAGGTTTTTCAGGCAAAAGATGGTAACCTCCACTAAGAAAGAAAACAACAGCTTCAAGATTTTTTTTAATTTTTATTTTATTTAAGTTTATTGATTTATTTTGAGAGAGAGAGAGAGAAAGAGAGAAAGAAATAGTGCACAAGCAGGGGAGGGAGGGAGGGAGGTAGAGAGAGAGACAGGCAAAGAGAGAGAGAGAGGGAGGGAAAGAGGGAGAGAGAGAGTATCCCAGGATCCACACTGTTAGTGTGAGCCCAGTGTGGGGCTTGGACTCAGAAACCACAAAATCACGACCTGAGCGGAAATCAGGTGTCAGGGACACTTCACCAATGGAGAAGTGAGCAAAAATAAGAAGCAAAAAATACTTTTCCCAGTATATATTGCCTTGGGTGTAATGAATTTTTTTGTATGCTTATCTTCTCTCATCCAACAAATTACTAGCTCTTCAGAATAGGATAAATTTTTATATGTGCTATATATTTTCCTTAAATTTCTAAGAACAAGAGAGATTTTTTTAAATAAATATGTGTTTTCTTATCAATTTTTTGTTAACCAAACCACAAAATATTTTGTGGAAATTAGATGCTAGAATAGAATATTGTGTATTCTTTAGAAAAAAAATTATTTTTCAATTCAATTTACATCCTTTTTTATGGAAGGAGATTATGGATGTAATCCATAGTTTTACAAACACAAAGCTGCATAAATGTGGTGATCTCCTGTTGGTGCACTGTGCCCACTACTGAAACCTTAATTCTCATCTACCCCTAAATGATCTGTTGGAGATCTTCCTTTACCACCTCGGATCTGATAACTGTGGCATTTATATTTCCAGCTACTGTCTTTCCTACTGTCCTGTTCTGTTTCATCAGATATCACCAAGTAACCTTAAAATGAGTTGGCTGAAATGTACTCTTTCCCTTGTCTTTCATTTATCCATTGTCCTGTCAGTGGTTCCAGTTTTCTTCTGGTTCAGGGCTCACAATGTGAACTTACCTTTGACTTCCCAGTTCTTTGCTGGCCCCTTTCCCCATGTCCTAATTTTTTCTACACAATATCTTCCGGACACAGTCCTCCTTCTCCGATTGGTAGCATTTGTACCACCATCCCAGCCAGGAGCTAAAGATGTTGCAATGATGATGGCAGTCCTCTCTCTGGCCTCTTTGTTGTCATCTTCTGTTTCTTTAGTTTGTAAGAAGAATATTGAAACTTGAAGGGATGAGGTATTTTTCTTGAAAAGAGAGAGGGAAATCCAAATCTGGAAGATGAGAATTAATGGAAAGAGGTCAGAAGTATAGTGAAGAATAAGAAGTGAAAGAAAGAAGAATGAAGTAATGATAAGCAGATGGCTACCTTGTGGAATAATGGTAAATAAAGGTGAAGAGATCAAAGGAATGAAGCTGGTTTATAATTTGGCGATCCACTTCTTTATTTTAGTACAATGACACTTTTACATATCAGTCTCTATCCATGATTTTAAGTAACTCTCAATTATTTACAGAAAGAACGTTCAATTCTTCAGTCTCCTATTTGGAGCCTTCTTCATTTTCATTTATTTTCTCTCTCCAACCTAATCTTTCATTATCCTCCAATGTGGGTTTCCATTCCAAGCACCATGTTATTGTTTTCATCATTAGTAATGGTAGTAAATAAATAGTGACCAAGAATGTATAAAGTACTTTCACATGTATCGCTTTATTTTACCATCTCTTTCATATACTCTGCTCATTGTCATCTGTGACCTTTCAGGATGACAAATTCTTCTTCATGATTTCCTGCTAGTTTATGAAATTCCATATTGGATTATTCACTACAGTTTTTTTTTATTTTCTCAAAAAGGAAATAATAATTTAATAAACTAACTGAAATCTGAAAAGTAGAGGCACTTGGAGAAGTTATCAAGATCCAGAGTTCAAATAGAAATAATTTGAATATTTACACTTTGATTTTTTATTGGAAAACTGCTTTATTATAGTCAAGTGTAATCAACTATAAATATTCATCAACTGTATTCTCAACAGAAAATAACTATATTAAATACAATAATTTGAAAAGCCTTTGGGAATTTTTAACCAAGTAGTCAAGGTAACAGTCACTGTTCAGAGTAAACAAGAAATGTTTTGGGGATATATGGTTGGTTCAGTTAGTGGAGTCTGCAGATGTTGATCTCAGGGTTGTGAGTTCAAGCTCCACTCTGGGTGTAGAAATTACTTAAAAATAAAATGTTTTTAAAAATTCAAAAAAAAAATGTATGTTTTCAATCACCTTTCATTTTATGAAATCTTTCAAACATATTGAGAATAACATATTCACAGCTAATATATTAGGATGCTGAAATGTTTTCAGTTTTTTTCAGGTTGTTTATGATATAAATCATTTTGTAAAGTTGACAAAACATTAGATCACTCTGAAGTCCTCTGTTCATCCATTCTTTCATCCCCTGAGAACACTACTTATGTGAAATGGGGTACCTGTTCTGTCATAGTTTGTGTTCTTAAACAACACGTAATATATTTCTTTTTCTTTATAACAGATGGATTAAAATATAATTTATATACCATAAAATTCATTCCTTTGAAGTGCACAATTCTGTGGTTGGTAGTATATTCACACAGTAGTGCAACCATTACCACTATGGAATTTAGAATAAAATATTCTAAATATTTTAATCCCTCCTTTAAACAAACCCCATACGTATTTAAAATCACTCTCACTCAAACCCTACTTCACCCCTGGCAACCTCAAAATCTGTTTTCTGTCTCTATAGATTTGCCTAGTCTGGACATTTCATATCAGTGGAATAATACACCATGTGGTCTTTTGTGCCTGGCTTCTTTCATGTGGCATAATGTTTTCAGGGTTCATTCATGTTTTACCATACATTACATTTACTTTTGTTGCTGAATAATATATTTATGGTATTAATATACCATTTTGGTTTTCCATTCATCAGGATATCAGCATTTGAATTGTTTTTATTCTTTGATTATATGAATACTATGAATATTCATAGTTTTTGTGCAGACATGCATTTTCATTTCTCCTGTGTATAGAACTAAGAGTGGAATTGTTGGGTCATATGGTAGGTCAATGTTTAACATTTTGAGCTACTGCCAAAGTGTTTTCCAAAGTGACTGCTTCATTTTAAAACTGCCAGCAGTGCATGAGGGCTCCAATTTCTACACAATCTTGCCATCAGTCAATATTGTCCATCTTTTTTATTATAATCATCCTAGGGGGTGTGAAGGGGTATTTTGCTGTGCTTGTTTTGTGTTTCCCTGATGACTAATGGTGCTGAGCATCTTTTCATGTGCCTTTTGGTCATTTTTCTAGGCTTTTGAGTGAAATGCCTATTCAGAGTCTTTGCCTAAGCTAAGGTCACTAAGTATCCGTATGTTAGTTGTATCATTTTAGATCTTATATTTAGGTCTATAATACATTTTAATTTTTCTAAATGGTGTGAGGTTCCAACTTCATTCTTTGGAATGTGGAAATCCAGCTCCCCCAGCACATCTTGTTGAAAGGGCCATTCTTCCATTGAACAGTTCTCTGGAGATTGGGCTTTTGGGGGAGCTTCAAATCCATCTGTCCCCTCTGGGAACTTCTGCACTGTTTGTTTTTAAATCTACTATGAAACTAAGGAAAGGGGGATGGGATTGGTACATGTTGAAACACCACATAATTTGCAATTTGTACTGATATTCAGCAGTTTTTCTTTTTAAAAAACTTGTTTTAATGTTTATTTTGAGAGAGAGATCATGAGCGGGTGGGGGGCAGAGAGAGAGGGAGACACAGAATCTGAAGCAGTCTCCAGGCTCTAAGCTGTCAGCACAGAGCCCAACATGGGGCTCGAACTCACGAACAGTGAAATCATGACCTGAGCAAAGTCAGATGCTTAACCAACTGAGCCACCCAGGTGGCCCAGCAGTTTTTCTTAAATAAACACCCATTGGATTGTTATTAGATTTTGGTTAATTTCTAGAGTTCAGAAAAAAAGATGATTTTAACCATTTTTCCAGTGTTTTCACTGTTTTTATGAAGGAGAGGATTTGGGGATCCTTACATTACCATTCAGGAACTGATTCTCTATTTCATTAATTTAAATTCTTCATGTTTTTTAATCTATTAATTTATTGCCATCATATCTCTCTTTATTTCAGAATTCTTTATTGAGGTCTTATTGGGCAAGAAATTGTTCAGTAATTATTTTTAGTGTTAAAACATATGAAGAGCTTAGCAGTCTTTATAATTGATTTTTAAATTAATTCCATTGTACTCAGAGTGGGTGTCCATTATTAGGTTGATTGTTTGCTATTTCTTGAGACTTACTTTAGAGACTAGTATATGACCGTTTTGTTGCATTCCATGTATGCTTAAAGAGAATATGTCTTCTGTTTTGATGTATAGCTTTCTATACATTTCTGGTAGAGTGAGCTTTTTGTTTATTTTGTTGTTTTAATCATCTGTGTTATTATTTTTCATATCGGTTTTTGTGTAGGAATTGTGGTTAAATACATCACAATATGATTATGGATTTATCAATTTCTCTATTTGATTTTGTTTTATATGTATTTTAGCCTATATTATTAAGGCACACACCATTTTAAGAGTTTTATTTTATTTGTTATTTTTCTTATCATATAATAGAGAACTTTTTATTTCTACAAAAGCTATTTCCTTAAAGTGTATTTTGGTTAATATTAATATTGCTTCATTAATAATGAAATTATTAATTCAAGACTCTTTACAAATGAAACTTTAGATCGTGTATCATCAAAAGTACTCTTTTATTTTAAAAATCAAGACAACAAGGGTCGCCTGTGTGGCTCAGTTGGTTAAGCATCTGATTCTTGATTTTGGTTCAGGTCATGATCTCATGGTTTGTGAGTTGAAGCCCCATGTCAGGCTCTGTGCTGATGTGCAGAGCCTGCTTGGGATTCTCTTTCTCCCTCTCTCTCTCTGCCTCTCCCCTGCTTGTGGGCTTTAGTGCTTTTCTTTATTTGTAGCAGAGGCAAGTGGAGAATCCAGGTCTTCTGTTGTAGAATTCCTTTATAAATTCAGTTGTAACAAATAAGTCAGTAATTTTGGGTTCAGGAGAATATATTTTTTCAAATAGAGCATGAAAATAAGAGCAGTTAATTATCTCTTAAATATTGCCATAGTGGAAAAACCAGTTCTTTTGAAGGGACGAAACACAGTATCTAGTATTTGTCATACTGAAATACCTTGCTTAATGTATATGTCATGGCCAAACAATTTTTTTTTATTTGTGAGTGTTTCTAAAAAGTAGGAAGTATTAATTCCTTCTATTACTAGTTTGAATTTTTATTATTAAAAATCTTAGTAGAAAGTCTATGTGCTAAAAATTTATATCAAAACAAAATGAAGTGAAAGTTTTCTCCCTACTTCTGAACCCCAGTCTCCAATTTCCATGGCAGAGGTAACAGCATTCCCTCATTAAGACCACAAGATATATTCTATGCTTCACCTTCACGTAGGTCTAGAAAAATATTTTTTTTAATTTAAATGGTAGCATCGATTTTGCATTGTTTATATCTTCCTGTTTCAAATTACAAAATATTTGGAATTATTCAGTAGCTGTACATCTATATCAATCCGATTAATTTATGTGGCCCCATTATCTTATAGTATATGACTGTACCATAAGTTATTTTGCTAGCTATCTATTGGTAAACATTTCTGTTGTTTCTAGTATTTTGCTACTACAAATAATATTGGAGAGCATTTCCTTAGCCATCTGCCATTTTTAAATAGGCAAAACTATATATTTAGAGTAATTCCTTACAAACAGACTTAGTTGGTCAAGGTGTGTGTGTGTGTGTGTGTGCGTGTGTGTGTGTGTGTGTGTGTGCACATACATGCATATAGATGTATCTCTTGTGATGGCTTTTGCCTAGTGGCTCTCTATATGGTTATAACAAGTTATACTACCATTATCAATACATCAGAATGTCTTTTGCCTACATTTTAATCAATATAGGGTCTTCACCAACATTTTAATGATTTAAAATTCATTTATCATTTTATGAGAGAAATTAGTTTAAAATTTAAAAGTTGTTCAGATTTTCCTTTCTCTGAATTATCTGTTTAATACATTTTGTCTCTTATTTATTTGAGTATTTTATAATCAATAAATGGGAGCTCATATGTCTTAAAGAATTTAGTCATTTATTATATTGCATATGTTCAGTGAGGTTTGTCATTTGTCCTTTGACTTTTTTACATTATTTTTCTCCTACAATTTTTAATGTATATTAAACACCATTCTTTTCTTTATTTCTTCTATGATTTTTGCCAAATGCACAAAGGCCATTTTCATTTGAGAGTTCTAAAAATAATTATTCTATCTTTACTTCCAAGGCTTTCATAGTGCCATTTATTATATCAAAATTATTAAGCTATCTAGATATTTTTGTATTAAATCAGAAAATATTCCAACTTCATTTCTTCTCCAGTACCCTAAAACTACCATATTTCTCAGCTCTAAAGTTAGATATGGGTCTGTACCAAAATATTTTTTATTGATATAATAATATATCTTAATATTTGTTGAAGTTAATCATTATTATATATTTACCCTAGAGTTGTCCTGGTGAGTCACACTTTTTTAATGTAAACTTAGAATTATCTAGTATTATTTTTAAAGAAAAGTATTTGTCATTTTTTTTTCATCACAGGAAATTTATAAATTAATTCAGGCAGAAGCAAGATCTTTGGGACATTGTTTTTTTTTGTTTGTTTCCTTTTATTTCTATCTAATAATACTATATGCCTTTCCATTTTTTGAAGTCTTTATTTCTTTCATTTGTGGTTTAAAATTTCTTCATATAATATTTATATATTTCTTAATAATTCCATTCCTAGATTCCTTATCTTTTTAAATATTTTTTTTCCGTTTATTCATTTTTTTGAGAGAGAAACAGAGCATGAGTGG
Organism: Panthera pardus; assembly: GCF_024362965.1. Taxonomy (NCBI): domain Eukaryota; kingdom Metazoa; phylum Chordata; class Mammalia; order Carnivora; family Felidae; genus Panthera; species Panthera pardus. The sequence continues at coordinate 89,182,415 of NW_026526655.1, forward strand.
GGGAGGTACAGAGAGAGAGAGAGAGATACAGAATCTGAATCAGGCTCCAGGCTCTGAGCTGTCAGCACAGAGCCTGACACGGGGCTCAAACCCATGAATCTCAAGATCATGACCTGAGCTGAAGTGAGACACTCAACCAAATGAGCCACCCAGGCACTCTTCCTTGTCTTTTTTCATTATTACTGCCAGTGTGCATTTGTTCTTTTTTTTTTTTTTTTCTATTTTGTCTTCTCAGTAGCTGTAGGAAGGCTAGCGATTTTTGTCTAAAAATATGTAATAAGTTCTTCCCCACCCTTTGCCTCTGGCATCCACTGTTCTACCTCTATTGTTTCACCTTTTCCAAAATGTCATTGAAATGGAATGATATTGTCTATAGACTTTTGAACCTGGCTCCTTTCACTTCATGTGTTGCATGCCTGTTTGATTCTCCATTCAGACCTTCTTCATGAATCTTTATGGTGTCAATGGGTTCAGAAAAGTTTCTGAGGCCAGAGTGTTATTCTCATCCTTTTTTTCCCAAAAAGTGATTATGGGATCTGCCCTTTAGTTACGCTACCTCCTTTGAAAATTGTGCTCTGCCAGCATTATATATGTATGTATGTATATATGTATGTATATACACACACACACACACATATATATATACATATATATATACACATACATATATATACACATATATATACACATACATATGTAATGTATGTGTATATATACATACACACACATGCACACACACACACACACACACACACACACACACACACAGACACACACACAGCTATAGGCATCATCTCTCAGAAACTGTCCATACTTTGAATGTATTCAGCATTCTTCTAATGTTGTGGTGTTTTGGTAACATGCCTTCCAGTGTTAGTGAAGGTGGAACTTGCATTTCTTTTTCTTTCTTTTTTTTTAATTTTTTTTATTTTTCTAGTGTGATTTTCTAAGGAAGAGGCAGCACATCATTGCTTTGCAATTTTGAAACTCCATGTCCTTTAAAAGCTATTAAATATAAATGTCTCTAGGAAGTGGCTGCTGCGCCTCTAAGTTACTACTTGACTAAAGGCAAACTATAAGCCAAAGGATGGGGAAGCTCTTCAGAGCTGAAATATCACTAGCTTCAGCACATGCTAAGAAATATCCAACTGTTTTTGCATATTATCATTCCAACCTTTTCTCTTACACAATATCTCTTTTGCTTATTCCTTTGAGTAATCTTTGAAATTTAATATTTATTATAATAAAGATTTATTAAGATATTGGGCATCTGCACTTTTAATTATCAATTATCCTGATAAGTCAGTATGGTATTTATTTTATAAATTAAAAAGTATTGAGGATCAGAGTGTTTAAGTAAACTTCTCAAACTTACACAGTGAGTCAGTAAAGAGCTCTGTTTTCAACCCTTATTTTTTGACTCCAAATCTATTTTTTTTCGACTACTTCACACTTACCTCCACATTTGCATTCACTGAGATGATTATGAGCTTTTTAAAAAAATTCATATACATTATTCAATTGGATTCTGATAACAGTGTAAGTTAAATTGGAAGGAGGTTGTCATTAACTCCATTCTGCAGGTAAAGACAATTTCTGAAAAAAATAAAGAATTTTTTAAGGCGAGCAGTTATTTCATAGCCAGAGCAGATTCATACAAGGGATCCTGATCCAAAATTAGGTATTCTCCCTTTTAAATAACTGTACATCCAAAAGAATAATTTTCTTTATTTAGAAAATTCTAAATTCTGGATTTAAAATTTTGTGAGCATTTGTTCTATCGGGAGCTCTTTGGCACTAGTTATTTAATATATGTTTGATATTTTTATCAGTTGGCTACTATCACTGTAATGTTTTGCAAGAAACACCATAATACTGTGCAATAACCACGATACCTATAAGATCATAACAATATACGTAATTACTGCTCACAAGTTCTCAGGCTACTGACTGGTTTTTGTGGTCTTGAACGGGCTTGCTTATACTATGCAGTCAGCTGCAGGTTAAAGTAGGTGACTCTGTAGATCATGGCAGGGCTCTCTCCCATGCTAGCCATCAGCTAGTTTCTTAAGATGGAGTCTGTTCCACTTGTATTCATTCAAAACACATTCATTTAATGTTCTAGGTAGAGCTTACTAAAAAAATAGATTCATGTTCAGTGGAAAAAAATGGCCAGTGAATTCCCTAAACCAAGGACATGACAGCCAGCCTCGGTTAGCTCTGTTCTAAATCTAAGACTTGGTATGTATCATGTCTTCCCTGGTGCTAGGTATTAGGGACATCATAATGAACAAGGCAAACAAGATCCTTGTTTCAATAAAGCATTTAAGCCAGTGAAGAAGGTAGATGAAAAACAAATAAATAGTGATTTTAAATATACTTCAAAGAGAATTAATAGGCTATGGAGATATAAAATAATAAAAAATGGCCTTTATTGGGCACCTGGAGGGGTCAGTCAGTTAAGATTCTGACTCTTGGTTTTCAGCTCAAGTCATGATCTCGTGGTTCCTGACTTTGAGCCCCACATTGGTCTCTGTGCTCACAGCACTTGCTGGGAATTCTCTCTCTCCCTCTCTCTGCCCTTCCCCTGCTCATTCGTGTGTGTGTGTGTGTGCGCTCTCTCCCTTTCTCTCTCTCTAAAAATAAATAAAAAATAAATAAATAAATATAATTTTTATAATGGTCTTTACTAGGAAATTTATCAGGATACACCTCTCTGAGGAATGAAAATTAATAAGAACAGTAAACCTGGTTGCAGTGGACAAAAACCCAGCCCAAACGGAGTGAATAGTTACCTGCATTGGATTATATATCCAAAGCATGGGAAATATATAGGGAGTATAAAGGGAGGAACTTGTCTTAGGGAGAATTCCAACTGTGGACTTGAACATCCTTAGGACACAGTATCACCACAGGTCATTGCTGCTTCGTTCTTTGTGGCTCTTTTCTGTTTTAATACAATATCGCAAGTACACTTACACAAACTACAAGGGTATGGACACTGGCAATACTAAAGTTAGAGATCTGTGACCTTGAAAGAAAAGACACTCTTCACCCTCAGCTTGAAATCTTTTCTAGAAGTTTATAGACTCATTAGCCTAATTTAGATTTCACATCCACCTCTTGAGCCAGATGATTACAATAGCTTACATTCAGAGGATGTGCCTAGACTTAAATTAGGAAAACATATTGCCCTAAAGGAAAGCCCAAAGGAATTGTATTAACATGGAAATGGGGTCAAATCTTTGTAAGCCTGGGTCCCTCCCTCAAAATATGTATTTATAAAGCAAAATTCATGTCTAACTCATATTAGTATGCCCAACAGTAATTTTACAGGACTTGATACGTTTCCAAAAGGATAGCATAATTTTAGTACATTTCAGACTGTGGAGGAAGCCATCATATTTCCTCTTATGGAGAATACTCCCTAACTGTACATAAGCGTGTAACTCTTACAGAATCCTCTTTTATTGGATATATTTCCTTTGTGGATCTGTAGGCATGTGATGGGCTAAGAGTAGCAGAACTAGTTTTGCCAACTCTTAGCACTTCCTATGTTGATGTTTCTGAGGTTTGGACTGTCACCTGAAGCTCCAGTAAAATGGAAAACCCTTATTTTTGTCTTGAAATTACAATAATTCTTATATTCATTAATCAGAATCAGGTGTATGGAAATCTAAGGAATAAAAACGTATTTATACTTTATTTTAATGAATACATGTAAACCTAAATTTTTCAAGTTTCTTTTAAATATTGGATTAAAAGAAATTGCTCCTTTAATAACAGAGAATTACATAATAAATTATGCTTTTAAATAATTGGATTTGACCTCAGGTATTTTATTCTACTTATGAAAGCATATAAATATTTTTATAAGTCTATTAAAAATAAATTTATTTTCAGATCCTTTTGAAGCATTCATCATCTTTTCTATTCGCCATGAGATCAGAAGAATTGATCTGCATAAAAGAGACTACAGTCTACTTGTTCCTGGGTTGAGAAACACAATAGCACTTGATTTTCACTTCAATCAAAGTTTACTGTATTGGACAGATGTTGTAGAAGACAGAATATACCGGGGCAAACTTTCTGAAAGTGGAGGTAATTTTTTAGTCAGAATTCCAAAACAATTTTCTGTAATCTGAAGGGATTTTGATTAATCTTTGCACGTTGGTTCTCTATCTCCTGCCTCATGAATGTAAAACGATAGATGTCAAGTACATGTGTGAAAATATGTTGAGGGAGGAGAATAAATGGTAAAAGCCTGTGCTATGCATACCATTTTCAAATTATGAGCTTTTCCATGGGCGTTGGTGAAAAAATTTGCTTATAAGAAATAACTACTGCCTTCCACACACTAGTAGATACATTTTGAGAGTTGAAATGTTTAGTTTTATTAAAAAAAAGTTTTATTTTATTTTATTTATTTTATTTTTTTTTATTTATTTAAATATTTTATTTTATCTTACTGTCTGCAAGATTTAAACAAGCACTGAATTGGTACAAAGACCCCTAATATGAACTAAATGTTTTTTGTCATAATTTGACTTATCTCTTTTGGCTAATGTAGGCTTAAGCAGCGAGGCTATGAGATAAATATATGTAATAATCTTTTTGAAAATGCTGGATCTGTGTACCATTCCAAACCCCAGGTGTTTCTATCAAAATATAAATTTCTCCTTAAATCACCTTTACAATTTTGGAAAAATGGTAATAACACAATATAATTATCATATGTGAATTTATGTCCTGTCTCATATTGCAAGAGACTGATTTCAAGTGATGGATTTAGATCTTTGGGCTTAGATTGTTAACTGTTAAAAAAAATTAAAATATATAACAAAAACACCAGTAATGTCATAAACTATGAAGTGTTGTCCTATTAGAAAAAGTGTTTTTTTTTGAAATAATTACTTTAATTACAAAAGAAATTTAGAAGTGAGTAAGTAAGGATATTGGTGGGCATTACCAAATTGCTTATTTGTATTTAGACCTCACTAATGTCTTCTTCTGTTATTTGTAAACATGCTATGTCTTGTAAGTCTTTCGGGCCAGGGAGGAGTGGGGAGTATGATTTGGGACTTATCTTTGTTAAGGGTAAGTGCAGTAAAAGCTCTTATCTCTCATGCTTCAGAAGAAGGTGGGTGCTTCAAGCTATACTGCATATTGCCCCAGGTAGACTTGATCCTCTTTATTCTACGCCTAAGGATCAATGTTGAAACTAAATTGTAATGATATTAACTAGCGCATCATTATTCCCCAAACCCATGTTCTATTCCAAAAATCAGAAACAAGAAATAACTTTTTGAACCCTAAACATTGTTGTTCGCCTCAGAGTTTTTTAAAAATTCTTTTTCACTGTCACTGAAAAGACTTAAGAAATTAAAATTTTCTGGTAGGAAAGTTCAGTAATTCTAAATTTGGAGCCTTCTTAGTTTCCTTTGTGCCTTATAACACATTTGCACTATATCTTTCAAACTCAATAAAATACTTTAAAACTCTCTGCTGCTCATACACTGGTCTTTTCCTTTGTCCTTAACATGTTCCTTGAATGGGTACAAGAGTTGATTTCCTTTTTTTTTTTTTTTTTTGTAGGGGTCAGCGCAGTCGAAGTAGTGGTGGAGCATGGCTTGGCTACCCCAGAAGGGCTGACAGTCGACTGGATAGCGGGCAACATATACTGGATAGACAGCAATCTGGACCAAATTGAAGTGGCCAAGCTAGATGGTTCCCTACGCACCACACTAATAGCTGGAGCCATGGAACATCCCAGAGCCATTGCTTTGGACCCAAGATATGGGTAAAGAAGTTTGCCTTTCACAGATTGACTTTGACATAAAAAATAATCTTTTAAATTAATATTGAATTCAATTATCGCATAAATTATTAGATTGCTTGTTTTGTGCATATACATATATGTATATGTATATAATTGTATATATACGAGTTTAAGTTTATTAGCACAAGTGTGGCTATAAGATTGTTTACATAGGTACTTTTAGAGGATAGAAATATCTTTTTTCTAAATATGAACATTAGGCCCTATTGGAAAGTGTTGCAACTCATTTTTGAAGCAGTAATTTAATGAATTTCTCTTTGCCCTGCCAAAGAGGTGCCATAATTGTTTCTAATGGTTGCAGACCACAGGGCCAGTGTCTGGTTCAAACAGTCACAGATGTTTATCACATCACCTCTTATGTATTTTGTAAGTACTTGGAGTCACTTTAAAAGAAAATTCGCATAGACTTGAAGGAGTCCAGTAATGAGACACTGACTATTGGTGTGTTTGAAAGACAAGGCACATGATTCTCAAAAACAAGGTAAAATGTTGAGTAACTCAGGTTATTGTCTCTAGTGTTCCCCTGTGTGTGCCTCTGTGAAAGAGCAGAAGAGAGACAATGGATTTGGAGCCAGAAAACGAGGATTCCAGTTCCTACTCAGTCACTTAATATCTGGGGAACCTACTCTATTAACTTCTCTTAAATTTTAGTTTTTTTTTCTTTTGTAAATCAGAGATATTATCTTTATCATTTGGTTGTTTTTGAGGAGATGATAAATATGTGTAAGATAGTATGTAACTGATATAGGTGAGAATACTATTTATGATTTATTTTTATTTATTTGTTATTACTATTTATTATCTATTTAATTATTTATTACCTTGGTAATTATTTTTTAAATCCAAATCTATCTTCAAGGCTAAAGGTTAATAGATTGAAATTTTTATTTTTGTCTCTGCATCTTAAATAATACAAAGTCCAAGCAGCGCCAGTGAAGAAGGGGAGTCAGCCAGGAGGGAGTTTGATGAAATGTAGAGGAGAGAAAAGGGAGCCTGTGTTAAAGTCAGCTTCCTGGCCACACTTTCTGGCGTGTTCTCTGGTTTCTGCCCAGGAGTCAGAAATCAGTAGATTAGGAAGTTTGTTCTCCTTTTCCTCAATTCACACACAGACATTAAAGGGGCAAAGCACCTTCCCTAGAGCAGGGTTCCAAACTGGCAACCTTTATTGATGGGTTTTCTTTACCTTCTACAGTGTTTTAAATTTATTTTAATTACTTAGCCCAATTTAAAACATTGAGACATTTTGTATACAATCCTAGATTTCTTGCTTCTTTTGAAAGAACACCGAGATCTGGCAAGGAGCAAAGCAGTAGGTTTATCTTTTAGCTTAGAGATGGGCTCTCTCATGTTTACAGTTTACACACTTTGCCTATTTCATCCATTTGCTTCCTGTAATAACAGTTTCCCAGGAAGAGATATGTTATGCTTAATGAGAAATTCCTCTTCAAAACAGACTATTCCTGAGATTGCAGGTAAATCGCTGGTCCTGACCATTTACTTCCCATAAAAGTTCATCATCAACATGGGTATTATCCTCAATATAACAACTACCGGTGTGAAATTTTCACCTCTTAGACCTATCTAACTTGTACCAGCATCTTGTAAACAGGAAAAACTTTCTGTATATGGGAAAGTGATATTTTGGAGAAAGCTCTAGTTTTAGCTGTAGTTTCCAATATGAAAGGAAAACTATGAGTGAGTGCTCCCAAATTACAAATGGCACACATAGAGAAAAAAGAAAACAAAAAGGGTAAAACAAGTGTATCCAAGTTTTGAAAATAGTCTGACCAAACAAAGTAGTAGATCTGGGAGTTGAAACTTGGTTTTGAACTGACATTGCTTAGGATAAAATTATTTATCTCAGTTTGGGGAATATCCTACCTGAGAGGAGAAAAATAGGAACACAACATGCCACCCACAAATACTATAAATGAAAATGTATCCAGGTACTATTCCAGTGATAAAAGATCTTCAGAAGTAATACATCCTCTAAGTTGAAAATACAGAAAGCTAGCCTCTGAATAGGAAAAACCTGATAATGCTTCTGAGAAAGTTGATGCCTTCCATTACTAATTGCTACTATGAAAGTATAAAGCTGCTTAATTTTTTTGAAACATGAGAGAAGAAACAATGCTTGTAAAATAATTTTTGATATAAATAATTAAAATTCATGGGGTCCCTGGGTGGCTCAGGCTTTTGAGCATCTGACTTTGGCTTAGGTCATGATCTCACAGCTCATGAGTTCAAGCCCTGCATTGGGCTCTGTGCTGACAGCTCAGAGCCTGGAGTCTGCTTCGGATTCTGTGTTTCCCTCTCTCTCTGCTCCTCCCCTGTTCATGTTCTGTCTCTGTCTCTCAAAAATGAATAAATGTTAAGAATGTTTTTTCAAATAATTAAAATTCAGATGGAAGTACTAATTCATTCAACTCTAGGAAGTAATTGAAAGGTTGACAAGTATCAGGATATGATAGGATTTTTATTGCGAAAAATTATCTTAATGGATTGATACAATTAAGATATGAGGTTCACATAAATACCCTTAAAGCCAGCTGTAGCAATTACATTTAAAAATGCAGTGCAAAATTAAAATATTTTTAAGTTTGTCATAGTTTGGTAAAAAATTTATAGTTATTTTTAAACATTGGACATTTCATAAGGTAGGCTGAGAGCATACTAAAAATACATGTGAGCATGTGTGCTCGTGCGCACGCACACACACAGACACACACACACACACACACACACACACACACACACACACTGAACTGCAAAACTAAGCACAAGAAAACAACATTGAAAAATAATTTCAGTGAAACTTAGCTTCCTGCCTTCGTGCTATCTATTCAAATACAAACATAAAATTTCTCCCTGTTTCTCAAATAATTCATGAATACATAAAGAAGCTAGGAATCAAAATTGATAGGAGCTCCAAAGGCACTTAAACTTTTTTGAAAAATATTATTTAGGGTAAATCTAGATATTTTTTTTTAGAAACATGGTTTCTGTAAATACTATTATCTTTCCTACTGCATCATAAGCTCTCTAATAATGGCAAGCAAAGTTGCTTCCATTTCTATGAAATCCTTCACTGCTCTTGGTATATATAATTGTGCTGAATAAATGCTTGTTACATAAAGTAATGCATGTAGGGGCACCTGGGTGGCTCAGTCAGTTAAGCATCTGACTTTGGCTCAGGTCATGATCTCACGGTTTGTGTGTTCGAGAACCGGGTTGGTCTCTGTGCTGACAGTTCAGAGCCTGGAGCCTGCTTCTGATTCTGTCTCGCTCTCTCTCTTGCCCCTCCCCTGCTCACGCTCTGTCTCTCTCTGTCTCTCAAAAATAAAATAAATATACAAAAATTAAACAAAATAATGCATGCAAATGCATAGGCTTTTTGTTGACATGTAACTTATAAAACTCAAGGATACACTTTCAGGAGTGAATTATATAGGAAAAGACAGCTAATGGATACTACTATGAACTTTTTTTACAATAACAAATGAATTAAAAAGCTTAACAACCAGCCACTTTGCTCCCTCAGCACAGCTGAGGTAAAACCGAAGCAGCAACAACAAGAAACAGGTTATAACATTAGCCCAATAAAACATGTTTACATCATGTGAGTTTCCTTCTGCTATGAAGGTCCTTTGTGACCTTTCCCTACAGATGCCAAAAAACAAATGTTTTTAATCAACTATTTTGCTTCCTCGGCATAAAATCCACAGGCCTTCGTTTTACACCATAAAACATATTTGCCATCATGCCACATTCCTTTAATATTCTGGGTTTTGACCCAATATCCCAAGTGACAAGTTATTCCAAGATGGTAAATGGGAGTCTTAGGGAGGAGTCATTTTTCTCTCATTCCATTTTAAAGGAATACACTTATTGCTAAGGTGACCTGAAAGAGTACATGAATCTCCTCTAAACAACAAGCTTAGTATTAGGGAGTAAGAAGCACTAGGGAGTTCAGAATCTATAGGGCACTCACTTCAGTTCTTGAACTTTCATTGCCTTTGTACTGATGCAGCTGCCTGGTGTCTTCCTGCTCCATTGCTGGTATTTAAATTTCATTTGTCATAATAATGGGATGCTGCTATAACAATTGCAATTTGTAAAAGCAGATATAATAATTATGAAGATTAGTGAAACATCTAAAGAAAATTTTAATTTCATCTGGGACTGTTCCTAAACTAATAAAGATGTTGTTGCTTTTAGAAGACCTAAAGATTATAGATAAGTAACCTCTTTTTTGGCCAAGATCATTTATTTTCACCTTCTGCAGCTTGACCTGATAGATGATAATGGCCCTTTCATGCCTGTAATGATACAAGTTGTTCATGGTCCATTGACCCAATTTAATCCTGATACAGACTAACCCGTGAATGCAGGAACTGTAGAATCAGTAGACTGTAGTCTCTTTTTTAAAAAGCAATTGTGGCTGAATATTTCCACACATCCTGTAAGAGGACATATTCAGTCTTTGTATATTTCAAGAAATAATGCAATCATTGAAATGCTAATACATTTTAACCACAAAAAGAAAGTAATAAGGGGAAAATGATTCTTTTAAAATACCATATTGGAAAGTATACAAAAGAGTGCCTAGAATTTTATGAAACAATGATCCTTGAAATCAACTTTTAAATTGATTGTAAACTGACTTGTGGTAAAGTTAAAAACACTTTTAGGGGAACTAATTCTAGACCATGTTATTTTATAAAAAGAGTTGAAAATTTCCCCACTTGAATTGATGAAAGATTAGGACCATAGCCCTAACCAGAAACAGTTTAATGCTGCTATGTTTAGTGAAGAAATGAAGGAATCACTTATTTTAGAATTCCTCAAACTATCTCAAGCCATACTTTTTTGGTCCAGTGGACCATATCTGAAAGTTTACAGTGCCTACTTCTGGCAAATATATACATGTAGAGAGAATGCAGAATTGTAGGCTTACTGATATGTGTGTTGCAATTTCCACAACTACATGTGACAGAACTAGGTAGAAAGTTACAAGAGAGACCCCAATTCTCCATTTGTTATTCAGGCAAAGGACAATGCTTCAGAAGTTGTTCATGAATTCAGACTGAATTACAGTCTTGCCTAGATCTGGTGGTGACTTATCCACAGATACTCAGACTAGTTATGATTCTCAAAATCATTGTTTGTTTTCAGTGATTATTTTTCCTAATCTTTTTCAAACTTGAAAACCTCTCTTATCTACCTTGTTTGTCAAGATAACACCATAAATTTGATTGATGCTATGTTGCTCTTGTTTCTATTTTAAATCTTCTTTTTTTAATCTTAAGTATAAAGGGAAGCTGACAAATAACAATGTGCTGTCAGTGAAAAGATGTGTGCATCTAAAATTAAATTTGTAGTGAGACACATAATTCATTTCATTCATTCTTTTAAAGACATTTAGCTACTTAACTGAGTAGCCTACCAGCTTTATATTGATTAATCTCTGTTCCATTTGCTCTTTTTGGCAACATATTGTATATTTATAAGCAATATGTGTATGTGTATATACATATTGATATTTCCAGGTAATTGGGTTTTTTCTTCATATAAAACAATCTACTCTTTAAAAATTAGTCTTTTCAGGGACACCTGGGTGGCTCATTCCGTTAGACATCTGACTCTTGGGGCGCCTGGGTGGCGCAGTCGGTTAAGCGTCCGACTTCAGCCAGGTCACGATCTTGCGGTCCGTGAGTTCGAGCCCCGCGTCAGGCTCTGGGCTGATGGCTCGGAGCCTGGAGCCTGTTTCCGATTCTGTGTCTCCCTCTCTCTCTGCCCCTCCCCCGTTCATGCTCTGTCTCTCTCTGTCCCAAAAATAAATTAAAAACGTTGAAAAAAAAAATTAAAAAAAAAAACATCTGACTCTTGGTTTTGGCTCAGGTCATGATCTCATGGTTTGTGAGTTTGACCCCCTCATCAGGCTCTGTGCTGACAGCACAAGCCTGCTTGGGATTTTCTCTTCCCTCTCCTTCTCTCTGCTCCTGCCCCACTTGCCCCTTCTGTCTCTCTCAAAAAATAAATACATAAGCTTAAGGTTTGTTTTTTTTTAATTAGTCTTTTCAGAAAAAAATCTATTTCTAGTTGTAATATTTTATATAGGTCCTCTGGTATTTTTGATATTTAAAAAAATTCACTTATGAATTTAATTTTGAGTTGTTTATACTTTAAAAAATATTTTAATGTTTATTTATTTTGATAGAGAACGAGTTGGGGAATAACAGAGGGAGAGAAAGAGAGAGAGAGAGAGAGAATCCCAAGCAGGCTGTCCGTGCAGAGCCCTACAAGGGGATCAGTCTCACCGACCATGACCTGAGCCGAAATCAAGAGTCAGACACTCAACTGACTGAACCATCCAGGCACCCTGTGTTCTTAACACTTTTAAACCTTATAATATAAATTTTCAAATACACAAAATAAAATGAATTATATAATAAAATTCCTCATTTCCATTACCCAGCTTCAACAATTATTAGTACACTGTCCCTGATATATTATTTAGTTTTATCCTTTCTCAGCAGTTTACTTAATTTACTTGAATATTGGTGATTAAGCAATGAATAATTTGGATTTTGTCTTTATGGATATAATCCCAGGGGCATGAAACTCCTAAAGCTGCCTGTGAAACTAATTTTTTTTCTTTTTTACATAAACTCAGTTTTTGACAGACATTCTTTGAGATAAACCCAATCCTATGACCTACTCCTTTGAATCTTTTTCTCATGGCTTTGACTTAAGCTTACGTTATAAAACTAATCCACCTTCACGTTCATGCTGGTATAACATTTAAACATTGACATTAGTATTAATTCTTGTTCTCTGTCCTTCTTTGTGTCTGTCTCCATTTCGTTAACAGTTTGGAAATACTTTGAGTTTTTTCATTTAAAAAATTGTCTCAACGACTATGTGTGTGTGGCATGCTTTTGCGAACACAGATCTTTTCTGTGGGCTGACTAGTTTCCGTCCATTTCCTCATCAAATGCTGCTGACACTGTACAGTTACAGTTTTTATTTACAGATGAGAAAATGGAGTCTGAGGTTAAAGATGCTGGAGTAAGTGACAGATACCAGTCTCAATCCCAAGTTTGTCTGAGACCAAAAATATATTGACATAATCATTTAATAACATTTTGTGGATGCCCAGTGCTTAAGAGTTGTATATGAACTGCTACTCTTATCAAGAACATCTACATCTTCCTTCTCTGTACACCATAGGTTTTAACATATGTACTTACTAAATTTATTGTATAATGTATTGAATCATCTTTTCCTTTTGTATTTGGCATTCCTCTGTCCCCAAACAGACTATATACGTTTCAAAAATTGAAGTCATGACAAATAGTTTATATCACTCCATATTTCCTTATATAAACATATTTTTCTTAAAAGATAGGGTAAATTGGATTTTGAATTTTTTCCAGAGGATTATTTCATTTTCTGAGGTAATCTACCAAATGAATATACTTAAGGATCATTCAAAATATGGAAGAATAAAAAGTAGCAAAACTATATATAATTATAATGAAGAATAAAGGTATTTTTATCAGTAGCTTTACCATTTTTCACCAAAATGGTGTCAGAGCTTATGATAGGAAAATTTGCTAGGTTGTCACTATTTTTCCAGTCCTTTGAGTTCTGCTTCCCAAATCACCATGCTATTCATTGGGTTCTATGACCAAAGTAGAGAAGGCAACTGCCATTTACTGATTAGCAACCATGCTCTTACTCCTGTACCAGATGTTTTCCCTTTGTTATTTTGTTTAGTGATGTGACATTAAAGAATTAGATGTTAAAAGCATGAGAACAGAAGTTAGACTGTCCAGTTTCCCATCTCCCTCTGCCACTCACCAGCTCTATAACCCTGGTCAAGTAATTTAACTTCTCTAACTCATTCTCCCATCTCAAACATAAATAACATCAGTCATGGCCTCATGATTGATTAAAGGAGATCATCTATAAAGCACTGAAAATAGTATTTAGCATATAGTAAGCACTTAAAAACTACAGCCAGTTGTAATGATTGTGGTATTATTGTGTAGCTATACAATATATACTATAGAAACATGCATTAGCAGTTTAAACCACTGTCAACTGAACGTAAGCTGTCTATCGCCTAATAGCCTTAGAAATCAAATGCATGACATAAGGTACTTAATGCCCATTGTGGGGAAGAACTGTTAGTGCACCATGAATTTGTAGAGTCTCAAATAGTATTTGGTTTTAAAAGAAGTAATAATGTTTAACATATAAAACTGGTATTTTCACAACTGCTTTGTTTGTGTCTGTTAAATTATGATTTCCTCTGTTTTCCCTCTGTTTCCTGTCATATGATCTATGTCATCGCTATGAATGTGAAGGCTATCTCCATACTGATGACTTCCAAATTCATAACTCCAGCCCTGCCTTCTTCCCTGAACTTCACCCTGGCATACCACGGTTTCATGAATACCTCCATATTGATATCTTGAAATCATAAGATAAAAATTTAGTAAGATTAAAAAAAAAGTAAACTTTTGATTGCTCTTCACATTCATTCACACTCATTTCCCAAATCTTAGAATTGGATCCTCTTCCATTTTCCCATTTTTTTTATGGATTCCCTGCACACCCTCTTCCTTACCCTTACTCTGACTTCGCTGACATGAGAAACACAGTCACTTAAGATCTGTTCTCTACTCCGTTCCCTATATTCAGTCATCAGCTAGCCCTGGAAGTTCTACCTCCAAAATGTACCATTAATCCATTCACTTCTCTTTCCTTCCACTCCCATACTCCAAACCACCATCATCTTTGCCTGGTCCTTTAAAATAACCACCTGATGTGCCCATACTCTTGCCTCACTATCACCCACTTATAAATGGTACCATGTTTCTCCCCTGCTTAAATATGCTTCTTATTCCCTTAAAATAAAATCCCAAATAATTGCCTTAGCCAGAAAGACCCTTTAAGTTGCCCTCTTCAAATCCATCTTCTTGCTTTTTCCTTCTTACTCACTATCTTGATATTATTTCTGTTCTTCAGATCACCCACTTTCTTTTCCCTGTCCAGGCTTTTATTTATTTTGCTTGTCATGTTCTTTATATTGTTCTTTTTATCTTTTAGAGTCAGTGTAAATACAGCCTTCTCAAAGTGTTTTTTTTTCTTTTTTTCCTGATCATCCTCTCTAAGTAGATCACTTACCTGCTATTCTTTTCCATAACAAAAGTTTTCCTCAGCATATTTCAAATCTGTAATTATATATTCGTGTGTTTATTTGGCTTGTCTTCTCCACTGGACTCTAAGCCCCATGTGGGTAGAAAACACATCTGTTTCTTTTGAGACTGTTTACCTAACAAGTGTCTAGCATATAGTAGGCACTCAATAAATATTTGTGAAATGAATGGCTGAAACAATAACATTATTTATTTTTCTTCAGAATTCTTTTCTGGACAGATTGGGATGCCAATTTTCCTCGCATCGAATCTGCTTCCATGAGTGGTGCTGGCAGAAAAACCATCTACAAAGACATGAAAACTGGAGCTTGGCCAAATGGACTAACTGTGGACCACTTTGAAAAAAGGATAGTTTGGACAGATGCCAGGTTTAAAAAAAATGATCTTTTTCTTCTATATCTTCTGTTACCTTTCACAGATAGTATTTATAAACTCAAAAGATGTCCTAACATGCATGTATTATATATACACACATTGAAATTGGTGGTAATATTTATTTGTTTTCCATATGATGGTGGTGGTGATATTTGTTTGTTTTTGTTATGATGGGCTTATTTTTTCTTTCTACAAATCAGACACCCATAAAATATTTTAAATATTTTTTATAAAATATTTTCTCTGGCATTTATGTAAGTAATATGATAACATAACTGGACTATCTGAATACTTTTTGATAAAATACTGATTTATTACCTTTCTGTAGGTCAGATGCTATTTATTCAGCCCTCTATGATGGAACAGGCATGATAGAAATCATCCGAGGTCATGAATACCTTTCCCATCCTTTTGCTGTGTCTCTATATGGAAGTGAGGTCTACTGGACAGACTGGAGGACCAACACATTGTCAAAAGCCAATAAGTGGACAGGGCAGAATGTCAGTGTGATTCAGAAAACCAGTGCCCAGCCATTCGACCTTCAGATATACCACCCCAGCCGACAGCCCCACGGTAAGTGCTGGTTGTGAAGTAACCATCCAGAAAGTATTTTCACCTTAGTCATATAAGATTTGAAGTGCAAAATCATTTCTATAAGTTAAGTTATTAATATTTTATGTATATGGTAGAAGTAGTTCCAGAGTTTGTTTTAATTAGTTCAGAATATTTTTTTCTTTCCCTTTTTTTCATATAGCAGCAAAGAAATCTTAGAAATTAAGGGTTTTATACAAAGTCCTCACATTTTTAGTCACTGCTTGTATCTATAAAAAATACTGTGTAAAGTTGTAAAAGGTCTTTATATTGAGAATCTATCACCAGACTAGGATCAGAAAGGACACATTGATGTTTACCTTCAAATGTTGCCTGTGAAGTATGTTGGGAGGAGAAGGGGTGGTGTGGAAGAAAGAATGAAGCATCTGCTTGAGCTTTTCCATCTTAAGAGAACTGAGTTCACATGACCATATGTGCTACCTCTCCCCATACACTCCACATTTTGGTTCAATAGTAATCTCCATCTTGGCTTTGGGATTTCATTTCTTCCACTCAATCCTTGCCAAATGTTCTTAATATCAAGCCTGAACATTTTTCTTCCCTTTTTTTTTCTGGGCTACTATGGCCATCCGGTGTAATGTCAGCTCATCCTTTTATACCTCTTGATGGAGTCTTCCCCTTTATAATGTGTGTCTTAACCAAAAGAATCTCATTCCAAAACAAACAGTGTTTTCTTATCATTAGTAGATTTTTACTTGAGAATATTATGTTCAGATGACAGCTCTTTACTGGAGGATACATTTTCTCCTTGTCTCCCTCTTTCAGTGTAGAGTAGACAGATCTTCCACTTTGTTAGCATTTCTGGTCTTACAGGCTTCACTTCAATCCTTATTTAGATTTATGTTATAATATCTTCACCTGGTTGTGACTAAAACTACTCACCTTTCTGGTCTGTAAATTCCTTAGCTATCCTTTTTCTTTCTTCAATACTTGGCCTTCATTCTCTCTTGATACTGTTTCTTCTACGAAAATTTCCTCATCTGTAAAATTTTCTGTGCCCTGTCTCTGACATAGTCTGATTGAATCTAGTTTTGGTCCCAGACACTTTCAGTTTCTCAGTCTCAGTTTTCTTATATAACAGATCCTTCTTTGTCTGTGGGAGTTTCTACATACCATGTACTAAATGAGCAATCATGTTAAATCTTTTCTATCATCCTTAATTCCTCTACTCTTTTCATCCTACAAACCTGCACGACATGGGGACATTAAGAGGAGACAATAGAGCTTAGTCACTTTTGTGCTTAATAGGCATTTGATTTAACTAAATTGAAATAAAGCAGGAAATCATGATTCTGGCCAACAATGTGACACTAATACAATACAATAAAAAATTTTTCTTTTCTGAATACTTCCTTCAGCATGAAAGAGTATCAAGTCATCAACATTGTATGTTGATGACATGCAGGATTGGTTTTAATTTTTATGAAAGCAAAATATGTACTTCTATGTTTTTGTGACCCAGACTCTGGCATTTTTTAGGAGCTGTAGTTTTTATGTTTAGAGTAATTTAAATGAATTGGACCATGAAAAACAGCCTGGGTTTATGTATTACATCATTCCCCTCCTCAAAATAGGATCAATGTATTTCATTTACTAACTGTCTAATTTGCCCACATTGACATGAGCCCTAGAAAATTTATAGAATGGAAAGGAAAATGATACTTTCTAGTTTTTCTGACATTTTCATATATATAGAAAGGAACCGAAACAAAGTACAGTAGTTCCCTCCCCACACTCTGCCATGGTTTCACTCTCCCTGATCACCTCTGGTCTAAAAGCAGAATATCCTTCTTCTAAACTATCATTAGAAGATCAATGACAGCCTAACACTATGTTACAATGCCTACGTCATTCACCTCACTTCATCCATCACGTAGGTGTTTTATCATTTCCTAACATCACAAGCACAAGGGTGAGTACAATATGCTATTTTGAGACAGAGAAATACCACATTCACATAAATTTTATGACAGTATGCTAGTATAATTTTTTTATTTATTGTCATTCAATTGCTGTGTCTAATTATTAAATTAGATTTATCATAGATATATATCATAGGTATGTGTGCATAGGAAAAAAACATAGTATATATAGGGCTTGGTAACATCAATAATTTCAGCCATCTATTTGGGATGTATCCTCCCTGGATAAGGAGAGATTGCTGTAATTCATTTGTTGGTGGGGAGATTTTTTTGACATAATTTTTTAATGTTTTTATTTATTTTTATTTTTTGTGAGACACAGAGAGAGACAGAGCACAAAGTGAGGGAGGGGCAGAGAGAGGGAGACACAGAATCCAAAGTAGGTTCCAGGCTCTGAGCTGTCAGCACAGAGCCCAACGTCACGCTTGAACCCATGAACTATGAGATCATGACCTGAGCCGAAGTTGGACACTTAACTGACAGAGCCACCCAGGTGCCCCAACATCATTTTTTTTTAATTTCTTTTGAGAGAGACAGAGAGAGAGAGACAGAGAGAGAGAGAGAGAGAGAGAGAGAGAGAGAGAGAGAGAGAATCTTAAGCAGGCTCCACACTCAGTGTGGAGCCCGAGGCAGAACTCAATCCCACCCCTGAGATCATGATCTGAGATGAAATCAAGAGTCAGATGCACAACTGACAGCCACCCAGGCACCAATTGACGTCTTCACTTAACTTGAAACATGATTTATATAAGACTTCTCCAATTTGCAGAAAATAAAGAAGTTTTTACTTTATGGATCTGATTTAACATACAGAATTCAGGGCAGATATTCTAGTCTTTATATACTTTTAGAGAATGTCACCTATAACGAGACCTTGCTATTTCCTAATTGAAATTCAGTTTCCAATTTTGAGAATGATCAGAGAGCATTCTACTTTTCCCCAGTATAAGGATCACTGAGCATATAACAATCATTATCCATCTTGTTTATCTGCTTCAGTGAAGTAACACTTCCACTGCTATGGGAAAAAATAAAAAAAAGATGTACGAATATATTGACTATTACCAAGGATAGTGTTGCAGTAAAAATGGTGGCAAAGGTTCAGTGTTAATACAAGTAAAATAATAATAGCACCCTGTTTTCTGGTGAATAATAATGTAAAGTTCACGGAAAATAATAAATTTTAAAAATACATGACATTCAGTGCTATAAAATTGAAATATATCTTTCAAAAATTAAAGAAATAAAGGTTACAGATAGTCTTTGAAATTATCTAATCCTCCAAGTAGGAAGTTAATGAATGTTTTAATACCAGTTTTCATACATTCATCTTGTGCATAAATTTCCAAGTTGGTTATTGAACACAAAAGTAAAACTTTTCAAAAGGAAAATGTATTTTAGAACCTTTGGTTTCTAATGTTGTTGTTATTTGGGATGAAGAAGAAACAATCAAAGCTCAAACGTATGCAATATAAAGGAGCAATAGTGGGTATATTAAATCTAATTTTTAAAAAATGTTTATGTTTGAGAGAGAGAGAGCACACGCACAACTGGGAGAAGGGCACTGAGAGAGGGGACAGAGGATCCAAGCCAACTCTGTATGCTGATAGCAGAGACTCGAACTCCCAAACTATGAGATCATGACCTGAGCCAAAGTCGGAAGCTTAATTGACTGAGCCACCCAGACACCCCACTGTCATTGATCATTTTAATGCATGTTTCTATACATAAATATGTATCTTTACTTAATAACTTTGGGGTTTGTTGCTGTCGTTAGCAAGTCATATGGTCTTTTAGTTGCCAGAAACTGATAGATGAACATAAGCCCTTCCAAAACGTATCACTAAACCCTAATGAAAATTAACCCATAGTCTTTGTTTTATAGTTTTTCTTTATTTATTTTTTAAATCTACTCTCGGCAACTTTCAAATACTTTCAAATAATACTTAGTATTGTTTTTTTATAAAGGACTTTTATTTATTTTGAAAGACAGTGTGAGTAGGTTAGGGACAGCGAAAGAGGGGAGAGAGAGAATCAGAAGCAGACTCCACACTGTCAGTGCAGAACTCGATGTGGGGCTCGAACTTGTGAACTGTGAGATGATGACCTGAGCCGAAATTAAGCGTCTGCCACTTAACCGACTGAGCCACCCAGGTTCCCCTTAATAGAGTATTATTAACTGTAATCACCCACACTGTACATTACATTGCCAAGGCTTATTTATTTTACAACCAGAAATTTGTACCTTTTGACTCTCTTCATCCATTTCACCCAAACCCCACCTTTTCCTTTTGGAAACCAGCAATTTGTTCTCTATATTTATATGTTCAGTGTTTTGTTGCTGTTGTTGTTTTGTTTTAAGATTTCACATGTAAGTGAGATCATATGGCATTCGTATTTCTCTGACTTATTTCTCTTAGCATAATGCCCTCAAGGTCCATACATGTTGCTGCAGATGACAAGATTTCCTTCCTTTTTCATGACTAAATATTTTGAAATATATAAATTTTCTTTATCCATTCATCCATTGATAGTCACCTAGATTGTTCCTATGTGTTTGCTACTATAAAAAAAGTGCTGCAATGAACATGAGACTCCATATGACATCTATGCCAAAAAAGCAAAGCAAGAAAGTTGAAAGTAAGGACACAGAGTAGCAGTTTTATGCTGATAGATACTGTAGGAACCAAGGACAGAAATATGAAAATAAAATATTGGGAAATTTCGAATAAGAATGTTACATAACATGTACTGTAGTTTCACACTGGCTTAGGATAGTCACATTTCATCCCTATATGCCCTTTTCCATTGATTGGGCTGACAACTAGACACTTAACCTAAATTTTCTATTTTTTTAAAGTTTTATTCATTTATTTTTGAAAGAAAGAAAGAAAGAAAGAAAGAAAGAAAGAAAGAAAGAAAGAAAGAAAGAAAGAAAGAAAGAGAGAGAGAGAACACAAGCGGGGGGAGGGGCAGAGAGAGAGAGAGGGAGACACAGAACCCGAAGCAGGCTCTAGACTCAGCTGTCAGCACACAGCCCTATGCAGGTCTGGAATGCGTGAACTGCGAGATCACGACCTAAGCTGAAGTCGGATGCTCAACCCACTGAGCCATCCAAGCGCCCCTAAATTCTCTATTTTCTATATATGTTGTGTATTGGCAATTGATAGAATGTAGTTGATACTTAACGTCCAACCTACTGAATAAATACATGGGAGATGGTAGTTTTCTTAGCATAGAGAGCTCATATAAATAAATATGTTTGTTACTTTTATAATATTTGTTACACAAGAACACCATCATAGATTTCCCTTTAAGGTAAAAATGAATAATAAACATTTATGAAGCCATCTAATTTAAATACATTTTTATCAGTAAAGCACAGCTATTAATTGAATAAATTTTGAGTGCATTAAAAACCAACAGCAACAACAAAATTTATGATAAACTATTTTTGAGAAATATGTTAGTTTTGTTTGGATAATGAGATCTGGGCTTGTATGATTAAGCATTAAATTAAAATTATATCATCATCCTGACTTTGTAATAATAAGGAAGGTATGCACTTATATTGCCTTGTTATTAGTCCTTTACAGGCATTACTTTCAATCTGCACAAAGATTTGCAAGAAACATTCTCCTTCTGAGAGGCTTCTCACTTCAAAGCCATATAACAATTATGAATCTTTACACAATTCAGATTTCACCTCCTTCATGTTCATGCTTAACACCACAAGAAATCCTTTAGCACTTAGAGCTTGTATGGTTATATAATATTTTCCTAACTCTGTTTTATTTACCCACTACATTATACAATATTTGAGTAGAAGAATGCCACTTATTTATTTGTGTTCACTATATAGCAAAGTCCTTTATAATGTTATTAATTATAATATTATTAGCACCTGACACTTGGTAATTTTCATTCCAATTGTATGAGGAAGGTGTTAACAACATAGTTTTATAGGTAAGGAACCCAAGGAAGATAAATACTAAGTTATTTCCTCAAGGTCTATAGCCAGAAGGTGTTTGCCCAGTTATCTGACTTCAAGGAAAGTGACCTCAGAGCTCTTGCCTTAACCACTGTGCTCTACAATAAGTTCCTGTTTGAGATTCTCCTTGGAATTTTTATTTTATGTCACCCGATGGCTTTAGAGAGTCATTTTATTGCCTTTTAAGTGGGACAGACTAATTCTTACCGTCTTGGAGTTTATAGTCTAGAAGGGGAACAAACTAAATTAAAAACTAGGATCAATAAAATAACTGTTATCATGGATTGAGTTTGAATGTAAGAGTATAGCAAATAGATTTTAAAGGGCAGTAGGGTGTGTTCCTAAAAAGACCTTGGGTTAGTCTAGTTCAACCCATTCCTCTGTCACTCACTAACTAGGCTTGTCTAGCTGAGGCAAAATAATTCACTTCTGGGATCTCATTTCCTCATTTGTAGGTCGAAGCAGCTAGAGGTAAGGAGGAAATAAATGGAAAACACGATTGGGCAGGGATCAGACCATGTTGGCATTTAAATGGCCCTTTCAAGGAATTTTAATTTTTATCCTCTAGGATAGCTAGTTTGAATGATTTCAGACTTGAATGCACATCCAAATTACCTACAGAGGTCACTAAAACACAGATTACTGGGCTGCGCTCAAGAGCTTTAGATTCAGTAGGCCTAGAGTGTGGCTTCAGATTTTGCATTTTTAACAAATTCCCAGGGGATGGTGATGTTGCCTAAAGAGCCACTTTAGAGTCTTAAGTGAAGGAGAAAATCATTTTTATTTATTTGGTCAACGGAGTGAGAAGAGCAGATTTGGGTGCTAGAAACACGATTTCATCTGTGCGGGGCATAGATTGCAGAGAGACAGCACTGCAGGTAGCACTGGTGAGTGGGCTACTTCAGTAGATCCAGAGCTTAGGTGATGCAAAATCTGGGATGATGGTCATAAGAACAGAGAGAATGGTATGGTTGAGATATGCTTACAGGCAAAATCAATAAAAATGGTGATAGAAGTTGTGGAGTGGGGGAGATTGGGAAGAAAAGGAAGAATTTGAGATAGTTTTTTTCTCTAGTTTCTGTAATTGGCTCTATGATCAAGATATGACCTAGAGTCCATGGGATTGAGTTAAGGGAGGAGTCCACAAACTTCTGTGAAAGACCTGATAGTGTTTTAGGCTTTACAGGCCATATGGTCTCTGTTGCAGCTATTCAACTTAGCTGTGTGTGAAAGTAATCACATGGAAAATGAACTGTTGTAGCTATGTTTCAATAAAACTTTATTTATAGACACCAAAATTTGAATTTCATATACTTTTCATGTTATAGAATATTATTCTTTTTTTTTTTTTTTTTTTTTTTTGCCCTACAGTATTAGCCTGCAGGCCAAAGTCTACTGACACCTGGTTTAAAGGATAAACTAAAAAAAATAAACTTTTGATGCACTCAATTTGAGGTACCTCTGGGACATGATGGAATATTCAGGGCTATAAGGCAAGGAGAGTTTAAGCAAGAACTAGAGCTTCGGTATTCATTTAATTTTAGGTTGAAGACAAAAAGATAAATGAGATTTCCCAAGAATATTACAGAAAATGAGAAGAGGGAAAGGACAGAGCCTTGAAGAAAGCTAACACTAAAGAAGAAGGCAAGGCAGAATGCTGAGGAGGTGACCAGAAACAAAGAGATAACAGTCAAAAGAAACAAAAAACAAAAAACAAACAAACAAAAAAAAAAAACCCACTAAGACAAGTTTCAAGATGACAGTGTGACAGTGGCCACTTCTCATGGAGAAGTCAAGAAAGATAAAGACATAAGTGTATTCATTGGATTTAGTAATTTGGAGGACAGTCGGCCATAATTTAATTTAGAACAATTTCAGTGGAGCTGTTTGTCTGTATCCTAGTGATCACAACTATGTCTGAGGTTAGGCATTATTATAAATATTCAAGCCTTTTTACTAAAAATAAATATAATTTATTAAACAAAGAGCTATGTTATTAAGTAGCACAATGTAAATGCAAAGAAAAAAAAAACAAGCGTCATAACAATTAGCTTAGAAGATGCTTGTAATTAAGAGGGAAACTCTAGAGCCAACTCTAGAGCCAGACTGTTTGGGTTCACATTCTAATTTTGTCCTATCCTGACTGTATGACCATTATCTATCCTACCTTTTTATTTGTAAAATGCAATCATTGAAAAGATTAAGTGTGTTAGTTTCTTTTCTTTCCTTTTTTTTTTTTTTTTTTTTTTTTGAGAGAGAGACAAAGAGCAATTGGGGGAGGGGCAGAGAGAGAGGGAGACAGAATCCCAAGCAGGCTCTGCACCATCAGCACAGAGTAGGATACAGGGCTCAAACTCACAAATGTGAGATTATGACCTGAGCTGAAGTCAAGAGTTGGACACTTAACCAACTGGGCCACCCAGGTGCCTCTGCATTAGTTTCTTTTTAAAGCACTTACAAGATATCTGACAAATACTTAGCACTATATAAATGTGGTTAAGTAAATGATAGATAAATAATAGATAATAAGATAGATAGATGATAGATAGATAGACACAAAATTCCCTTAGTTACTTTGTTTTACACATCACCATCTCTCCCCTCCCATTAGAAGAGGAGTTGTTTATAAAAATGGAGAAAGTATAACTTTCTTCTTTTGTATATAAACCTTCTCCCATCCAGATGTTGGCCATCCTTCTGTGTCCTCTCTCAGCTCAAAGGTCTTTTCTTAATCACAACTTCACTTGTGTTTAATACTCAGAGTAGTTCAGTTTTTTCATGAATCGAGAATGATTCCACTACTCTGATGGTGGTGGTGGTCGTGATTGTGGTGGTGGGTTTCTTCTGTATTTCTTTAGTTGCTATGTTTGGAATCTGTTCTTGAAAGAATTCATACATGATTGTCACTTTAAATATAGAGTGTTGCAAGTACTTTGTATATTAGACTTTTACCGATTACGAGATGTTTTCCCAGTCTGAAGAAACTTTTCTCTTTCTGAAAAGATCTCAGTTCAATGGGGACTATATATATATTTGTTGATATAAATAGTACTGTTCTGTAGAAACCACTTTATTTTACTTTCAAAGACAGGCTTCTGGCTCAATCATCCTTTTCAATTTTGTTCTTGAAACCCATAGTGACTGTCAAATGTGCAAACTATCTTATATAATACATTAATGACAATATCCCTTAGAAAAATCAAAACCCAGAGACATGAATGAGACATGAGGAGTTTATTCAGTTACAACAATTACATTAAATGTATTTATAAAAATTATACTCCAAGGCAGTATCCATCCCACATGCCTGCTTTGTAAAACATCTATGAGTAGTTAAGAGAATGAATGAATCTAAGTCAATTGGTTCATTTAGAGAAGTAGTATGTATAATAGTTGGAGGCTCAAACTCTAAAATCTTAAACCTATATCCCTCTTAATAGTTCTGTGATTTTAAAGTGTTTTTTTTTACCATATTAAAAATTAAGTTTACTCTTCTATAAAATAGGGGCAATTTATTTTTATAAACAAAACTGCCTAATAAGAGAAAAGGAAATAATGCTTATAAAATGCTTTATATCGTGATAAAAATAAATTATTCCATTTTGGAACCTTCTCTTTCTATCAATTTTTATCTCACTTGCCTATTATGTTATGTGGCAATATAAGAACTGTGGGCTATTTCTCAAAGAGTAGTTTTAACATTGAAATGATCTAAGTACCTACTATCACTTCAAGAAAATGTATCTAGAGAAAATAAAACTTTTATTGACCACATTGTAAGAAAATTAGCTTATCTTACTTAAGAAAAGATTCTATATTCTAAGAATACTAGTAATATCATTGCTCCTTCAGGGGACAAAATTTCACTTATGAAACTGAAAGAAGGAGGGATTCCATTTGGGCCTCTAAATATATTTAATCATAACCAACATTTATCTTGTTAATAAAAAGGTTTGAGAAAAAAAAAAAAAGAAATACTCTTGAAACCATGTTACAACATGGAGATGAATCTCAAATATTTGCAAATTATTTAAATCATCTAATTCCACAGTTTAACATATCAAGATCTAACTACCTGTCATAAAAGTCAAATTTCTCTTTCTCCATGTATTTCTATAGATGTATATGTATATAGATGTATATATACACATATATATGTGTGTATGGATACACTCCACCCTACATATTATTGACAGTGTTAAAAACATATTATTTCTCCTGCTGTTTTATAGTATCTCTTTATTTCAAAATTTTATGTGCTATCAGTAAAGGATTTATTTTATTTTGCATGAGCCCTATTTTAAAATATTAATGTTTCAGATGCCTGGGTGGCTCATTTGGTTGGGAATCTGACTCTTGATTTTGGCTAGCTTCATGTTTCCAGGATCAGGAGATCGAGCCCCACTCAGCCAGAGCCTGCTTAAGATTCTCTCTCTCTCTCCCTCTCTCCCTCTCCCTCACTTGCACTTTCTCTCTTTTTCTCTCTCTAAAATATAAATAGAGCGCCTGGGTGGCTCAGTTGGTTAAGCATCTGACTTCGGCTCAGGTCATGATCTCGCGGTCTGTGAGTTCGAGCCTCGCGTCGGGCTCTGTGCTGACCGCTCAGAGCCTGGAGCCTGTTTCAGATTCTGTGTCTCCCTCTCTCTCTGACCCTCCCCCGTTCATGCTCTGTCTCTCTCTGTCTCAAAAATAAATAAATGTTAAAAAAAAATTTTAAAATATAAATAAATAAATAAATAAATAAATAAATAAATAAAACAATACATAAAAAATAAATAAAATGCTAATATTCTAAGAATGGTAAGCTGGTGTGAAATAGTTAAATCAAAATGCTTTCACTTTTACTTGTAGTTGATAGCAGCTTTGAAGAGATGAGGTTTCTGACCGAGGTGAAGTGAATGGCATGTGATATCAGAGCAAGGAGGAATTTTTGAGATTTGAGTAAACCTGTGAGGCTTCCATAATGAGGAGCTTAGAACTTCATACAGTACTGAGAGCCTGGTAGAAGAGAGAGAAGAAATGAACAATGAAGAAGAAAAGTGAGAGTTGAAACATGCCAAAGACATGTTGCTACCTCATTCTAACTATTGATATAAAAAGACAAAATGGAACTCACGTTCTCCTCTTATACCTTCTTCCTATAATACATAGACCTCTGCTTCCAGGAAGAGTTAGATAGACTAGCACCCAATTTAGTTTCTTAATGAATCCTTCTGTGTTATCTTAAAAGCATATTATAAATTAATGGGATTGGTTGGTTTATCTGAAAATCTAAATTACCATTTTTATCATTATTTCTTTGGCAAAATATAATGGAAATATCAAACAACTAAACTGCAAAAGAATTTATATGCAGATAGTAAGTTTAGCCGCTTTATAAATTGCTATTTTTGAAATATGCAATCTACCTTGCAGCAATAGAAAAGATTAGTAAAAAAGGAATCCTCAGAATTCTTTCTGCCTTGGTACACTATTTGATGTACTTGCCTAAGTCATGCAAACCCAAGTGATTTAGAGCTCTCCATTCAAATCCACTAATCGCCGAATCCATGGTTCTACTCCAAGATCAGGACTTTTCAGCCTCTACATTGTTCACATTTTTAACCAGATAATTCTTAGTTCGGAGGAGGGGAGGGGCTTTCCTTTTGCATTGCAGGACGTTTATTAGCATTTCTGGCTACTAGTGTGCCAATACTATCTCTAATCAACCACAAATGTCTCCATATATTCCCCACCACTGGTTGAAAACCGCTATTTTAAATAAGAAAGCTTTTTATAATTATAAAATCATCATAAAGCTAGAAACTTGATGCCTGTTCTTTCAAATCATACAGCAGGTACAATGAGTAGCAAGCAAATTAAAATATCGGAAAGACACCTGAAGTCATTTCTTTAGAATAACTGAAAGTTCTTTGGTATTTTAAGATGTATATTACCACTAAATATAACATTATATGACAAGTTTGTTTTCACCCTTTTACAAAGCACTATGCACAAATAAATGGAAATAGTATTTGTGGCTTTTAGAATTTTCCCATTGAAATACAGATATTTATAAAAGATCAGATAAGATTCTTTTAGACATTTTATTTACTTCATAAAAATAGAGTACGGTATAAAATTAATCCATAAAATATGATAAGGTTGATGAAAGTAGCCCCTACATACCTAGTATTTCTGGGATCTGGTGATATTAAAGCAATAAGAACATCTTTCCCTTGCACATATTTTGTTATATGTGGGTTTTGAATAAGCAGTTAATTCCAGTTCTTTAACTTAAATGTTAAAATTATAATTTCAAGGTATTTGTCAAAAGGAAAATAGAATTTGGGATTAGTGTTTAATTGTAACATCCTTTTGAAAATTCCTCTCTTTAAAAATATTAAATTAGTTTCTAAAAGGAAAATTATAATACAGATAAATTATCTTATTATATTAGTAATTATTTTGTACCAATAAAGTTTACTAGCAGAATGAATATTAGTTACTATAAAAATGGCTACATAAGAGGGAGAAAAATATTTCTCTTACCTAACAAATTGTATTCTGGCATTCTGCCTTGAGCAGAGTTTTATTAAATAAATAAATATCATACATATTTTATATTGCACCAACATTTGCATACATTTTATTTGAATTTAATGGATAAAATAATTGCTTGGGTTTAAAGGGTTTATTTTTTGCTGGTGAGAAATGGGCTACAATTAAACATGGTTTGCATGAAATATGAAATTAGTTTTAATGATATTGTTTTCTTCACAGAGCACGCATCAGTCTTATGTGATTGCATAATTAACATTTGGTTCTCCTATAAAATATTGTAATTATGCATTATTTAGTCTCTTTACCTACAGCTATGATGTGCTTTAGAAGATTAACTCACTTTCCAAATATTTAGATTCCTGACTCTTTAGAACATATCCCACCTACACTGAGCATGAGCATGCATATGAATCCAAATGTCCTTAAGTATAACACAGTAATAGATACCAGAGAAATTTTACAAGAAAAAACGTTATGTATATAAGTCATATGTACAAACATATGTATATTATACATATGTCATAGTTCCTGCCAGCATGACAATGATACACACAGAGATTGACAAATTAAGGCCCTCAGACTAAATTCACCTTCCTGCCTCTTTTGTAAATAAAATTTTATTTGAACACAAGCAAACCTTTTGACTCACATATTGTTTATGCTTGCCTTTGTGCTACAATAGCAAAGTAGGATAGTTACTATGAAGGGCATAAGTCCTACAAAAGTGAAAATATTTACTATCTGGCATTTTACAGAAAAAAAAAAGAAAAAGGAAAAGAAAATCCTAATCGTTGATTTACCAGTATTCACCAGTATGTACAGACATAAAATGTATCAATATAGGTCACAGATAATTAGAAAGTAGGACAGTAAATAATAAATTGCTTATTGCCTTGTATAGGCAATAATTAAAACTAATGTTCATTAATGGAAGACATCAGCACTAGCTACCTTCATTAGAAACTATTCTGTGAAAGAAAAAGGACTTAGGCTGATTGATGAGGGCAGGTTAAAATATTGGTAATGAAATTCCATGGGAGAAGGACACCATGTGGAAGTGGCAAAGGGCAAGATATAGATATTCAGACAACAATGAAGAATTGATTTGAGCATGTGCATAGTATGTGTGCAGAAGAAAAAGAAGTTGGAATATTCTGAGCAGTGCTGCAGAGTACCAGATACAAGGCTGCCATAGGGGTCGTGCAAAGGTGACAAAATAAAACTTTGTTTTGGAATAGGAAAGGTAAAAATGGAAAGAAGGACTCACATATTAGGGAACTCAAATGATACTTAATATGTTAATGAAAAAGAAGTGGAAAAAATGCTTTGAAATTAAAAGTTTTGTGAGTTTGGAAGGCTGATGACATCTTGAACAAAAATAAACCGAATGGATCAGAATAAAACAAAACAAAACAAAACAAAAAAAAAACACCCAGAAGTTAGAAAGCAGAAGGTAAACTCTAGCCAGTGCCAAAAGTATCATGGGAGAAATGGTAGGAGGTAAGATTGAGACTTTGTGAGTAAGACAGTGGGAAGCCATCTAAGATTTTTTAGCAAGACAGCTATATGATTAAGTGTGTGTTTCAGAAAACTAATATATGCATTGGGGAGAAACTAGAAATCAAGAGATTACTTAGAAAGTTAGTGTAGCAACCTAAGAGAGAAATGGAGAGAACCTAAAACGAGCCACACACCATGGAATTGCAGGGAATGGTGTACATGGTTAGAGTACAGACTCTTAAATCCCTTACAGGAACTATGTCTTGTCTACTGTTATATTCAAGCTTTTTAAAAGTAGGCAGAATAACTAAGTGTTTCATAAATATTTACTCAATGCATAAATATACAGATGGGTGTTTCAAGTATCTCTAAGATTCTTTGGTCAAATTTGAGTTTAGGTAATATGAACTTTCAGTACTCTCTTTCTGCACAGTTGTATTTGCATTTCATCTGTTAAGATTGCTTACAGCATTCCATTCACTGGTCAGCTTTTCCCATCTCCTGCATAGAAATAAATGAGATAGCCTTGGTTCTGTAGCCGTTTACAACCTCTGTATTGATAATTGGATTCTGCAATAGCATTTCTTATAAAATAGTTAATTGCTTTATACCAAGTATTGGCAAACCTTTTTTGTAAAGAGCCAGATAATTAATATTTTAGGGCTTTGTGGGCCATATGATCTCTGCTGAAACTGCCCAGCTCTGTGGTTGTAGCGTAAAAGCAGCCATAGACAATGTGTAAGCTAATGAGCATGGGTATGTTATAATAAAAATTTACTTACAAAAACAAGCAGTAGATTATATTTGACTCTGGGGTCACCATTTGCTAATACCTGCTTTATATTAAAATGTGAGTATTGTGAATCAAATTCCTTAATATGGTAATTTGGTGTCTGTTCGATTGCATGGTTAAGAACTAAAAATGTTTAATACTGTTATTTCAAAGTGAGAAAATATTAAAAATTGAAAATAAAAAGTCATTTGGATTTTGCACACTGTGAAAGCAGAAAAGATTGTGAATATTACATTACAGTGTTATCATTAATACATATGGGCTACAAAACCAATTTTTTTACGTTATTGTGCATACAGAAAGTATTTTCGGGGGCGCCTGGGTGGCGCAGTCGGTTAAGCGTCCGACTTCAGCCAGGTCACGATCTCGCGGTCCGTGAGTTCGAGCCCCGCGTCAGGCTCTGGGCTGATGGCTCGGAGCCTGGAGCCTGTTTCCGATTCTGTGTCTCCCTCTCTCTCTGCCCCTCCCCCGTTCATGCTCTGTCTCTCTCTGTCCCAAAAATTAAAAAAAAAAAAAAAAAAAAAAAAAAAAAGTTGAGAAAGTATTTTCGTTTTGCTTTTAAAAATATTTTATCAAAATTATGGATGTTGAGAAGAGCTAATATGATTCTGGGCCAAAAATAGTGGTGTTCAAAGTGAAATCCAAGTACCTATCATTGAGCTGTCTTGGATTATGCTTTTAATTTCTTTGAGAGGAATAACATTGCCTATGTCAATGTTTTTAAACAAAAATTTTCTCCTCCTTCCTCTTTCTCCCTTTACTCCTCTTTATTTTTTTTTCTGTTTTTCTTCTTTTTCCTCATCCTCTGTTCTTTGTCTTAAGTGTTGAAAACTTGGATTTTTCTCTTACTACTACAGCTAAGTTACCCTGACGCTAGGTATTTAATGATTCTCAAACAAGGCCTCTTCTTCATTCTGGTTCCTGTTCTGCTCTTACATCTGCTCTCTTGCTTCTCTAATCTACAATTCTTTATAATCATAATCTAACCATAATACATGAATTTAAAAAGGAAGAAAACAAAATATGCGGCACTTACTCCGTGTGATAGAGGGACTTGGATTCCTAAGTAATCTTTAGATGCATGCTTCCATGCTTTTCTAATAGTTTTTATTTTTTATTATTTTTTAATTGAGGTAAAATGAGTATATATTGTAGGAGTTTGAGCTGTATATTATAATTCTGTATTTGTATACACTACAAAGCAATCACCACAATAAGTCTAGTGATCATTTATCACAATTGAGACCTGTCACCCATTTTGCCAACCTCCTCAACCTCCATCCCTTCTGATAATCAGCATGTTCTCTATGAGTTTGTTTTTGTTTTCATTGGTTAATTTGTTTTATTTTTACATATATAAGTGAAATAATATGGCATTTGTCTTTCTTTATCAGACTTATTTCACTTAGCATAATACCCTAAAGGTCCATCCATGTTGTCACAATTGGAGATTTCCTTTTCTATAGCTGAGTAGTATTCCCTCATATCTATCTATATCTACATCTAATATCTATATATCTGTATCTATCTATATCATCTATATATATCTGTAATCATATCTTTTTTATCAGTACATCCATTGATTGACACTTAGATTGTTTCCATTTCTTGGTTAGTATAAATAATGCTGCAGTGAACACAGGGTATATATATCTCTTCAAATTAGTGTTTTTGTATTCTTTGGGTAAATACTCAGAAGTGGAATTGCTGAATCATGTTAATTGTATTTTTAATCTTTTGAGGAATCTCCATTTGAGTTTTTATAGTGGTTTCACCAATTTACATTGCCACCAAAAATGTCCAAATATTCTCTTTTCTTCACATCCTCTCCAACAGATGTTATTTCTTGTCTCTTTGACAAAAGCCATTTTAACAGATCTGAGATGACATTCTCATTATGGCTTTGATTTGCATTTCCCTGATAACTAATGATACTGAAAATCTTTTCATGTGCCTGTCAGCCACCTCTATGTCATCCTTGGAAAAATGTCTATTTAGATCCTCTGTCCATTTTTAATGAGATTGTTTCTCCTCTAGGTGTTGAATTATATGAGTTCTTTATGTACTTTGGATATTAACTCCGTATATATGATGTGCACATATGTTCTTCCATTTAGCACCTTGCCTTTTGCTTTGTTGATGATTTTCTTTGCTATGTAGAAGTTTTTAGACTTAATGTAGTCCCATTTGTTTATTTTTGCTTTTGTTTCCATGCCTTCAGAGTCAGATCCAAAGAAACATTATTAAAACTAATGTCAAGGAGCTTACCATCTATGTTTTATTCCAGAAATTTTATGGCTTCATAAAATTGGCTTCTGAATTTTATGGCTTCTGAAGGACTTCAGACCTTACATTCAAGTCTTTAGTCAATTTTGAGTTAATTTTTGTGTATGGTTAAGATAGTGGTCCAGTTTCATTATTTGGTTTGTGGCTGTCCACTTTTCCCAATACCATTCATTGCAAACACTGTCCTTTTCCTATTGTGTATCTTTGACTTCTTTGTTATATATGAATTAAACATATATGTATAGGTTTATTTCTTGGCCTTGTACTCTGTTCCATTGATATATGTGTCTGCTGCTTTTAAATGGAATGTTCTGTATATATCTGAGTCTAGCTGGTCTAATGTGTCATTTAAGGGTAATGTCTCCTTATTGATTTTATGTCTGGACATCTATATATTGATATAAGTGGCATATTAAAGTTCTCTACTATTATTGTATTGCTGTAAGTTTCTCTCTTTTGACTATTAATATTTGCTTTATGTATTTAAGTACTCCTTTGTTGGGTGAACATTTACCAATATTATATGTTTGTGTTGGACAGACCATGTTATGCCCTTGTCTTTTGTATAATTTATTTTAAAGTTTATTTTGTCTGATATAAGTATAACCTATACAAGCTTTTTTTTAACTTTCCATTTGCATCTTTTTTATCCCTTCACTTTTTTTTTTAATTTTTTAATGTTTATTTATTGTTGAGAGACAGAAGAGAGTACATATGAGCATGAGCATGTGCAAGGGAGGGACAGAGAGAGAGAGGGAGGGAGGGAGAGAGAATCCCACGCAGGCTTCTGACACGGGGCTGGATGCCACCATGTTGAGATCATGACTTGAGCCACAATCAAGAGTTGGACACTTAACCGACTGAGCCACTCAGGCACCACCCCCTTTACTTTTAGTCTCTGTGTGTCCTTAGATCTGAAGTGAGACTCTTCAAGCAAGACCCATGTTTTGTTTTTTGTTTGTGTTTGTTTCCATTCATCCACTTTGTGTCTTTTGATTGGAGAATTACTCCATTTACATTTAAAGAATTATTGATACGTATGTACGTATTGCCATACTCTTTGTGGTACTTATTGCCATACTCTCATACTCTCAGTTTGTTGATTGTTTTCTGGCCATTTTTATAATTAGTCTCTGTTCCTTTTTCCTTCATTTGCTCTCTTCACTTGTGGTTTGGTGATTTTATTTAGTGTTATATTTAAATTCCTTTCATATTTCTTTTGTGTGTCTACTATAGACTGTTGTTGATTTGTGATTACCGTGAGGTCCACATATAATACCATGGGTAGATGGATAGATGGATGGATTGATAGATAAATAGATAGATATACACACATATATACAGTATATTTTAAGTTGATAGCATCTTAAGTTTGACACATTCTAAAATAACATTTTTATTTCCCTTCTCTACCATGTGTTCTATTTTTTATATCATATTTTACATATTTTCATTTTGTGTATACCTTAACTGTTGTAGCTATAGTTAATTTTACTACTTTTGTCTTTTAAACTTCATATTAGCTTTATAAGTGGTGAAGCCTTTACCTTTACTATATATTTATATTTACCAATGAGACTTTTACTCTCATATGTTTTGTTGTTACTAGTTATTCCCTCTTCTTTTTAGCTTAGAGAAATCTCTTCAACATTTTTTGTAAGACCAGTTTGTTGGTGATGAAATTTTTTTTTTTTTTTTTTTTTTTTTTTTTTTTTTTTTTTTACTTTTTGCTTGTCTAAAAAACTCTATTTCTCTTTCAATTCCAAATAAGAACCTTGCCAGGTAAAGCATTTTTGGTTGGAATGTTGTTTGTTTGTTTTTCCTTTCAGTACTCTGAACATGTCATCCCACTCCCTTGTGTCCTATAAACTTTCTGCTAACAAATATGCTGATAATCTTAAGATTCCAGTATATGTAAGAATTTGTTCTTCTCTTGATGCTTTTGAGATTCTCTCTTCATCTTTAACTTTGGACATTTTAATTATAATGTATAATTATAATTTGGATCCCTTTTTGTTTATTTTATGTGGAACTCTTTGTGCTTCCTGGAACAGGATTCCTGATGCCTATTTTTCCCATATATTAGGAAAGTTTTCAACTACCATTTCCTTTTTTTTGTCAAGTTTTTATTTATATTCCAGTTAGTTAACATACAGTACAATATTAGTTTCAGGTGTAGAATCTAACTATTCATCACTTACATGCAATATCCAGCACTCACCACAACAAGTGCCCTCCTCATTACCCATCACACATTCAGTTCATCCCACCACCCATCTCCCCTCCAGTAACCCTCAGTTTGTTCTCTATAGTTGAGAGTCTGTTTTCTGGTTTACTTCCTTTTCCCCCCTCCCCCATGTTCATCTGTTTTGTTTCTTAAATTTGACATGAGTGAAATCATATGGTATTTATCTTTCTCTGACTGAATTTCACTTAGCATCATACTCTCTAGCTCCAACCATGTCATCGTAAAATGACAAGATTTCATTCTTTTTATGCCTCAGTAATATCCCATTGTGTATATATATATATATATACTTTATTTTCTTTATTCATTTATCAGTCAATGGACATTTCGGTTCTTTCCATAATTTGGCTGTTTTTGACAATGCTGCTATAAATCTTGAGGTGCACGTATCCCTTCCAATCAGTAATTTTGTATCCTTTGAGTAAATATATAGTTGTGCAATTGCTGGGTTGTAGAGTAGTTTTATTTTTAACTTTTTGAGGAGCCTCCATACTGTTTTCAACAATAGCTGCACCAGTTTGCATTCCCACCAATAGTTCAAGAGAGTTTCCCTATCTTCACATCCTTGCCAATACCTGTTGTTTCTTGTGTTGTTGATTCTAGCCATTCTGACGGGTGTGAGGTGATATTTCACTGTAGTTTTGATTTGTATTACCCTGGTGATCAGTGATGTTGAGCATCTTTTCATGTGTCTCTTAGCCATCTGTATATCTTCACTGGAAAAATATCTGTTCATGTTTACTGCCCATTTTTAAGTGGATTATTTCTTTTTGGATGTTGGCTTTTATAAATTCTTTATATATTTTTCATGCTACCCTTTTGTCAGATATGTCATTTGCAAATATCTTCTTCCTTTCCAAAGGTTGCCTTTTTGTTTTGTTGATTGTTTTTTTCACTGCACAGAAGCTTTTTATCTTGATGAAGTCCCAATAGTTTATTTTTGCTTTTGTTTCCCTTGCCTCAGGAGAAGTTGCGATGGCCAATGTCAAACAGGCTACTGCCTGTGTTCTCCTCTAGAATTTTGGTGGTTTCCTGTCTCACATTTAGGTCTTTCATCTATTTTGAATTTATTTTTGTGTATGTTGTAAGAAAGTGGTCCAGTTTCATTCTTTTACATGTTGTCCATATTTTCCAATATTTGTTGAAGAGACTGTCTTTTTCCCCATTGGATATTCTTTGCTGCTTTGTCAAAGATTAGTTGACCAAATAATTTTGGGTTCCTTTCTGGGTTTTCTATTCTGTTCTATTGATCTATGTGTCTGTTCTTGTGCCAGTACCTTACTGTTTTGATCAGTCATTATTAATTTAAATAAACTAACTACTACTCTTCTCTCTCTCTTCTCCTTCTAGGACCCCTATAATGAATATGTTATTCTGTTTGGTGTTTTTGAACAGGTCCCTTAACCTATCTTGACTTTTATTATTATTATTATTATTATTATTATTATTAATTATTATTATTTTCCTTTTTCCTCTACTGATTGGGTCATTTCCACTGCCTAGTCTTCTAGGTTGCTTATCCATTCTTCTACTTAATCTAGTTTTATGTTGAACTCCTCTAGTGTGTTTTTTATTTCAGCTATTTTATTGTTTTATAATGTCTGTGACTGCCTTTGGTACTGTGTTATTTTTCTATCCCTTTCTAACTGTGTTCATCCATTCTCCAGAGTTCAGTGAGCATCTTTATGAACATTACTTTGAACTCTTATCTGGTAGATTACTTACCTCTGCTACATTAAGATCTTCTTCTGGGGTTTTGTCTTATTCTTTTATTTGGGACATATTCCTCTGTCTCCTCATTTTGCTTGATCCTGTTTCTTTTTTTGTTTGTTTGTGTGTTTTGCTTTTTTGTTTTTGTTTTTGGTTTGTTTGTTTATTTGTTTTGTATGGGGTAAAATAGCTATCTTCCTTAGTCTTAAAGGAGTGAACTTGCATAGTAGATAAACTTAAGGTTCAAACTTTTTTTTTCCCTGTTGGTTGTTTCTCAGACCTTTGTGATTATTTAAGTAGCCTAATTCATTCTTCAGAGGTCCCAGTTGTTGAGGGTGTGCCAAGACCTGTCAGTGTTCTAAAGGGAGGAATCTTAGTGCATACTCTCAGACTAATTGTAAGCCAGATCCTCAGGCAGCAGCTTTTAAGGCGTGTAAATATAGTCTTATGGGTTCATAATCATAAACCACACTGACTTTCAAACTTGGGGGATCTGGGCAACAGTTGTAAAAATTATGGCTTTAGATATATGCATAATCTCTTCTCTGGGAGATATCACTAAGGTGTGAGTAGGAAAAGAGTGAGCACTAGTGTGGTGTTTCTTTATTTAGGTTCCCAGGGGCACCTCTGATCTCTGGATATGTTCAGACTGAAGCTACAGAACAAGAAAATAGGCCTTTTTCACACAAATCCTGAGGGAGTGTTTCAGTCTACTATTTATGCAGTGTCCTGTGGCTGGTAGCCTGTCAATGTCTGTTTCTCCAAATGTTTCATACCCATGAGGCCCAGAAATGTAACCCCTATCCACAAAACCAGATTCTCAAGTGCTGTCTTCTGTGAGGGCTGTACATACATGCCAGCTGTGGTGAGATAGTCAGTGGCTACAGTACATGGGGGTGGAATGTTTGGCTGATCAGCTAGGTCTGAGCGGGTGGGCTGTGGCTATGGTGTGTGGGATCAGTGTAATCTGACTGAGCTAGCAGTGAGGGGTGAAGAGGTGAGAGGGATTGCAACAATGGCACCTGCTAGTTCTAGCAACAATAAGGCAGAAGGAAAATGCAAAATGGCACCTGCGAGAATCTCTGTCCTTAGAGAGGGTCTCATCATATCACTGCCTCTCTGACAGAGGGTTTAAGATTAACAAATAAGCTTCCTTTCATATGGTCTAAAAGCTTCAAACTGTTGCTTTAATGCTGGTTCCAGGCTGAGTGGGTTTGTGTGTCAGCCATTTAAGAGTGGATTTTCCATTCCCTATAGCACTATGATTTTCCTGGAAGTAAACCTATGGAAGTAAGACAGCTATGTTAGGGACTCATCTCTTCAATGCATTTGCCAACGGTTGGGTTGCCTGGTGTGGGACACAAACTACTCACTTTTCAGGGACAAGTTCTATAAATGAGATCCCTCCTGACTATGGTTTGCAGTGCCTGGGGTGTGATTTCTTCTGAAACCATGTCTCTCTGTCTCCTACCAGTCTCAGTGTGGCCCTTTTATTCTTTGCTATGGAGGTGCTGTTTGGCTAGCTTTCAGGTCCTTTTCATAGGGAGTTGTTCTATATATGGCTGTAGATTTGTTGTGTTCATGGAAGGAGGTGAGTTCAGGATGCCTTTATGCCACCATCTTAAAATCTCTCCTTGATTGATTTTCTTAGGAAAATATTCCTGTGTCTTTCATTTCCATTTATTTTATTTGTTTGCTTGCTTTTAAAGTTTATTTATTTATTTTGAGAGAGAGACAGAAAGAGATAGTGGTGGAGGGCAGAGAGAAAATCTCAAGCAGGCTCTGCATTGTCAACGCAGAGCCAATGTAGGGCTTAAACGCACAAACTGTGAGATTATGACCTGAACCCATACCAAGAGTCAGATGCCTAACTGACTGAGCCACCCAGGCAGCCTATTTATTTATTTTTAATCAAATTCAAAGAATGGATTATTTTCATTACCTTAGGGAGGCTGCTAAATATTGACACAAGTCACATTGTGTATCAAGTACAGTTAATTTCTCATATCCTATACAGTTTTATTATAATACATTGATTTTTATTCTTTGTGCTTTAAAAGAACTCTGGACAGTAGGTCCACTTGTTAGGAATATAAAATAGTTTGAATCAGAAGTTGGGATCAGAAGTTGTAACACTTTTCTGTCTTTAATTTAGTATCCTTATTCTACTAGATATGGTTTAGAAAAATAAGATTTAAAAGAAGAGTTATTGATCAACTGAGATTAAAATCATATTCAAAAGGCATAATGCCAGGACAAGAAACACAAAAAGAATAAGACAGTGATATTGAACTATAAAATTTAATATTCCATCCTATATTTGAATATACTATAACTTACTTATACAATAGAGTTTAGCTAATCTGTGCATGTGGAAGAAACGTCAATCTGTTAGTACCAAAAAAAAAACAAAAAGAAAAAAAAGAAAAGTAGATGTCTTAATAATGAAGGAAGATCAACATTTCTTCACTTAGGCCTCTGATTCTATAAAAAGGGTATGGCTTGAAGAAAGGATATATATATATAACAACAACAATTTCCTAGGGAAACAGTAAGAGTGCTGTGCTAAGGCAAGAATGGGATCTATATGGTAGGTTAGGAAAATAAAAACATCCATTGATGCACCCAATTCCTGGATTATGGTTTACTTTAGTTTATTATAAACTAAATTGAATCATTATTCCTGTTTTGTTTTGTTTTGTTTTTTCTCAGACAAAATCCTTAAAAAACTCTTTGCTTCTAAGGCAATAGGATTCATACACTTCAACTTACAGAAAATTGAGGGAATTAACTTAGTTGTTATCTTTGAAGAGGAAAAATGTTTTTATTAATGTAATTGCTACATATGATTGTCTGTTATTGTCATATTAATCACCGCAGTAATGGGTGCTATATAGGAACTTCACTTTGAATCATTAAGTGAATAACCCTTGTCAACCTCAGAGGTTCCCTAATAGATATATATTTTTTCTTTTTCACTGTTAATATTTCACTGTGTAATTACAGCTACCAATCCCTGTGCAGCTAATGACGGCAAAGGCCCCTGCTCTCACATGTGTCTGATCAATCATAATAGGAGTGCTGCTTGTGCATGCCCCCACTTGATGAAGCTCTCCTCAGACAAGAAGACCTGCTATGGTAAATTTCTTGGAGTTCTCATCTAAAATTTAAATTGAATTCTCTCAAATTGTATTAGCATTAAGATTTTCCTCAAAGTGAGCCAAAAGATATTTTTAATGTCCTTAAAAACATTTGAGGTAGTGCTATTTCCAGACTCTATTGATGATTCATCTACTTTGGGGAAGACTGACAAATTCTTTAAATATGTGATATACTGCACTTTGCTATTTATTACCTTATTCATTTTTTTCTTGCCGCTTTCTGATTTAGTGTGTTAGCAGAATTTATCTCTACAAAACAGGGAGATTTGTAAGTGAAAGTGCATTTTCAGAAAGTGATGATGTAGGTAACCCATGTAACAAAGAGGTACTCAATAGCTTTAATCTCTTCCTGCTCTTCTAAAGCTATTTTCACATCATTTTATAGGGGATTATCGACTTGAAGGGGTGAGAAGTGAAGTAAAATGGGTAACTTTGAAGTATTCCTAAAAAATATTTAAACAGCACGTTTAAACTAGAAAAAAATGATAATGAAATTTGTGAATGAAATCAGACTGTGGAGTTTTTCTGTTTTATTTTACTTTTAAGTAATTTTTATTTGCAGAGCAATTACTTTTAAGGACAGAAAAGAATATACTCACAAAATCTTCACTTAGGAATTTAGATACATGTCGATTTAATTAATTTTATATAATCATAGCATATCTCAACAACAATAATCTCAAAGAGAGCAATGAAATAATAGAATATCTGTGACTTCTTCTATTTTATTTCCTATTTTATAAACTCTGTTCAAGAAAAATGCCTATGGAAGTAAAATGATGCAACATCACTCACAATGTTACTACAGATTTACAAAACTTTATAAGAAAGCATGCTTTAACATTATTTGAACCTGAATTTTGATAGGGAAAATGTGAACATGACTTTTAAGTCCATGCTTAATTTTGTTTTACTCAGAGATAGTATAGAAAAAATACTCTTTGATTTCTTCAAAAATCATTTAATGCAATGCATTATTGTTCCAAAATATACAAAGAACAAATATGGTTGTTTGACATTTGTAGAGGTCATGTGTTTTAGCAATTGTTTAAAATTCTAAGATCAAATTGCTGAGAATTTCCTGTCATTTCTAACAAAAGAAAAATAATGGCAAGGATTCTAAGTTGTTTTACATTTGTTTCTATTAAGTATTTTAATTTAAATAATAGATAAGTCATTCCTGCCCATCAAATCTTGATTATGATTTTCTGGTGGTAAAATTCTATTAAGTCATCAACAATTAATATTTTAAAATTTCTAGATTGCTTCAAACTCGGCAAACTTATAAGAGGAAAACACTTATTTCTGTTTCTTTTCTAGAAATGAAAAAATTTCTTCTATATGCAAGGCGTTCTGAAATCAGAGGAGTGGATATTGATAATCCATATTTTAACTTTATCACGGCCTTTACAGTCCCTGACATTGATGACGTTACTGTGATAGACTTTGACGCATCTGAAGAACGTTTATACTGGACAGATATTAAAACACAAACCATTAAGCGGGCTTTTATTAATGGAACTGGATTAGAAACTGTTATTTCAAGAGGTAAGAGTTTTGCAAAATACAACTTAAAAAATGTTACTCAATTTGTAATAATCACAAGTCTCTTTTTTATTCTTTTTTCTATTATCCAATTCTATGTTGTTAATTGAAAGTTGGAATTGATTATTCAGAGATTTAATAATATGCTATGTCTTAGCAACTGTAGAATGCTATAATTATGTTGCACATAGTACTCTAATAACTAGAAATTTAGTTTCACAGGAAAAAAAATTCAAAAGGGATCTCCTTAAAATTTACAGACTTCTAAACAAAAATATTTGAAGATTCCTTTCTGCTGATGGGGGAATTATAGTTAGGGCACACAGAAAATATAGGACTTTGGAAAGGACTGGGCTTCCCTCTCTGAATCAAGCTTATTATCAACTTATTTTGCATAAATTTCTACAGAACTAGACTCCACAAATAAGACTATTCATATCCACCTCCTGACCTAGCAGATGGAATCATAGGTTATTGGTAAATGTTGTTAACTTAGCCATTAAAAAAACAAGTAACTTCCCCAAAATGGAAAACATAGTTGAAGTGAAGTGAAACATACATGCAAATGCAGTGGTTAAACTCTAAATATTTAACATTGAATTATCCTAATCTTTTTAAAAATTTTGTTAAAGTGTGATTTCTTGGTCTGTTGTTGTTGTTGTTGTTGTTGTTGTTATTTTAGTGTAACTTAATTGAGTATCTGCTCTTTTTCACTACTGCAAAACCAAACAAGACATTCCTGTTCAATTTCCTGCTCCATAAGCATGACAGAGTGATTTGGAAAAAATAGAAGAAAGGGTGATCAGTAATCCATATAGATATATCAAACTCTCATGTTTTGAAGCATACTAAAATTTTTAAATCAGGCCTTATTTGAACAAGGATCAATCCCTTAGTGAAAGCAATAAGAAGTACAGGTTTTAAATTCACTGGTTTTCAAGAGTTTTCCACATATCATACTTAGAAAGCTGGCTTGAGTACCACTAGTAGATCTGAGAGTATTTGACCACTAAAGTGCTTTTTTATTTATGCTAGCTCTTTATTCATCTAAGTTTAGTACTGTTAAGGCAACTTACATGAATTGGTTATAAGCTTTTTCAAATATTTATTTCAAACTTGCCATAAGAAAGGAGCCTTTCTAAAAAGGCTAATGCAAAGACTTCTTCTTTGTACAGGATTTTTTTTTTTTTTACAGAGGTAATATGGAATGATTGGATAACCACTGTTAGACTAGGTAATGGTCTTGAAAGATCAGTTAAACACCTTGAAAGATCAGTTGAAGGATATTAGGTGCTTCCCAAGACTGACTGTCAGGTAATCTTCTCATAAGAAATTCATCAATGTCTAACAGAAAATTGTTAAGCACTTTATCATGAATGAGAAATCCTTACCAAAAAGCTTTGTGAACTGTATGAAGTAAAAGACGTGATACCTCAGGAAAATATGGGGACAATTTTCTGTCTGTAATTATAGATTGATAGCCAGTAGTAATTTGGAGTTTGTCTTTGAGAAAATCTCAAAGACTTATTTTCATTTAAGAAACTCTATTTATAATTATTAACCAAAAATTGAGCCATGAAATTTTCTAACTAACAATTAATTCATATATTCATTAGGATCAACAATCGTTAATTGGGTTATTTTGACAAATATTGGAATACTTTATATAAGATAAGAAATTGAAAGAGGATCAGTATTGACTGAGCATAGAACAAGAGGACACACTATATACAGGTTGATCGAGGTAAAGAAATAAATAGAAACCGAATAATTCCAGCCTTTACAGGTTGTTGATTTTTATGCTAGTACTGAAAATAGTGAGAACTAAGGAAATGTTTTAAGGAGGGCACAGCTATATAGTTAGGTTTGCCTTTGGAAAAGATATTCTAGCTTTTAGATTTAGTAGAGAATTGAAGAGGTCTCAGGTAGGGGGTAGGTGGGCCATGGACTCTGGGAGACTAGTTTACTGGCTGCTATAGTGGCTTTAGTAAGAAGTGATAGAAACCTGGACTAGAAAGGAAACAATAGAGATCAAGAAATGTGGGAGAATTATAGAAATATCAAAGAGTGAAAATATAAAGGAACTTAATTGGATATGAAAGTTGAGGAATAGGCATTGTCAAGGATAAGTCCTTCATTTCTGGCTACCCTACAAGTTGAATGAAGTTGTGATTTCCTTTCTTCCAGAGTGAAACCTTGTTAAGGCCTGATTTATCTTTCCATTATTAGAAAGCTTGAGAGGAACTTTTGACAGTTCAGCTTGTGAGCTCATCAAAGTATCTCAAATCCTGCCAGTAATTGTACTTTATTTTATCCTTTAATCTTTTAGATTCCCTAAGAATGTCTGTCTGACCTTTCTCTTACTTCTTACATGTCAGCCTCTGTATTTTCTTACTTTGCTATCCTTCTTCTACTGGACTTTTTCTTGAGAGATGCTTTCTTTCCTTATCTTCCTTAGCCTAAGTCTAACGTGAAACTTGCTTCAAAAATCAGACTCTACATTTGTCTATTGCCCCAAGCAGACCTTTTTTTTTTTTTTTTTTTTTTTTTTTTTTTCAGAAAAACACTGAAGCTCTTTGGGTCAAGCCTTCATGAAGGGGTCTAGAAATAGTTTGCCTGTTTTGTCATTTTCCATATCCTGAAGTACTAAGCTATTCTTAATTTATGTACTACCTACAAGAGCTATTTGTTATATTTACTTGTACAAGGTACACTTAATTATAAGCATAAATACTAACACATGACTGTAGGCTCATTCATAGTATAAATTAACAAATATTTATTACCGTATGTATATTTGTCCCTTTCACAAAAACCAAAAATAATTTTATTCTAAGAAAAAGTAACTAACAATTCATGGCAAATGTTCTTGCTAGTGGTCTGTGGCCTGACTCTCTGGTGGTAATTAATTCTTATACTTGAGTCACTGCTTGGTCCAAATATTTTTCAATTATTTATACTTTCAGGTTTATTTTGCTGATGTGATAAATAATATCAGCTGCCATTAATGGGACAAGCACCATTATCTCATATAATCTTTCCAAACCTATAATTAAGAATTACTTTTGTTCTGCAGAGGAGAAAGCTTAAAGTCCTAAAAGCTAAAACTCTGTCTCAGAAATAAAATGAGGAAACAATGGGGGCACATTCATACTTAGGACTGTATGAT
Organism: Panthera pardus; assembly: GCF_024362965.1. Lineage (NCBI taxonomy): Eukaryota > Metazoa > Chordata > Mammalia > Carnivora > Felidae > Panthera > Panthera pardus. The sequence goes on from NW_026526655.1 coordinate 89,227,339, forward strand.
TACAGCTCCCATCATCCTCATTACCCTACAATAAGAGAATTTGGGACTTCATCCCAAGTAGCTGGGTGTTGTCCTTTTATACTCATTTGCCTCTCCTGAGTGTTCATAATCTTACCCAGGATTATTGTACTATACTGGATACAAGATTGTCCCTCCCCCAGCTCTAAATAACATGACAAGAAATTCACTTGCAATTAACATAGGAAGAAAAAAAAAGAAGACATTAGTTAATACACCTTAAAGTTCCTTATATAGACCGGGAGTAAGACAGTTGAGTTTCACATTTGTATCTATTCCACTTTCATCTATCATTTATTCTCCATACAGTGCTTTGAGGTCAGTGCTTTGAGGTAAATGTTACTTTTTGCTTTTAAAAATGAGGAGGCATTTACTTCAGGTTTGCCATGGTAGGAAATACCAGAGCTTTGTTACATCCTAATTGGATTTTGACTCTAAAGTTGTGCTATGTTTCCTCCTGAGAATCCCTTCCTTTTACAAATAAGGAACTTCAGCAAGTAGAGAGCAGAAACTTTATCGTAACCACATGGTTTGTACAAATATTTCTTTCCAATGTTCACTGAATATACACTCAGCATACTCAGCAGAGTTCATTTAGTAGTACCTGGGTGAAGTATGGGGTCATTCCATCCCAGTGTCAACAGTTTTACTGGTTTTCTGAAATATGAGAAAAAGATTTTAGAAATACGTTGGCAGTTTTATTAGATTCCAAGCTACTGTCAATAAAATTTTGTTTTTTATTAGGAAAATCTCCTGGTGTGCCTCATTATTCTAAGGTAAAGTATAAATTTTTCATCTTTGGAAAATTAAGGACTCAACTTTGGGCAAATACAATTGATTCAGCAAAGTATTTTTTAGTACTAGAGTCATCTACCATCTGAATGAACTGGACTGTTAAGTTGAGTTAAGCAGATGCTAAAATGAACAAAAGGAAGATTAATATGAATTAGAAGTATATCTATTTATAAAGAACATTCTCTTACATGGTAGGAAATTATCATATAATCATATGCTTTTTTAACTACAAAAATATAAACCACTTCAAATGCCAACCTTTTGATCACATTGCTACTATATAAAATTTAATTCTCAATAATACTTTGAATCTAATTGGACCTATTTCAGAGTAGATTTCCATTATTATTTGAAATTGTTATCCACTTCTGCCAACAATTATTTTGTCAGTGAGTACTAACGATTCACTCATTCCCTCTATTTTGCAAAACACCATATTTAATATGGTAATAAAAATGCTTAGAAAAAAAACTATTATGAAAATTGGTCCAGAGAGATTGAAAGAAATGAAAACAGGTCAGTAATAACAGTGAGATCTAGATTTTGGAACCAGGCCTTGAATTAAAGTAGAAAGTTTGGATAGGGAACATCTGTTGTTTTGCCTCTTTCTGAGTGGGATTTCAATTTTCACTTTCACCCAGGAAAGCCTTTTATGGAAGAATGTCAACATCTGTGATTTAAAAAAAAGAGAGAGAAAAGAAAAGAAACAAAGAAAGACAAAATCACACCTATAAATGCCATTCCATTGAGAACTATGTATCTACAGCAATGTGTGCTAATTGAGTCATACTTCCTATCTTTTTTCTTTACCTTTTAGTTAGAAGAATAGAATTTTCTTTTATTTTTTCCCCATAGGCTTTATATATGTATGGATTCTATATGTGGACCATTAGATGAGTAGAAAGATGGCTTTATTTAGTTAAGACAGTTCGTAACCTCAGGGAGCTTCATATCTGGTAAAAGAATGAGATATAAACAACTAACTAAAATATAAGGCTACATGAAATATAAAGTTTAATAAGGTGTCAGGTACTTAGGAAATTAGCACAAGGAGTATTAAGTTATTATATGGAATTACCTAAGTAATTACCTAATTACTTTAGGAAGTAATATTCAAACTAGACCTTTGGGGAACCAGTAGCTTGATCAATCCAGGTTGAGATATCATGAGGTACAAAGCTCTGGACACTTTCCATGTAGAAAGGTGCAGATAGTGAGCGGTAGCTAGACCTTCCAGAAGAATAACTTAGAAGGTTAATGTGACAGCACATCAGAGAAGGTCTTATGTCAGGATGAGCAGCAGTTTTGTATTTTTGTATTTTTTTCCCTAAAGGCAATGGGAAATCACTGAAAATTTTTATAGATGTTTATAGGTGATTCAGACCCTTTTGAAGATAAATCAGATAGAAATCTGAAATATTGAAAAATGATAAATTATAGATAAGAATACAGCTAGAGGGGCACCTGTGTGGTTTAGTCAGTTAAGCATCAGAGTCTTGATCTCGACTCAGGTCATGATCTCATGGTCGTAGAATCAAAACCCATATCCTACTCCACACTAACAATGCAGAGCCTGCTTGGGATTTCTCTCTCTCTCTCTCTCTCTCTCTCTCTCTCTCTCTCTCTCTTTCTCTCTCTCTTTCTCTCTCTTTCTCACACACACAAACACACACAAAATAAATAAACTTAAAAAAATTACAGCTAGGAACTTAAATGTTCTAAATCTAGAGTAAAAACTAGACTAGAACAATGAGAGGTATAAGAAGGTGACAGACACCAAGCGTGTGGTAGATATAGAAGTAATTGAACCTGATGACTGGGAGAGAGGTGAAGTTAACCAGATAATTGGAAAGATATTGGAGACATTGATCTAGATGAAAATAAAGGAGACAGCCTTACTTTAAACATTTTCCCAAATCAGCAGCATATCTAAAATACAAATAATTATAGGTTTAGGAGATTGAGATGTATATTCTCTAGGAAAAACAACAACAACAACATAGGTTTGGGATACATACATATGTGTTAAACCTAAAACAAACAAACAAACAAACAAAACAAGACAATGATAAACACTAAATTATTCAGAGTTGAAGAAGCATAAAATTAGTGAGGGTGTACATAGAAGGCTCCTAAAGTGTTTTGTAATATTCTCTTTCTTAGGCTGTTTCTTAATTTGCATACCATGTATTAAATATGGTAATATATGTGTTTGTGTGTATATAGTTTCTCATAGTTGCAACAAATGGGATGTTTAATATTTACCAAGTTCCCTTGAGACAGCTTTCAAAGATATTACCAATTTGCTTTTATTTTAACATGGCCCCTTAGAACAGATATGTAATTGCCTAGAAGCTCATTTCAAATGAGTTTTGATTGGATATAACCATATCTTTCCTCAGAGAATTATGAGCATTGGGATCCCCTCCTTTTTTGAAGACATACATGATTTTGGGTAAAAGCCTAATTTAGGCCTACCTCCAAGATGCTGGTGTCAGCAAGTCCACTGCATAGGGGAAAGAAGGAAGGAAGGGAGGCATGGAGGGAGGGAGGGAGGAAGAGAGAAAAGAAAGAGAAAAAAAAGAAAAGAGAGAGAGAGAGAAAGAAAAAAATAAATTTCATAAGCAGAGAATTGACAACCATTGTGCTGTATTTATTTATTTTTTTCATTTGGATTTATCTACACCTCAATCAGTTTATGTGGTTACCCATTCCTCTTTCATCTAAGGCCTTTTCTTCTTTTATCATTTTTCTTTTTTCTGAATTATATCCTTTAATATTCCTTTAGTTTAGTGATAACCTAATATATTTTCTGAAAATATATTTATTTAGCTTTTGTTTTTGGAAGATATTTTTTAATCGTGGTAAAATACACATAAAATTTATCATCTTGACTCTTTTTAAGTATATAATTCAGTAGTTTTACGTACATTCACATTGTGAACCAATCATCAGAACTCCTTTCATCTTGTAAAACTGGAATTTATAGCTATTAAACAACAACTCCTGATACCCCCTCCTCCCAACACCGGGTAATTTTACTCCCCAAGTTTCCATCATTCTACTTCCTTTGTGAATTTAACTGCTCTAAATGCCTCTTAGAAGTGGAATCACACAGTATTTGTCTTTTTGTGAAGGGCTTATTTGACACAGCTTGATATTTTTAAGGTGTATCCATATTGTGGCAAGTGTCAGAATTTATTTTAAGGCTGAATAATATTCCATTTTATATATGTATCACAATTTTTATACATTCATCCATTGATGCACATTTGGGTTATTTGTACCTTTTGGCTACTGTCAGTAATTCTGCTGTGACCGTAAGTGTGTATTCAAGACCCTGCTTTCAATTTTGGGGAGTATATACCCAGATGTGGAACTTCTGGATTCTATGGTAATTCTATTTTTAATTTTTTGAGAAACTGCCATGCAGTTTCGCACAGAGGCTGCACCATGTTACATTCCTACCAACGTTATACAGAAAGGTCCCAATGTCTCTACAACCTTGTGAACATTTGGATGTTGTTGTTGTTATGTAGCCATCCTAATGGGTGTGAGGTGGTTTCTGATTGTGATTTTGATTTGCATTTCCCTAATGGTTAGTGATGTTGAACATCATTTCATGTTCTTCTTGGCCATTTATACATCTTCCCTGGACAAATGACTATTCTATTCCTTTACCCATTTTTTAAATAAATATTTTTGTTATTGTTGAGATGTAGCTGTAAAGATAATTTTGTTGAGTACAAATTTCAAGTTATTTTCTCTCAACCCTTTGCTGACAGATATTATTCCAACAACTTTTGCATTTTTTGTTGCTATTGAGAATCTCCATGTTTATCTAACTATCATTCTTTTTTTGGTGTTGTGTCTTTTCTCTCGAGATGCTTTTAACATTTTTTCTCTGTCTTCATGGCATTGTTTTTATTTAGGCCTCTAGAGTCTGTTTTACTTCCTATGGGATGGTGTATTTTTATCAGCCCAGGGAGGAAAAAAAAACCTCAAATATTGTCTCTGACCATTTTCTCTAACCTAGCCTATTTCCTCCTTTGCAAAATTTGGTTAGATGTGCTAGACTTCATTCTAACCTCCAACTCATTTAATCTTCTTGTTTCTCTGTGTTGGCACTGGATAACTCCTTTAATTTGTCTTGTATAAATTCCTGAATTATATCTAAGCTGGTGGTTAATTCACTTAATAAATTGTTTCTTTTTAATATTACTTTAAAAAATATTTATAAGTTATTTTTTGGTTATCATTTATGTCTTCCAAGGGTATTTTTAAAATAAATTATTGACTTATTATTTCAAAGCATATTTTTTTCTTTAAAATATTCCACTCATTTTTCTTTATTTCACACAACAATGTAAAAACAGGTAAGCTCTGGAGTTTTAAACCTATTGTTAAGTTTTCTCTTAATCCTTGCTCTTATGTTTCATTTCTCTGTGTGTGCTTTATTTTTGTGTTCTGATCTATTATGAGAATGAACTCAATCTAGGGAATTCTGAGGGCCTACATTGAGGAATATGTTTTCTTCCACAGAGGGTTTCAATTTGCTTCTGCTGGAGGGAAAGGGAGTCACAATAAACTGGAAATCAATTATATTTGATTTGTCCCCCATCCAACCAGACTAGTCATCTGTTGCCCCAGTATAAACTAATGCTTAAAGTTTTTGTTTATTTCTTTTGTTTTGTTTGGGTTAGGTTTGGTTTTGTTGAGTTTTGTTTTCTGTATTTAGAGAAAGGACAACAAAAATAAATTTTGTTTTTATTTTTAAATTATTTTCCTTTTTTTTAAAAAACTTAAATATTTAAAAAGACAGAGAGAAAAAAGGGCAGAGAGAGGGTGATACAGAGAATCCCAAGTAGGCTCCACACTTTGAGCACAGAGCCCAGTTCAAGCCCAGGGCTTGAACACAGAAACTGCAAGATCATTACCTGAGCTGAAATCAAGAGTTGGATGTTTAACCAACTGAGCCACCCAGGCTCCCCTCAGTTATTCTCCTTTTTAAGCAAGCAGGGAGATTTATTTTTTTCCTATTCACCTGTATCATTGAGGATGTATACTCTTCTAATATAGCTGGTATTTTTCTTGTTTAGCTTTCCTAGTCTTTATGCATTTAAGAACTGATCTGTATTGCACGGAACTAATGATCCGTGAATCTCTGGATTATAACTTGATTTGATTTCTCAACTTTTTGTCCCTATAGCTGCACCAGCCTCTGTGTTCCCATTTGCCTTCCTCTCTGGTTTTAGCTAACATACAAGTCTGTGTTAGCACTTAGAGACTTTCCTATCTGTCTTGTGATCTTGATAAATCATTTAAATGGTATAATTTATCATTTTTCAGAGAATATTATTGCAATAAAGGCTTTTCAAAAAAGGTAAAGGTCCCTCAATATAGAAAATTGAGTCCTCTGAGAAATTTGCTCAGAGGTCTTTGACTTACTTGAAAACAAGAGTTAAGAGTCAAAATAGTATTTTAACATTTTTATCAAGGAAAGAAAACGTTCATTAAACATGGCAGTTTTTATCCCACTCCACCCTTATGGTGAATTTGCCAGGTTTCTCTGAAAAACAAACAGACAAACAAACAAATAAAAAACAGACATGTGTTTAGTAATGGTCAAAAACTACAAAAGTTTTATTTTATTTTATTTTATTTTATTTTATTTTTTTTTATTTTATTTATTTTTTTTTTTTTAATTTTTTTTTTCAACGTTTTTTATTTATTTTTTGGGACAGAGAGAGACAGAGCATGAACGGGGGAGGGGCAGAGAGAGAGGGAGACACAGAATCGGAAACAGGTTCCAGGCTCCGAGCCATCAGCCCAGAGCCTGACGCGGGGCTCGAACTCACGGACCGCGAGATCGTGACCTGGCTGAAGTCGGATGCTTAACCAACTGCGCCACCCAGGCGCCCCCAAAAGTTTTATTTTAGACTTAAAGTTGGTAATTAGAAACTCTAAATGGTGGGTAGAAAAAAGGTAAGGATAAAGAATGATAATTAATATTGGCTGAGTATATATTTGTATATGTACTCCTGACAATGAACTTGAGGACCTTGTCTGATATTTCTAGCTCAGGTCACATATCCTTAAAATTATAGATTATATATATATCATGAATTTATTAATCAATTCATTAAAAAATATTTATGTTGAAGCAATGTTGTATACATTTGGGGAGCAGCACTATAAAGATATATTAGCAAGGAATCTACCTGCAAGAAATATATATAAGAGTAGTAATATGTCAGGAAATAACCATCACATTAAGTACAAAGGGATTGACCAGATACAGTCCTGTTGTTAGGTAGATAGAGACAAATTTTCTGGCTAGGCCATAAAATTGATTAGGTTTTTGTGGTTGAAGGGTGATGTTGTCTATCTGCTTACTTACTTTTGTGTGGGATTCAGGTAGAAGGAAATGTAATAAGTTATGGATTCCAGGTAATGCCCTATAGGTTCAAAAGGTCAGGATAAGTCTGGAAATCTGAAAACACATCAGTATGACTGAAGTGTAAGGTAATTCGTTAAAAATAGTGGAAAAGCAAAGTTGGGAAGGTAGTTATATTCAGATTATACAGGAAGCCAGGCTAAGGAATTTAGACATCACTTTCTGAGTGGTTGAAAGCTATTGAATATCTTTGGGACAAACAAAGGTCATGATGCAGAACTCTCCAGTCAGAAAAATAACCTGGCAGCAACTAAATCATTTGGTTGGATAAGGAAAAAGAATGGATGCTATTGCAATTTTAAAGACAGAAATAGATTTGAGAGGGCATGAACCATAGAACTGACAAGGACTAAATAGGTATTAATAGCTTACATTTGAATATGCTTTCCAATGTAGGAGTGCAATGTATTCTCTAGACCATATGATTAAGAGTCAATCAGAAATAAATAAAAGGATTTTGAGCAGCAGAAACAGCCAAAAAATAAAAACAAAAACCTTTGGAAAACATGTATTTTAGAGAAAATAAAAACATACTGTGTCATTTTTGCCAATACCAAGCAGTCCAGGGTAAAAAATGCAGAAAATATTAAGTCCTTGGATTGGCAAAATATCCTTCAACCCTGCATTAAACCGAATAAATAACATCATCTAACGTAATATTCCCAGCAATCCTATGTATTATCTGTAATTAGCCTCATTTTCCTGATAAGAATAGAGGCTGAAATTTAAGTGACTTGATTAAAGACAAAAAATAGGCACCCAACCTAGAACATGAAGCCAGGTGTTCTCATTATAGCAAGACTGTCTCTCAGCAACCAATTAAGTCCAGAGGGTGAAGGAGAAGAAGGAATAAATATCCTGGATGAGGCAAAATAAATAAGTATCAGACATGCCATGTTTAGCCTTACAGAGGTGTTGTAGTACTTTTTCTCAAGAAGAGGGATCCAGAGGAGGACAACTAAAAAGAAATTTCTAGTGTTGGATCAAAAAAAAAAATAAAGTTGACATTTGAGATTCACCAACTTACCAGTAAATTCATGATGAAAGGTAACTTGCAGAGGAAACGTTGTTGATTAGAGGAGAATTAAAACATGGATGATACCTTCTAAAGGAGCTGTGATTAAAAGTTATTTAGAAATAATAAGAGCATTTTGAGCAGAAAGTAGGCTCTGTCGGGTTTGGAAAGACATACACGGACGCTGGAACCTACCAGGCCAATACTGACAGTATAACAGACCTAGAACCACCAGGTCTCCATGTCCTATTTTGCTCTTTTAAATTTTGAAATAATTGCCAAATTTTACAAATCTGATGTTGTCACTTTCACATGAAAAATCCAGCGTTGTGGCATCTTTTAACAATGGTAAAAATGGAAGATTTAACAGTGTGGAGGGTTCAGCAACAGCTGCTCTGTGGTTCCAGCGGCGCTTGGGTTGGAACCACTGCTCTGGAGCAGTGCCTGGGAGCAAGTTAGAACTTGCCAAATGCCAGGCCCCTTCCCAGACCTACTGCATCAGAATCTTCCTCCTAACAGTCTCCAGGTGTCTTACAAGTTTGAGTAACACTAGTCTAAAGAGCTTTGGACATTCAGTATGCTTGAAAATAACAGAACTGTGTAAAATAAAGACAAAACCAGATTAGAGGATTCAAGTGCCACAGATTGGGGACTAAATGGGCCTACTTTATATGTTAATATGTTAAAAAGATTTTCTAGTAAATACCTGAAAAAGCTTTTATAGGATCCATCATTTTTAACACTTGATTTTAATTTGTTTCTAATTAAAGTATACAATTGTATTTAAGCCTAAATTCCATCCTTTTTTAAAAGATTCCTAATTAAATAATCAAGGAATAACAACCCAAATATTCATATTGGCAGCAATGAATTAATCGAAACTTAATTAGATTTTAGTAATTTCTGTAGAATCCACGTTGGAGGAATATTAAAAGGATTTTGTTTCTTTGCTCATATCTCAGTCCATTTCTGTTAATTATCTATTTTGCAAGATGTTCAACTCTGGTGATCTTGTTTTAGGAAAGTTGAATTGTTTTATTTCATTTCAGGAACAAATTGGCACTTTCAAACATAAAATAGCCCATTTGTTGACGGCCCACAAGTACTTTCTCCTGACTAGAAAGATGTGCTACCAACTGAAAAAGCTGTTACTCTAATTTGAATTTTGGTCACCTTGGACCATAAGACCGCTGCCTGTGTCTGCTCCTAAGTATTTACTAGTGAATCACTGAGTGTTAGTGTAATTTCAATGCTAATTGTTGCTTCAGGTTTTCAAATGGCTCAGCAGTAAGACATTAATGATTATTCATGCCTTAAGAAGGGCTGATAAGGGAATGAGATTACAATCTTGTACAATTTTAGCTAACAAATTAAATTGTAAATTAAATTTTCCTGAGACAGAAAATAACTTACTTTGGAAAGTCAAAAAGAATGAGAAACTTCATTCACTTTTAATTTTCTCTTTCCTGTTTTACAGATATTCAGAGTATCAGAGGGTTAGCAGTGGATTGGGTCTCACGGAATTTATATTGGGTTAGCTCTGAATTTGATGAAACACAAATTAATGTGGCACGACTAGATGGCTCTTTGAAAACCTCAATTATCCATGGAATCGATAAGCCACAGTGTCTTGCAGCTCACCCAGTCAGGGGGTAAAGTATGATTATTTTTTGTAAAGTTTTTCAAAAGTTTCACACATTTTTACCTTGATTTCATATAAAAACTGTATTTAATTCAGAGGAATTATTAGCCATACGGTAAAAAAAGTGAATATGAAAATTGTAAAAGAGATCCCTGCTTAGAGATTTCTGGTATCTGCATAAAATCAGGTTTTTATATATTATTATAACATTTTATTAATTTATGTTTCTAAGGAGTAACAGTTCAGAATAAAAAAAGAAAAAAAGGTACAAGGAAAAGTCATTGATTTCATTTCAAATACCAGTTATTAGTAACATATTTACTGCATGCTGATGTTACAGTAACTGCTAAGTAGCTCAAATTCTCCCACCTTCTGGCTAATCATCATGTACACATGGAGAGAGCTTGTGTAGGGCTAAAATACTTTCTCCCCAGTGCTTTCAATGGGAATGGCTGAAGTGACTTTGTTTTCTTCTTTGGTATCTGGTTTCTCTAAACCAAGAAGATTCAATCTTAATGAATTACTTTACATAGAAATGATTTACTATAGTCATAGATATTTCAGTTGTGAATGTAGGAGGAAACAGGAAGTGAGAAGATTGTCCTTCAGTGACAGGAAAAAGCAGGAGTGATGCTTTCTTCTGAGGCAGACCTGTGTGTTACTGTCGGCAAGTGTCTCACCAATTCGCTAAAAAGAATTCAACCTGACCCAAGAATTTACGTTGATATTAACTTTCTTCTTCAGTGTAAGTTTTTAGTCAACAAGTAGGCCTACATCTAATATTTTTAATCCATATCTCTTAAATTAAGGAAACTCTACTGGACAGATGGAAACACAATTAACATGGCAAACATGGATGGCAGTAATAGCAAGATTCTCTTTCAAAATCAAAAGGAACCAGTTGGTAAGTTTGTTTGCTTTTTTCTTTTTGAATAGTCACTGCAGTGTTTAATATGACAAACCTGTACTTATATAATATATCTCTGTTCTCGAGCCTGAAAGGAAATATTACAGATTAATAATATAAATTCAAGAATTTATCACTCTCATTGAATCCATTGGGTCTAGGTGGGTGAAGGAGGAAGCACTCTTTTTTTCTAGATAAGAAGATAACGTCCTTTGATATGAGAATTTTTATAGTATCTTAAGTACTGAAGTCACTTAAAGCTTGATGTAATTACTTAATCTCATATTTTTAGTGGTGAATATCTGATACATTGCTGCAGTGGCAATATAATGTACCAAGGCTTCCCTGATCGTCATTGTGTTGTTATTAGTAGTTATAATTATATAAGTATTTAGTGTTTAGTTTTCAGCAGTTTTTTATTCACTATGGAGTAGATTGGCTTGGTTTGTTATTCTACCTTTGCAAACCATTTAAATCATTAGATAAAACTCGATGGTGCTGAAAGAAAACTCTGATGCCTATCCGTAAAACATCTCTTAAAAATTTAACTATGAAGATTGTTTTAGAAGTTAATATGTTACATATGTATGCATAGATAGATTTACATTGTAATGTATATAGTTTTCAAATCCTAATCACACTTTCCTCCTATTTTCCTATATTTCCTCTTAATTTTAAGAGGCAAGGCTTATCACACTGCCTATTTGTCATCTCAAGTATCTTTTTAAAAAAGTCCAGTAATGAACCTGGATTTTGAGATCACATTAAATGAGAGTGATAGAATGTACAAAAGAAAGCCATAATTGCCTTGAATTGAACATAGTGTATTTTTAATTCTGGGGGGAAAGTCAATTCACTATGAAGCTTTTCAGCATTTTTTCTTAGTTTTAGAAATGTGGTAGTATCCTTATCTGAAGGAGCTCATTTTACTACTGGTGATTCGGTAAAGGTGCAGTGTCACCAAGATTTACAATAAATAATTCTTTTCATGTAGTCTATAGACGAAACCTCTGATAGAAAATGATAATATTAACAACTCTTTTCTTTGGACTGGCTGTTCTAAGATTTGATACACAATTGAAATTCAAGTTAGTGTTAGAAATTAAAGGCAAATTGAAATGCTAATACTTCTGTGTGGAAAATGATAGGACAAAAGAAACATGGGCCTCTACAAGATTAGGACCCATACAAAAGACTTAATTTGGACTCAAGCAATTCAGTTGGTGCTTATCTAGAATGGTGCAGAATATTTAATATGGAAAAGTGAGTATGATGAAAATAGTATGAGCAAATAAAATCCTTACATTGTAATGCGGTAGCCCCAGGTTACACCAAAATGTTAATTTATATGCTTGTTTCGATAATGGGAAAACCTTATCTTCTTTAATGCTAAATATCCATTCCCCTACTCAAAATAAATTTTTAAAAAACCCTCCCAGCTTACATAAAGAAAGGTTATAAAGAAAAATAGTGTTACTGTTTACACTTATTGTTGTATTTGAAAATCACCTTAAATTAATTCAAAATGATACTTTTAAATTTTAATTTGCCCAAGATACACCAGTTTGACCAAAATAACCCAGAACCTCATTGTGAACGCTGCCTTAAATCGGCATTAATGAGTACGGCTTGCAAGTCCGACATTCATTCAATAAGCAGATTTTTATTGAGTATCAGATTTTGTATTAGGACTATTGATAAAAATTTGATACCCTCCTTTTCCTTAAGGGGGACAAGAACCTAAATCACTTTAGATTCCATTAAGTAAATTTAACTCAGTGACCTTCAGCAAATTGTTAGCTTGGTGGTACTTGCTTTCCTCATCTGTAAAATCAAGACAAAATGTCGATTTTATAAAGTTCCCATGAGGACTGAATGAGGAAAATTTATTAAGAGAACATCTGGCCTTTAATACTAGAACCTATCAGGAGTAATAATACAAGGTATGTTGGATCCAATAGAAGAATTTGAATTATTTGATTGCAATATTGAGAGTATAAATGAGTTCAGTAAAGAATAAATATGCAATAGAATCCATTGAAATATTGCAGAGGATTATAGGTAGCAAATAGGCCTCTGAGATGAGCAAATTTTTATGCAAATGTGAGGAATGTACTCCATATTGTTTTGTTTTACTGCTAATGCTAAGAGGTAAACAAGTGGAAGTAGCTGGATTGTACTCTCAGATCTTCCCAAAATAATCCCTGGGGCAAAAAGACAACTGGGCCCTCATCTTCCTCTTGTAGTTCTTTAAATATATTTTTAATTTTTAATTTTTTAACTTGATTTATTTATTTTGAGACAGAGAGAGAGGCAGGGAGAAATAGAGAGGGCAAGAGAGAGAATCCAAGCAGGCTCAACACTCAGAACAGAGTCTAATGTGGGGCTCAAACTCATGAACCCTGAGACCATGACCTGCACCAAAATCAAGGGTGGGCTACTTAACAGACTGAGACACCCAGGCACCCGTTCCTCTTGTACGTCTTGATGTTGTTTACAAAAAGGGTTACTTACAACTTCCTTCTGTAATTTTCTACTTTAGCAAACTAACATGTTAACCAGGTCTCTGCCGTTCTTAATAAGAGACTGTGTTGTCCATTCATAAATGTAACAAATCATTTCCCTTTTTTATGTTCCTGAAATCTGAATGGCAAATGGGCTGGCAAATACTCAGCCCAACATATTCTACTACACTTCTGCCCACAGATACCTTTTTTTTTTTTTTTTTTTTTTTGATGTACAGAGGAAGAAAGTGAGCAGGTAAAATTCTATCCTGCCTCTATTCTCCCTTGATTCCCTGCTGCAATGGGGAATATTTCTATCTTCGTAGGTCATTAACCATCAGTTAACACTTGCCATCTTTAACTACCACTTCAAATTAAGTGAATTAAATTGTTCAAGGTGTAAGGTACAAGAGGAAGAATGAATTTAAGGCGCTTGGAAACTAGGGACAACTTGTAGTAATTTTCACATTCACATGAAACATTCCTTTTACTGCTTGAGGGATAATATGGTTTTGGAAAAATGTTGTTTTAGGATCATACCAAACACAGATTTGAATCTCTGCTTTGATACTTATTAACTCCGTGACTTTAAACATACTTCTTTCCTTTTTGAAGGCTCAGTTTTATTACCTGTAAGATAGAGATAACAGTGTCTATCTTTTTGAGCTATTTTTAGAGTTAAAGCCTCATATGCAATATCTTATGTTCCACAAACCACACACTTATATACTCTAAAGAATATATGCTCAAAGAAACACGTACAAGGATATTTAATGCATCATTGTTTATAACTCTAAAAAATTTGAAAAGGCTTTAAATCTTCATCAGAAGAGGAATAGTAAATAAATGCAGCATATTTATGTGCTGAAATACTGTATACAAATACGAATATGTTTTTGCATATATACAAAAAGATGTAATAGATCTCAGAAGCATTGAGTGAGAGAAGTAATTAGCAGAATGATACTTATGGTATGAAATCATTCATAGAAGTTCAAAATGAAACATACAACATTAATGGATATTGCTCCCGGTTGAATATGTTTATAAAAGTATGGAAAACGTAAACTGGAGATAATCCACACCAATTTTATAATAGCAGTTCTCTTTAGGAAGGAACAATAATGACATTCAAAGGGAACTTTCATCTTTTTCAAAAGATACTTTACTGTGTTAATAGAATTTATTTCATATTTCATACAAAGATTCAAATTAAATACAGTAAAATGTTAATAGTGTCCAGTTATGGGGGCACCTGGGTGGCTCAGTTGGTTGAGCATCTGACTCTTGGTTTTGGCTCAGGTCATGATCTCGTGGTTCATGAGTTCAACCCCACCTCAGGCTCTGTGCTGATGGTTTAGAGCCTACTTGGGATTCTCTCTCGCTCTTCCTCTCTCTCTGCCCCTCAAAATAAATAAATAAACTTAAAAAAATAATGTCCAGTTCTAGGTAGTAAATATATGATTGTTTATTAATTTTTCTCTCTTCTGTGTTAAATGCTGGCTCTTCAAAATATCACCAAAAAAACCCATTGTGTAGACCAAGCTGAGTTTCTTACTTCACACACTGAGGGAGAACATTAAGTCATCAATGTCTTAGCAGTATCTGAGACAGGGAAAAGCAGCATTGAAATAGTAATTGAGATTGTGAAGTCTGGTTTAAGGCAGGTGTCAAATGAAGCTTGATTAGGATCATTGAGTAAAGATCATTATATAATTTTGGATTGATAGATACGGAAAGAAGAATTTGAGGGGAGATGGGTTAGAGACCAATGTATACAGTGTCATTTGTTGCTTTTTTGCTGGAGTTGATGAGCTGTCCAGGAAGTTCCTGAAATTTGCAGTTATATTGTTTTCAACTATTACCTTACTGGACAAGAGTTTATTAGAACAGTAAGTTATAACATTAAAGACAGTGGATAGTATGGGCCTCTGGGTGTCTCAGTCAGTTAAGCGTCCGACCTCAGCTCAGGTCATAATCTCACAGTTCATGAGTTCCAGCCCCACTTCAGGCTCTGTGCTGACAGCTCAGAGCCTGGAGCCTGCTTTGGATTCTGTGTCTCCCTCTCTCTGCCCCACCCCTGTTTGCACTCTGTCTCTCAAAAATAAGTAAATGTTAAAACAATTTTTTTTTAAAAAGACAGTGGATTGGGGCGCCTGGGTGGCTCAGTCGGTTAAGCGTCCGACTTCGGCTCAGGTCATGATCTCACGGTCCGTGAGTTCGAGCCCCACGTCGGGCTCTGTGCTGACCGCTCAGAGCCTGGAGCCTGTTTCAGATTCTGTGTCTTCCTCTCTTTCTGCCCCTCCCCTGTTCATGCTCTGTCTCTCTCTGTCTCAAAAATAAATAAACGTTAAAAAAAAATAATAAAAAAAAAGACAGTGGATAGTAAAGCCATGTTAATGTAGACAATAGCTGTGTTTTAGGTTTTCTCATGTATAAAATTAAGACTTTGTCTCATATGTCCTTTATGGCCTTTCTTCTTACTCATGTAAATATATTAAAAGCATCCTTTGTGGGGCGCCTGGGTGGCTCAGTCGGTTGGGTGTCCAACTTCGGCTCAGGTTGTGATCTCACAGCTCATGGGTTTGAGCCCCGCGTCGGGCTCTGTGCTGACAGTTCAGAGCCTGGAGCCTGCTTCGGATTCTCTGTCTCCCTCTCTTTGCCCCTCCCCTGCTCACACTCTGTGTTTGTCTCTCTCTCAAAAATAAATAAACAGTAAAAATTTTTTTAAATAAATAAAAGTATCCTTTGTAAAGAATTGTGTACACTAATATATTCTTCACTAGCTAATTCTGAAAAATTATCTACAATGGGAGATAGGAGACAGTTGTATATCTGTCAGTGTTTCATGAAAGGAAACAGAACCAATAGTGTTAATGGATTGATAGATGAGAGAGAGAGAGAGAGAGAGAGAGAGAGAGATGATAGATAGACAAACAGATATATAAAGAGATTTATTACAAAGATTTGTCTACTGAGGTTGTGGGAGCTAGCTGAGCAAAGCTGAAATCCTAGGGCAAGATGGAAAGTCTCAGGCAGCAGCTTAAACTTTAGACCTTTGCCAGAAAGTCATCTTCTTTTTCAGAGGAACCTCAGTTCTAACGTTAAGGCCTTTCACTAATTGCTTTAAACCCACCTAGATTTTTTAGGATAATATCCTTAACTTAAAGTCAACTGATTGCATGTAGTAACCACATCTACAAAATGCTTTTACAGAAAAAATCTAGATTAGTGTTTAATTCTGTAACTGG
The DNA here is from genome assembly GCF_024362965.1 of Panthera pardus. Taxonomy (NCBI): domain Eukaryota; kingdom Metazoa; phylum Chordata; class Mammalia; order Carnivora; family Felidae; genus Panthera; species Panthera pardus. Next base: position 89,243,928 of record NW_026526655.1, read on the forward strand.
AGATGTTAGCCTAGCCAGGTTGACACATTAAACTAACATCACAATTTTTAAACACAAACTTTCTTATATTTTATCCACTGATCTATATGCCCGCAAATACAACAATTGCGTATGTTGATCCAAACATAGATTTCTGTAAATATTTATCTACAATTTAGTAAAAGCTCTCTTAAGCAGAAACGTAAGTGAACAAAAGTTAGCTGGCATTAAATAGCCATACTTTCTGAATGGAGACTGGGCAAATGACTTTATTATACTGAATTTAATGTGTTCAATATAGATTATTATGGGGCACCTCGTGGCCTATTCGGTGAAGCATCCAACACTGGATCTCAACTCAGGTCTCGATCTCTGGGTTGTGAGTTCAATCCTCATGTTAGGCTCCATGCTGGGTGTGGAGCCCACTAAAAAAAAAATATATATATATTATATGAAGTATGATAACATGTCCTTTTTGAACCTAGGAAGAGAAAAAGAAACATGCTTGAGAATGTTTCAAAAATACCCACATATAAATTAGAAAGAAAGAAAGAAAGAAAGAAAGAAAGAAAGAAGATAAAAGAAAATGAAAGAAAAACAAATATTTCTACAATAACCTGTCTTTTTAAAATCCTAATTCATATACTAATTGGCTAATTATAATTTGTTATGCTAAGCACTGTGGATGACACAAAAATAACTCTTTATGTAATAGTTGCTTTGTAACAATGCTATACTTATTAATGAGAAAGAGGGTCAGGAACATGGGGTAAGGGTTCATATGCTGGTCTGTATGTATGTGGGCATCTTGAAGAAAAAGGAAAAGAAAGTGTTCTCCCAGAGTGCCAGTTACTGGGAAACAAGGCAAGCAAGGGTGATACCAATCTTTTCCTCATGGAGTTTACTATCTAAAAGGAATTACAGTATGACTAAAAGTTATCCACTCCAGCCATATTTTCCTTCTCTGCTTCTCTCAACTTGTCAAGCTCTTTCCCCCAACAGTATATTTTAACAATGTATTCCTTTGCCCAGAAATGTCTCCCATCTCAGTTGTCTGCCTATCTGTCAGACTTCAACTTAAAGATTATTTCCTCAAAGAGGTGTTCTCTCCTTTGACAAAGCCAAAGTCTCTTAAAATAGACACTTTTAGCACCACAATTTCATCATTTAGTCTTGTCATTATTTTAGATTTCCATTTGTTTGTTGAATATTTGATTACTGCTTACCAACTAGAAAGGAAACTATAAAATTAGTGAAAATATTTGCTCTTTTTTTTAGCAGTGTGTCTGCAACTCATAACTCAATGCTGGCACATTGTAAGTATATCTTCAAAAGATATTTGTTGAATGAAGTGACCACTATTTCCCATCCAACAGCAACAGGCTCTTACATGATTAAGTCAATCCAAGATTTATTTGTATATCTTCGTTGAATAAAATTACTTTGTGAAAAAGTGTATATTTGGTGACCTGGATATCAATCATGTTGCATTGCATTCAATTATCTGAAGAGTAGCAAACATTTATATTTATGCCATAATTTTCTCAAAGTTTGGAGTGCAAAAATTATGTTAGTGGAGTTGCTTATAAATCAATGCATGGTTAGCTAAAAAGGAAAAATTGGAACTCTTTGGTTTCTAAATTGGCTTTCCCATACGTTCCTTTTATTCTTTCTCCTCTCTCTCCTGTCTAACCCTGTAACCATTTGGCTCTCCTTAGCACCTCAGAGCTTTCTCATAGAAAGAAAGAATAGGACAAAAAAGGCTTGGTCGAGTTATCTACATATCGACAAATCCTCTTAGTACTGGGTATAAAAGTAAAATTAATTCTTTTTCAATAATACCTTATTCATTCTGACCATGTCATTGTAATTTTTGATCTATCCCAATAGGCTAGAGAAACTGTTATCTGTAAATTAACTATAAAAAATATCCTCTAAAGTCCTGTCTTTAGAGCAGGAAAACCCTGTCTTTATTCAGTCACGTCAAATTCTTTATTTGTGAGGGGTTGGGCCAGTTAAGATGATGCTGTTTTCAAGGAGTATTAGAGGTGCTTATTAAAATAGGTTAAAAATTAGAAAAAAATAAATAAGATAGGTTAAAATTATATTGCATAATAACTGTTTTTTTTAATTAGTGTTTTTCCTGAGTGCTTGAAACATTGTCTTAAAATATATTCAATAACATATTGTTAACTACTTGACACAGAATCTGAAGCATTTCAGATTGTTGTGTTTTCTTTTTTAAAAATTATTATTTTTGCTGTATTTATTTATTTTTTCTCTCTCTGGAGAGTTTATTTATTTATTTTTAATGTTTATTTATAGGGGGGTAGGGGCAGAGAGAGAAGGACAGAGAATCCCAAGCATGATTGGGACTGTCAGCGCAGAGCCTGATGCAGAACTGATTCCATGTACCGTGAGATCATGACCTAAGCCAAAATCAATAGTCAGAACCTTAACTGACTGAGCCCCACCAGGCACCCCTTCTGTGCACAGTTTAGAGCTGTGATGAAAATAAGTGCATAATTTTTTGCGTTTTTTTGTTGTGTATATAGATTTTAATTGCTGTTTACTGAAGCATTGTAGTTGGTACACAGGGTGCAAGAGGATCTGCCTGGCTCCAGGAGTCCCAAACAGACCAGGCTTGATCACTCAGCACTGACAAAATCCAAAGGCAGAGAAAAGAGTGATGGTGAAATAAGATAGGAATTTATTTCGGAGACATTAACACCAGGAAGGCAGTGGACTAGTATCTCAAAGACTGCCCCCAAAGTGCTGAAAATACTTACAGAGTTATTTCAGGAAAGTATGGGTGGGGCAAAGGTGGGGGGATAGGAGCAGGTAGGAAGTGAAAGTCAAATTGATCAGCATCTTGGAGTCACTCTTCAGCAGGCTTTGCTGGCTCAGGATAGTCCTTATTGCTTGAGGGGGTAGTTTTGGTTCCCATCAGGGAATGCTTTACCCTCATGGTCTTCCACATGAGCCAAGGAACAAAGTGGAAAGTAGAAAGTTTGAGGTAAAAATGGAGGCATCTAAATCCCTCTGTCAGCATCAAGGTTATATCTCATAAGGAAACACTGGTATAGAAGAATCTTTGGAATACTCCCAAGAATTCATGCCAACATAATCCCACTTTATAAGATTCTCTTAGAACTATTGCCCTGAGATGAATTCAAAAATGGAATTTTCCAGTGCCATGAGTGGACACATGAGTAAATGTAAAAAATAAATACAAACCTATGTTTCTTGGTGTACTTGATTGCCATACCCATGAAATACATATACTTAGGGATATTTATTACTTTGTTGTTTACGTATTGAACTTCACTGCTATTTTGCACTTCAGGAAATTATTTTAATCATTTTTTCATGACAAGTCTGTCTGGGCAATCTCTGGCTTAAATTCCTGCCCACTGCCTTCTCTAAACCATTTCCATGCAGAAAATTAGGTGATTAGGAAACAAGGAGCTACTGTTTAGTTGATTTTCTCCTCAGGTATATGGATTATCAAATTATAAATTATTTTTCCCAGAACGTAAGGAGAAAACACAACATTCTGTGTGGTGTGGCTGGGAAGTATAAACTCAAAACAATAATTATCTGTCATCCTTTATGGAACCTGTATTTTCAGGAAGCCATACCTTTGTGTTTGCATGTACTTAGCCTAGAATGTGTGATAGAGTAAAACCATTATCACTTTGGCGACAAAAATAACATAATTACAGTGACTACTTTTTAAGCACTTTGAATATGTCAAGCACTTATAAAATGTTTTGCATTAATCATCTCATGGTAATCATTTCTGGAAGGGTTTCTTATCCTCCTTTTACAGATTCAGAAAGTGAGGATTGTTGAAAGAAGTCAGTTGCCTGTGATGGATAGTAGAGTGGGATTCAAATCCAAGTTTTTCTGCTTTGAAAGCCGTATTAAATCTTAACCATTATGCTTTGCCCAGAGAGGCTGATTTCATATAGTAATTACCTGACCTCAAGCTAAGATCAGGGAATAAAACTGGTACTCTTTCAAGCATGGCAAGTCGGGGAAAAAAATTCAGAACTTGGGTACTCCTGAGAAACGTGGGCCCAATTAGGACGCAGCAGTCAGGTTTTCTAAGCAGCCTGGAAACTCATGAAGCAATTTCACCTCTGTGTGAATTGTACCTTGCAATTAATTATTTCTGAATCTTTAAATGCTACTTTTACACAGCAACATTACTGATATACTAGGATTTCTAATTTGTGAAATTGTTTTTATGTTGTAATTCACTGGATTTCCCTTGCTTGTTGGTGGTTAAATCCATGTGTGTGACATACTTGAAATAGAAGTATGTCATAATCTTATCAAAACACCCAATTTGGCATTTCAGGACTGTGTATCACTGAAGACTAAGCAATTGCAGCCTTCAGGCAGTTTGGACTGAATAACTTTGTTTCTGTTAAATACAAATCAACATTCCAGTTATCCATTGTTGAACTAAATATTCTCAATTAAGATTTATTGCTCTGTCTTGGATACATTAAGTGCTTAGAGCAGTTTGCATAACAAAAGATTTTAATTTACTACTTAAAGCCATTTCCATGTTTAAAATGTTTACATATTATGAATTTTATCCCTTAAGCCTCATATAAAGCAACTTGGCTTGTCAATCAGCATTATTCTTCATGGCTTATTTGAATCTAGTGTACTGTATATTTTATCTTCTTGATATTTTCTCTTCATTTTCAATGTAATCTCAACCAAAAGTCACTTGTTTACTCAACCCTGAAGTACACCTTTTTGAAACCTATTTTTTTATTATTATTTAATCATTCCAACCTATATGCTGTATAACGTGAATTTTGAAGTATATTCATGGGTAACATTTACAAGCCCTTTTTTCACATCAAAAGAATTCAGGGGACCTCACTTTTTAAAAATAAAGTTAAAACAAATTTATGTCGGTGGGTGGCTCAGCCAACTGGTTAAGTGTTCGACTTTGGCTCAGGCCATGTTCTCGTGGTGCATGAGTTCAAGCCCTGCGTCTGGCTCTGTGCTGACAGCTCAGAGCCTGGAGCCTGCTTCGGATTCTGTGTCTTCCTCTCTCTCTGCCTCTCCCCTGCTCATGCTCTGTCTCTGTCTCTGTCTCTCTGTCTTTCTCTCTCTCTCTCTCTCAAAAATAAACATTAAAAAAAAAAAAAACAACTTTGGTATCTATTTCCTTGCTTGATATAATGCAGTTATGTTTTTTAAATATATTTATACTTGGCACACTCACTTTTATTATGTATGAAGCATGATCAATATTATCTCACAAAATAGCTTACAAAAAAAGGACAGAGAAACTAACAAATGGATATTAAAATTACACATTAATTACAGACAAATAATTTAAATTTACATTTTTTTCACCTGATCATTTTCTTACTCATTCTTTCAAATGATATTAAGTATATAAAAAAAAGGTTGTTATAAAAGGTTATGAAGGATATAGTAGGTGCCAGACCTGAAAATAAAACCTGGTATACATTATCAATAACGTCATAGTCCAGTGAAGTAAAAAGACAGAAATAATTACAAACCATTTGATGCAGTGTCATTCCTGGGTACTATTTCCAGACACCATAAAGGTAAGTAGACATTGTAAAAAATAGAGGGAACAACTAATTTTGTGTGAGGAAGAAAAATAGAGAATAGTACCCAAATTAGTAATGTTTGAAATTTCAATGGATCTTGAAGAAAAAATATAGTTCCGTTTTTAAGAAAGTGACAAAGGAGAAGAAACTGATCTCATTCTTCGTAGAAAGGAAAAATAAACAAAAAATGTACGAACATGTGAAGTGTCTAAAAAACTTTGAATTTTTCTGCGTGTCTACAGAAAAAAATCTAATGCAAGGGAATGTTTGGGATTATATTGACAGGAACTGTAATTTTAAGATGTTCAAATGGCACAATCCAGTGCTTTTAAAAATATTTTGTTCTATTTTACCTATCAAGCTATAAAATATAGTTTTGGTGCATTATAAAACTATAGGTATTAAAGCTTTTAAAATGTTTTTTTAGAGCAAAACACTTCTCAGGAAATAGGCTGTCACTGCGCCTGATTTTGCTTCCACTTTTGCACATGTTTTTTTCACAAGGCACATACTTTTTGCTGATCATCAAAAGTTTGAAATACAGGATAAATTGTCCAAGGTAAAATGACTAATGTGACAGAGGATGGGGGAGATGCTGAAATCTTAGCTCTATGCGATAAGCAATAAAAACGTAATTAATGTAGTTCTGTAACTCTATTTGTTGTCAGTGACTTCTTAAAGCAGAGTGGATGGAGAGCGATGATTTCAAGAAAGAATTTAGATCCAGTTAAGATACTGGCAGTATAGACATGTGCAATAGAGGAAAAAACAAACGTTTTTCTTACCTCTCGCTGGCTAGGGACCTGGAAATTAGATTGACACAATGACAAACTACCCAGAGAAAAACAGTTTATTAACCAGAGTAGCACACATGCAGGCAGGAAACCTCACTGATCAGGAACTCAAAGGAGTGGTTAGAAGTTGGGCTTATATAGCATATTAACAAACAACAGCAAATTTGTAGAATAATATCAAAACAAAGGAAAAGGGATTTAGACTTGCAAGGGAGGCAAACTGTGGGAAGGTAACTACCTGAAGGACACTAATGGAAGATAAAGATTGTTTTAGTAAGGCTTGTTTTCTAGATTCCTCTCCATGCCATCCCTGGGCTGTTCAGAGTCTAGACTAGTCTCTGGTGATTAAGAGGCTAAGACTGCTTTTAGCAAAAAATTAGGGCAAAGAGCTTTTATTTTTTTGTCTTCTGTTTCTCAGTTCTTCAAGTCAAAGTAATTCTTAAGCCAAAGTGGCTTGTTTTGGAGTGGCATATTTCGATCCCTTACATACTCAACTTTTTGTTGAATAATATTGAAAAAATATTGAACGTTTGTTGAAACATGCTTTTTTTTAATTAAAAAAATTACATTGAGATAATTTTAGATTCCCATGAAGTTATAAAAAACAATACAGAGAGTTTCCACATATTCTTTATCTAATTTTCCCCCATTGGAACATAATGTAAAACCACAATAAAATATTACCACCCAGGTACTAACTAACCTTAATGAAGTCCGTTAATATTCAGATTTCATGTTTTATTTGTATTTGTGTGTTTAATTTTAGATTGAATTGTATCACACATGTAGGTTTCTATATCCAACACCACCTTCAAGGTACTGAATAAAATGAATCAGATTCTGTGGATAAGTGGGGAAAAAAAGAATTAAAAAAATGCCAAAAAATTCCAACACCACAATGATCCTACCTACTGCCCTTTTATAACCACACCTACTCTCTCCTGCCTACCACCCCCTTTCCCTTTTCTCCATACACCATCTAAAATGTTCCATTTCTAAAATGTTCTGTTTTTAACATGTTATAGGAATTCAATCATACAGTATATAACCTATCGGATTGGCTGTTTTCCACTCAGCATTTTTCCCTGGAGAGTCATTGAAATTTCATGTATCCATACTTTTCTTCATCTTATTGCTGAGTGGTATGCCACGGTATATAAATACCACGGTTGACTTAAGCATTCTCCTATTAAAGGAGATGCGATGATTCAAATTTTGACTACTGCAAATAAAGCTGCTACAAACATTCATGTGTAAGTTTTTATATGAACACAAGTTTTTATTTCTCTGGAATAAATTCCCAGGAGTGAAATTGCTGGGTCCTACGGAAATAGTATGTTTAGTTTTATAAGAAACTGCTCAGCTGTTTTCCAGAGAGACTGTACTGTTTTTCATTCCACCTATAATGTATTAGTTATCCAGTTTTTCTCTGTATCCTTGTCAGCATTTAGTGTTGTCACTATTTTTATTTTAGCCATTCTTACAGATGTGTACTGCTTTATCATTGTCATTTTAATTTGCATTTTCTTTTGATGTTGAACATCTTTTTCATGTGCTTACTTGCCATTTGTATATCTTCTAATGTGAGATGTCTGTTCACTTCCTGTACTCATTTTATTGGGTTTTTTGTTTTTTTTGAGTTTTGACTGCATTTTTGTTGCCACTAGCCTTTTGTTCATTTGTTGTGTGTTTTCAGTGGTCAGTTTCTACAACTATCACAATTTCAGACACAGAAGGATTTGTGTTCTATTATCTGATATGTGTATTGCAAATATTTTCTCCCAGACGGAAGCATGTCTTAATTTGTCTTCACAGACCAACTAGAACAACAGTTTCTAACTTTGATAGACCTGCATAATTGAGGGAATGCTGTAATTACGAATGAAGTGTACAGTCTAAGTATTTCTCACACTAAACCGTCTCAAAACTATCAGTTGTGGGGATTACCAAAGAAATGGTTGCAAATTTTAGAATAAGACTTTAGCTTGAAAAGGAGATACGAAAACTTGTAGTACTAATAAATAGCTAGCATTTATTTAGTGCTTTCTATGTGCTAGACACTATATTATTATCGTTATTATTACATCTTCACAATGGTGTAGTGAGGGTGTAGCCAGGTGAAGGCTGACTAGTCTTTTCTCAGACGAACTCAGAGATGAATAGACAAGGTGATTGAAAGGTGGTACCTTATATTTATATTTACTTCAGAGAGAAGCAGGGATGGAGCACAAAGAATGCTTGGGTTTCCTCAGTATATTTATTCTAGCATTTACAAAATCTAAGCATTCTTAAGAGGGATAAAGTATTTTTTGAGATAGGCTAATAGTGAATAGGCAATTAACCCCATTCCACTTCCCCATGGAACAACTATGCTCCTCTGGAGCTAAAAGTTCAATGTTTTAGAAATAGTTTTACCCCCCAGAAAAATCATGCCACTTCTGGTTAACTCTGAAAGGATTTCCATTTTGGAGTATCCAGAATATTATAATTCTTCTACAGGTATAATAAGGATATAATTTTATGATTTTTTTTTCATTTGTTGTATATTTTCAATATTACAACTACCACAGTCCTAGATGCAGAAGGAGTGTGTGTTCTATTGTCTGAAGGTAATGCTACAGGAGAATATTTAGATGATTTCAATGTTATTTTTATACATGTCTAGAGTATTTAAAGTTAATCATCTGTGTTTTAATATCTATAGTATGTGTTCTTCCCCATGTATATCTTTAATGTTCTTCTGTCCCCAAAGATCTCCTCATAATACACTTTCCAGCAGTATTTTAAAGGCCTCATTAAACTTATTAAGTATTCAATTTTGAAGGTTTTTAAAAACAGGCATTTTTTTTAACTTAGAGGAAAGGGAGAGAGAGAATCCCAAGCAGGTTCCATATTGTCAGCAAAGAGCCCAATGTGGGGATGAATCTCACTAACCATAAGATCATGACCTGAGGTGAAGTCAGAAGTCATATGCTTAACCAACTGAGCCACCCAGGCACCCCCACAATAGGCAATTTTTAAAAGGAACTTCTTAATCCTAAAATCAACTGAAGAGATTTTTAAAAAAATACTGATTTCTGGGACCAACTCAAACCAATTAAAATTTCTGGGAGTGAGGCCTAGGTATCGGTATTTTTAACAGTTTTCCGGATAATTGTAATGCATAACCAGGGGCTGAAAATTTTGAAATGAAATTTAGTAAGTGTCAGAAAAATATTAGAAAATTGCCATCTCTAGAAAGCCTTAATTTTAAAAATTCCTTATTCTACATATTTGCATTTTTGTTTTAATTCCATATTGCATAGTACATTGACTTAATTTGAGTCATTTAAAAAAGAAATGAGACATGTAAAGTGAACTTTCCAGTTTTAATTGTAACAAAACTGAAAACTTAATGAACTTAATGTTTTTAATAATTATGGAAAATAATTAGGTGATATTTTTCTAAAAATATGTAGTTGTTTCTTATATCAACATATTTCTATTGGAAATGTATTTTGGCAAATTATATTATCCCAATTAAAAAATAAGCTGGGCTATTTTAGTCAAAATGTTGAAATAATACCGTAAGGGAAATCTTTGGCTTCAAATAGGGCGAGAATGAAAGCATATGAATTAACCCTGCATTTTTACAATAATAGGAAAGATAGATAAAAAAGGTAGATTCTTTTTTTCATAAAGGTTTTTCAGTTTAAATGACGACTTTTCTTCCTTTGACATACCTTATTACTTTTGAATCTAGGTTTCCTCTTTTGATTACCAAATCCAGGTGATTTTAAAAATAATTATGTCTAACAAAAATAAGTCTATATTAGTAGTGGTGTATTCTTCAGAAAGATCCGGCAGTCCTTTTGAGGATTTTTTTTATATCAGTCACCCATTCTGAGAACATTGTAGTGCAAACACAATCATATTTCTTTGCATAGGTTTTAGGATACTTTTATGAACGTGCTCATATTTAATCTGCTTTCTCATGGCTATTGATTTAGCATTCTAAAATCACTGAGCAGTTTCCCCTGCATCAAAACACTATCAGTTTACTGCTCAGTGATTCATTTTTTGAAATAGTGCAAAGGAGACCTGATTCAGAACTTATTCCAATAAGTGGACACTAATTAATTCTTCAATGTTATTAAGACCTAAATGTATGATAGTAACAAAATAAAAAATCTTATTCTGTGAAACAATTTACATTAAAAAATTTATAAATATGTACTTCCAAAATATGCATATATCTATGAATTTAAAACATATATCACCAATTTCTTGAATTCATAATAGGATTTTAAAGATACTTCAATTCTGTGTTATAAACCTGGGAATAAACATGCTCAAGAACAGTCAGAGGTTAAGCTAATACATTTAATAGAAGACAAGATGTACGTAGGTGACTAGGTGATCTATCACATGAATATGTATGTTAATATAGGAACTTCATTACTTTTTTCCTATAAATCTTAAAATGATTAATCGTAAACTATTCCATCTCAATATCGATGTGAAAACTTAAGCCATCCCAGGTGGCCTATTGGAGCACTTCCTTCCCTTCTTCCCTGTTGTCATAGCATCCAGCTATGAGTAGTATATTAAAAAAATTCTTTTGTAGAGATAATTCAACACTACTAGGCAGAACTCTTTGGAGACAACTTATAATTTTAATAATGGAATTAATTAAACAACCCATTCATGTGTTCAACGTCTATAAATTTTCTTCTCTGCTCTAGGTACTATGCTAGGTATTAAAGATCAAAGCTCACTACCAAACAGCCTCTTTTCTTTCAGCAAACTCCATAAACAAAGATGTTGAGTAGTAAACTCTGGGTAATTCTGACCCCAACAATATAACTTTCCTGCTCTGTATAATAATTACTTTACACATTGCAAGTTAGAATCTAGATATTCCTGGGTGTTGGGTGGATGAGAAAGTTCTGACAATGTGGTTTAATTTGGAGTTGGGCACATTTGATACTAATGCACCCTTTCCTTCAAGAAAAAAAAAAGTATTGAGGAAACGTAGATAAATACAATCCCTTAAGTAAGGCCAAAAAGTATTGTTTTTAAAAATCAAGGTGAAGAAAATATAATAGATTAGTCTATTGAAGCCAGGAGTGAAGTTAGTAGTGTAAATGCAATGCAATTGCTGCAGATGGGTCACAAATATGACTCTTCAGATTCTTTGCAGCCAAAACAAAGAGAGAAATATGATCAGTTACAATTTTATATTTTCCACTATAGGTTTTTCTGGCACTGAACCCTGAAAGAAATTTCTCCCATGGGTTCTTGTATAAAGAGGTCACTATGTGGTCTATTATTTTAGACACTATATCCTGGGAAGTGCAACAGTGGTTTTCCTATGGCTACTTCTTATAGCATCCTTCATTTAAATCAAGAGCACAATGCCAGAGCTCAATTCAGCAGCAGATTAAGTGAGAGACAAAAATCCAATGATCTAAAAATGTGGATAGCTCTCCGATTGTTTACCTTGATTAAAAGATAAAATTTGGAATACCTAGAAGAATAGGTAATTTTGCTTAGAAGGAATTCTTCATAAACGTATTTATTAATTCAGTTATTGATGAACATTTGCAACAAAATGTTTGGAGTTATATTTTGTACCATAAATCTCTAGTAAGATATTCTTCATTGCTGATTAAAGACAGAATTACGTGATTTGGATAGCCAACTAAACAGAAGACAAAACAGAAAACATCTGATCATTAAGTGGTCTAAATCAGGAGTTTTACTAGAAAAAAAAAAGCACAGAAGTAACTCAGGAAGTACGTATAGAAAATCCAAAATTTCTCTCATAAAAAATTGAATGGTGAATCACTTTCAAACTGGAAATATTATACCAAAGTATATAACTGGAATAGTTTTTATCTGATTATTTTACAAAGTGTTTAAAGCCAGTCATCCACAGTAGTCCTCAAAGGGAGAAAAAATCTAAAAACTTTATCCCGAAATGTCTAATTTTATTTGTTAGGTTTATTCTGAACCTTCCATACTTGTATTTAGTAAAACATACCAATAAGCCAATAAATAGCTGATCTATTGTATTGATTTGTAATATTATTTCTATTTGATTAAAATTGGTCTGAAAAATCATTTCTGTTCTCCGGATTGGGACTATTTGTAGTTGGGACTCAATGCACTAGAACTCATGTGATTCTCTCCAGGTGTTTCCTTTCCTTTTTTTTTTTTTTTGTTTCTTTAAGTAGGGAAGGTGTGTGTGTGTGTGTGTGTGTGTGTGTGTGTGTGTGTGTGTGGTTTGTTCCCTTTCTTCTCTGAAGAAGATTCCAGAAATAATTTATTGCATTGTATGCTTGAGTGTATACCCACATGTGCATTTCCATAAGTAGTTGAGGGTTTTAGAGGACTAACAAAAGCCATGGTCTTATTGTTATGACATGGACCCTGAGCCTACTGATAAGCATGCAAGTAATTATGTAGATGTATACTGAAAACCCTTGGCAATCAAAATATACATATCCTGAGACCTTTGGAAACCTCGAATACTACTATGACATGAAATTTCCCATAAAATACAATAAAGGTAACCTACAGTGATTCACTGTGATGTGGGAATAATGGCCTTAAGCCATTGGCTTGGTGTCTTTACCAAATGATCTATCTCCCCATGACAGCATCTAAATTAGCCCAATTCAATTCCGTGTTTCGGTGACCTTATCAATTTTTGAAATTCTTCTACTTTTGTTTCACTTCAAAAGAGTTGAAACCAACAATTTGAATCTATAACTGCCTAAAGTTATTTCACTGAAAGTAGAGGGAGAATTAATAATTTCATCAATGATGCTAGTTTCTCGAAAGAGTATTATGTGTTAAAATTTTCTGAGGCAAAGTGGTATGATGAAGAGAGCAAGCACTCAATTTGGAAACAGAAACTTTCTTAAAATTTCTGTAATGTACACTTACTAACTATGGACTCCTATGGATTTCTTGACTATTCCATGTATTATTTTTCTTATTCATGAAATGAGACAGTCATTGCTTTCAGTGTCACAGGATTGTTGTGATAATCAACAGAGATAACTACTAAGTGCCTATAAAAATATATGGTTTCACAGATAGTAAAAACAGTATATTTCCCTATTAGGCAGATCTTATATTTAAAGACAAAAATCTAAGCTTGCAACTTATTTTTCCCCCTCAAATCTAGTGCTAGGTGAACATTACTATTTAAGTGGCTACTGTTATGTTTAAGTTGTATAATTTAATTACAGGTCTATCGATAGACTATGTGGAAAACAAACTTTATTGGATCAGTTCGGGAAATGGAACCATAAATAGATGCAACCTGGATGGTGGTAATTTAGAAGTAATAGAGTCAATGAAAGAAGAATTAACAAAAGCTACAGCCCTAACCATCATGGGTAAGTGCAATGGTTCTATAGCTAGGATGCTTCGTATTGACTGGGGGTTGATTAATTATGACCTGTTAAAAGCTTAGAAAAGTTACTGCTCCATTAACACCAGAAGCACATTCAAATTACACATCTCTGTGAGAGTTTTTTGTTTTGTTTTGTTTTTCTTTTTTTAACCTTGCAAACAGACTTGTAAGATTATCCATATTGGGACTTTGTGCTCTTACCAGTACAAACTTTACCATTATTAATTCTGGGCTGTGACTTGTATTTTTTTACAATTATTTTCTTTATTCTCATGCAGTGTTCTAAAGTATAAGGGCCTTGTATATTTGTCACAATAAAGTCAAATTTGGCTTATCTCTGCCTGTAAAGGATAGGTTGATCCACACAGATAATTCAAAAAACAAGGCCACAGAGCCCATTGACCAAAGATTGAAATTATTCTCCCACAAATAATTCTTTCCAATTTTTAGGGATGAGTAGAGATCTTATAGACTTGAGCCTCATTTCCATTCTTTTTGCTTCAGCCTTTGGGGAAAAAAAGATGCTAACCAGAGAGACAATTAGGAAGCTAACAGGGAGGTATGGCTTTTCATAGAATAAATAATCAACTTCTATGTTGATATTGGAAGCTGATTTTTGAAATGCGAATTTTAATTAAATAACAGTTCAAATTTTTAAAAGGTGTAAAAGTAGATTCCATTAAAAAAAAAGTGCTTTTTGGTTAGAACGAATGGCTGGCTCTAAACTGGAGTTCAGGGTGGGTCAGCAGTATGATTAGAAATTCCACATAGAATCTTAGTACTTCGGTTTGGTTACAGGAAATTAGAAACTGATTTCATATTTGGAATTCTAAACATGATATATTCAGGATAGCATATATACAAACAGTGTGTGTATATGTACATTCATATACACGTGTGTGTATGAAAGCCAATTCGAACATATATCTAAAAGGTTATTTATATAGGTGATAAATTAGGTCTTTTAAATCAATATTCCATAATCTTCACCTCTTTTATCCTTTCCCCAGAAGGAATGTTAATTATTTTTGGCTTTATTTTCACTAACGACTGTTGATGAGTATATAAAGTTTAAAAGTACCTAGTTGTTAATCAAGAAAGATACAAAAATTTATTCCTTATTAAAAAAAGTGTTTTATCACCTTGACTTCAGTTAAATTTAAAATATATTAATGAAAGTAAATGAGGTTTAGATTTGCAAATTTTTATTTAAAACAGGAGGAGAGTGGGAAGTAAGAAAAAACATTTTAATTTTTTTTTAATGTTTATTTATTATTGAGAGACAGAGAAACAGAGCATGAGCATGGGAGGGGTGGAGAGAGGGAGAGACACAGAATCTCAAGCAGGCCCCAGGCTCTGAGCTGTCAGCCATAGAGCCCCATGAGGGGCTCGAACTCACAAACCACGAGATCATGACCTGAGCTTATGTCGGACACTTAACCGACTGAGCCACCCAGGCACCCCAAGAGAAAACATCTTAAATTCAGTTCAGTTCAACATGTATTTAGAATCTTTTAAGTACAGGCAGTGTACTCGTCTCTGAAGTACAAATATAAACATGGACACTATTCTCAAACAAAACAAAATGTATATTTCTCTGAGGGAGAGAGAGAAAAGAGGATTGTTTCAACCAATCATTAATCACAAAGAATGATTCAGTTTCGGTCGCTGAGAAATGCAGATAATAAATATAACTGCTTTTATCATAAAGTAGTGAGAATCACATGGAAATGTATGTGAATACACTTTCAAAAAAGTGGAGTTTGATACAAACTTCAAAGGTGGAATCTGGCATCACTTAATTTGATCTTTAAAACATTCCTTAATTTTACCTCCTTGGACATTTGCAGATATCTGACATAGTGTGGAATCAGACATTTAGTAGTTTTCTTTTGTTAAGTTTTATTCCTAAATTGTTGTCTTCCAGCTATCATTGTCACAATTTTTTTTATTGTTTCTTAGAATTAGTGTTTCTTTTCATTTATTTATTTATTAATGTTTATTTATTTTTAAGAAAGAAAGACAGAGCATGAGCAGGGAAGGGGCAGAGAGAGAGGGAGACCCAGAATCCAAAACAGGTTCCAGGCTCTGAGCTGTCAGCACAGAGCCCTATGTAGAGCTTGAACCTACGAACATCGAGATCATGACCTGAGCCAAAGTCAGATGCTTAACCAACTGAGCCACCCAGGCACCCTAGTGTTTCTTTTATAAGAGTTTTTGACCAGGGGAGGAATTTAAACTTGTAAAAAAATATGTTATTTTAAAAATTCCCCAATTTTCTTTTTAGCATTTGGACATTTCCTGTACTGTTTGTATAACACGATGTTGCCATTCTTTTCATTGTGTGTGTTCAGAAGTTGCACACACACACACACACACACACACACACACACACACGGATTGTACCTAACAAGTAGGTTATTTTAAAGCAGAAATTTGTTTATGATTTTCTTATAAAGCAATATGGAAATGAGGTTACTTTATATTACTCAGCTTCGCCAAATTAATAAGAAAATTTTGTTTTATGTATATGTGTACATATTTTAAATTACCTGGGTAAAAATAGCAGAGTTTAAATTCTGCAGCAATCCCCAAATCACCACCCACATTATGTTTTTAAAAATTTAATTCCAATATATCTTATGAAATCAACCCTAATTAGCAAATAATATAGCCAAGAAACAATAAATTAGAGAAAAATGTTAAAATATGTTATAACATTTCAAAGAACGCTGTTGACTTATACACACACACACACACACACACACACACACACACACACACATACACATTGCCTCATAGAAAAATGGAAAGCTTTATAAAAGTTTCTGCTAACGTGATTGGTACCCACCCTGCTGTTTGCAAATGAATACTAAACTTACGGAACTCGGAACTCGATGCTATGAACAAAGTCTCAAAAATGGAGCAGCATTCCCTTGTGGCAAAAGAAAATAAAGTTTTGTTCCTTGATAAAATAGAAGAGAGAAAGTTTTGGGGAAATCATAATGCCTGTGTTGTGTCAGCACTGTGAAACTGGGAATCCAACCTTGCATAAATTAAAATTCTTATAAAAGTGAATGGCCATGCATGTATACCCCTCCCTGCCACCATAATTTCATTAAACCTTAAAGAGAAAAATATAACTAAAATTATCAGTGCCTCTAGGGTCAATAATGTATTTGATGGATATATCAAAATACATCTTTAGTTGGAGGTTTAAAACTTACAGGACAATAACTTGGAAAAGCAGTCTAGGAACTTCTATTTTACAAAGTTTCCTAGTTTGGCCCTGAATTTGCCCTGCTGCTCAGATTCCCCCTTCTTTGAGAACTTCTCTTTCTCTTTGGGGGTGGAAGAAAGGGTGATGACCTGTTTCCTGCTGAGGCTGAGTATTATAGTCATAATAAAAAGGCAATATAAAAATAAAACAGAAGAGCTTTACAACTTACTATCCAGGGGATTACTGATGATTATAGCTACAAATGTTTAAGAAGATATTTGCCTACAGTAATACTGAAATTACACATCTGGAAAACAAGGAAACAGTTGTGCAATGAAGCTACCAGTTATATACCAGCATATACTGGCTCCTCCGACATAGTACCCAAGCAATGGATGATAACTAGCTGAAAGTTTGTGCTACACTTAAATTTAGATGTGGTTTTCCTGAAACTGAATGAAAAATCTTAGACATTTCTTATCATTTTTTTCAAACCTCAAAGATTGTAAATCGTCACTACTTAGAGTTTCCAGTTTTACTTGGAATAATATATACAAAATAAACTGAAGAGAGCTTTCAAATATTGAAATCAGGTAAAAGAGAAGTCATTTGGTAATACCTAGATTAAATAAAGTAATCGTTTGATGATTGATCCAAGTCCAAGACCCCAAGACCAAGATTGCTCTATCCAAGTTTCACAAACACTTTGATACTTCTTAAAAGAAGTAGAGCTTAACTTCTTTCCCTTGAGTCCTTCCTGGACCTAGTGACTCATTTCTCATGAATAAAATAAGACAAATGTGATAGTGTGTAACTTCAGAGAGAAGGTCATAAAAGGCATGAGCCTTCCTCCTTGTCCTTCCTTCCTTGGATGGCTAACTCAGGGGAAAGCCAGATGACATGTCATGAAGTCATCCACACAGCCCAGTGGGAAAGTCCACACAGCAAGGGACTGAGACCTTTCACTAACAGCCATGTGAGTCATTCATCTTGAAAGCGGAAACTTCATTCAGCTCAGTCAAGCTTTCACATGACTATCACCCAAGCCAATGCACTACAGCAACCTCAAGAAGAGACCCTAAACCAGAACCACCCATATACCTGCTCCCAAATTCCTGATCCACAAACACTTTGTGACATAGTAAATGTTTATTGTTTTAAGATACTAAAGTTTTGGGAGTATGTATTACAATAGCAAAAGATAAGTAATTTGTATGTCATTGCATTTACAGAACTCATTCATAAACAGATTTATAAAATCCAATACTTATTTAATAGAGTCAGAATAATTGTGAATAGTAAAGCATGTCAGGTATAATAAGACATAATGTCATTTGTACAGTGACTATTTGGATGAGGACTCTTAACACATTTTGCCGTGAACTGAATGCCTGTGTTCCCACAAATTCATACGATGAAGCTCTGATGTGATGGTATTAGGAAATAGGGACTTTGGGAAGTAATTAGTTCTTGATGATGGAGTTCCCATGAGATTGGTTCTCTTCTAAGAAGAAACCAGAGAGCTAATCTCTCCCTCAGCCATATGAGGACATAGCAAGGAAGTGCTGGCTGATCTTGGGCTTCTAGCATCCATAACTGTAAGAAATATATTTCTGTGTTTTGTGCCATTTAACCTATGATGTTTCTGTTATACCATTCCAAATTAGTCAAGACAATTTACCAGGTACTAGAGTTAAGCTCACTAGCCTATTAACTTGGAACATCAAATTCTTCCCCATTAAAAAATATATATATATAATAATGACCTTGCCAATTGTCTTTCACAAACTGTCAGAGTCAACAAAAACAATAATAACTGCTTTCAAATACAATAGCTGGCAGGTCTAAAGTTATATCTACTACTTATTTGTCTTAGATATTTTTCTCAATATTTAGCCATTCTTTTTATGGAAATTTTCTTTCATAAATATACTTCAGTTTCATGAAATAATGATACTCTAGAACATTTTTTTACATGACTTTTAGATGGTTAGTGCTATAACATAGTGTACAGTCAGCTCTGCTATATTTAACTATTGATTACCTAGATGCAGAGCTTTTTTGTTTATCTGTATGCAGCTTTCCTCATAACTTTGGGCATTTTCCTGATCATTAATGCCTGCAGGAGATAGTGAGGTAAACTTAAATTAATCAAGTTGCCATTCAATTTTAAGTGCCTTTGTGAGGAGAAGGAAGAAGTTGAAACTATTGACTAAAATTAGGATTTGTGAGTTATTTATGGATTATATTTAACATACTATTCCTTTTCATCGTCAGCATATGCAGTTTGAGAGCAGAGTCTATATATTGTGTTCACATTGAAGAGAAAGTTAGAAAAATCAATTTGTGGTACTGAGAGAAAAGACACACATTAAACAAATGAACTGGCAGAAACAGGTTTATTGGTATTTGGAGAAAATTAAGATGGAATTCAGGAAATAGTAGGATGGTGACTAATCTGCATTTTGTATTTTTTTTGGGGGGGGCATGGAAGATACGGGCCAAATGGACCACAGATTTAAAATAGAAGTGAGGGTTAGGGAACTTAGGCAAACTAGAAGAAATCTGTATGTCTACATAAAAAATCCTTGGCATTTATGGATTTAATGGTCAGCATCTTATTTAATCACAGGCTGATCTTGATATCTTCCATTAAAATGTGTTGTGGAGTTATTTGTCAAGCTTTTATAGGGCAAGAGTTTGAGTTCTGGGCACTCCAAGAGGTATAACCTTGAACTTAAAACCCCATCCCACACTCTTAAGAGCTATTTATTGATTGTTCTTTGTTACTCCACTGTATATGCAGTTCATCTCATTGAGATTCAATTGTGCATCTAGTTTTTGTTTGGTTTTATGATGCTATATGACTTTTGGAAACTGTATTTACAAATGAGAATACCAAGTTAACATTGCATGTTCTCCTTGAATATTGTCTGAAAGATCTTTCTCTGCCCTATAGTCCTTCTAGCTGGACTTGGAATCAAATTGACATGAGACAGAGTAACAGGAGAAAACCAAACTTAATAGGCATATGCACAAGGAGTCCACACAGACATGAAGTTCCAAAGACAATGAGGCAACATGAAGCTTATATGAACTAAGAAGAGGGATAGGGGCCTGAGGATACAAAGGGGATAGGAGATGTTTAGGGAAACCAGATTGCTCTACTATTGCAGATATGTTTTTTAGGTAGTAATCTCGTCCCATTACAGTCTCTCGTTTCCAATGTAAATTTAGGCAGTTGTGTGGGAGGCAAAGAGCTTTTCCTGCATTTGCTGGGTTTTGATTACTTTTAATTCAAAATAATATTTATGTCAAACTGGCCCATCGTGGGTCAGCCTGCCCTGGGCCTCTATAACGTCTATGCATAAATACAAAATAGGTAAGCAGTGTTAACGTGTGATTAAATCAACTTCTAGAGTTTAATGTAAGAAATCATTAAAGTTATTATATTTATCCATTTAAAAAGTGTGCTTTTGATATCTACTATTCACTAACCAGCTATGGATCTGGGACAATTACTAAACTGTGGTCCTTTATTTTCTATTCTGCAAAATATGAGCTAGGACCATATGAGCTACAAGATCTTAAAAACCTTGTATGATTTTATTGCTCATGGGTTGATCCAAGGTGCAAGAAATAGTTTAAAATAAACTGTTAATTAATTGAAAGCAATACTTGAGAGACAACAAAAATTTTGAATAAAAATAATATTTTCTTGTGAAATTATGCTAATCAGAGTTCATATTAATGTATTCTGGATGTGAAGCAAAAATATTCTATTTTGACTTTTCCTTGAGAATTCAATGGATGTTTACAACATAGAATTGCTTAGATTACTTGTCTTAGGTTTATACTTTTTATAAATATCTAAGTAGCAGTCTCCAATACCTATCTAATCTTAGAATCACTTGCAAAACTTGGTAACTTCTCTTTAAAATAAAAGAAAGATTGAATCACAGGTAAAGGCAAAAAAAAAAATCTTTATTCATTTTCTATGAATACTTAAGCTCTCTCAGCTGAATTTTTCTGTTCTCAATCACAGTTAAATATACTATTGATCTGTTTCAAGTAGCACTTTGCCAGAATAAGCTTAATATGTAAATATTAGAAGGATATTGAATTTTGGCTACTGTTAGGATCAATAAAGGAGAAGAAAAAAGCATGTTCCATGTGCATTTTCAGTCCCCTATCAAAAACAAACTCAGCCCTATGATGAGTAAAAAGTTGGCTTCTCACTTCTGCTGATTTGGTTATACACACATTTGTTTTAAGTAGGTGTTAACAAAATAAATGAATCGTTTGCTCTTTAGGGAGCCCTTGAAAGGCTTTAACAAATATAACTCCTAACAACATTTGATTATACTTTTCATAGGCTCACTTCACAGATTTGAGGTCATCATAATAGCTTCTATGGAGATTCCCAGTACATGGATAGTTTGTCTTGGGAAAGCCAAGGTTGACAGATTAAAATGCTTCCAGCACCATCTGAGTATCAGAGAAGGTCATATTTATTTGCTTAAGAATGAAAACCGTGTAAATATTGTTGGGGATGTAGATGTTTCCAATGTTCCCACAAGAGATTCTATAAAAAAACAGTTACAATGTCCTGTCTCTCTGCTGACTGAAGGAAATGCTAAGCTAATGGCAAAAAGAATTAGTCTTTACCTACTGATTTCTCTGTTTTTTGATGTTTTTTTTTTTTAACACATCTATATTCTTTTCAGCAAAATATCACTTGGTGTAATGACTGATGTTAGGATTTATTAAAAATAAAGCATATCTTTTAAGTGGCCAACTCCTGATTTCAGCTCAGGTCATGATCTCATAGTTTGTGAGATTGAGTCCCACATCAGGTTCTATGCTGACCGTTCTCAGCCTGCTTGGGATTCTCTCTGTCCCATCTTCTCTATCCCTCCCCTGTGTGTGTTCTCTCTCTGTCTCTCAAAATAAATGAATAAACATTAAAAAAATAAAGCATAGATTATCTAGCACTTAGTTTGCATAAGTGTTATGAATTTCCTCAGATATATAATATACCTCATAAATAACGATAGAAATGTGAAAAGATATATATGTACAATAAATAATTGGCTTGCAGAAATCATGAAAAGCCCCTTTTATTTCTGCTTTACTTCCTGAAATAAAGGAAGGCAGGTTCTCATGGCATCTATGGGATATTATTAATGATAGCAAGTGACAGGCTACGAGTGTGGTGCGTTTGTCTTGCTATGAACTTAAGGCTGAGCACTCACAGATTCAAAATACAATTCAGTTTAGAAGGATCCTATATGTTGTCTTCTTATGATAAGGTGACAAGTCTGATGACTTAAGAGTTCTTGACTTTAATAATCCACCTTAAGGAGTCATTTCCTGTTTTGTACAAGGCAAGTCCGCTTTACATGTTGTCAAATGCAGGGTTTTGTTAGTTTGTTTTGTTTTTAAATCAAAGCTTGCCAAATATTTCTCTCCCTCTGACTGTGAAAAAAGGTACACCTTAGGTTTAAACAAGTCCTTGCTTCTTGTGAAAAAATTTTCCTCCCTTTCTTCCTTTCCTTCTTTCTTTTAATCCTCTATCCCTTTCTCTGTCCCTTGAGTTCAGTTTTCTTCTATTACTGATACCTATGCCCCTTTATTTGTTTTGTTGCTTGTTTGTTGGTCTGTTGGCTTTCCTTTCACAGTCTAGCTAGGTACTTAACAACTTTTGTTTGGGCTACTGCAATGGCCCCTTAACCTTTTTTTCACTCTCTGAATCTCCAGTCTCCAAACTACCAAGACCTCCTATGTTCATACCCGCTGTGGTGCCACCTACTTCACCATAACATTTCACAGGCTGAAAAGCACTCACAGCTTAACTCCTTTTCATTCACCAAAAGTTGTCTGTCAGGGCATTATTAGTTTCACCTTAGAGAGTCAATAAGATTTGTTAAAACCCAAAGTATTATTAGTCCCACCTTATAGAAAAAGAAATTTAGGGTCAATGGGATTTGTGAAAATTCATTCCCCTGGGACTCAGCTCAGATCCTGACGCAAGTGCTGTTTCCACCTCTAGGAAAAGCCTTCCTGGTCATAACTTGATGTTTCATGTGATGCACCTCTACTCCTGCTTCTGACATTCAGGTGCGATACATCCAGGAAAACTTTGCCTATATTTGATTACACCTTACTTCTTTCTTTTCTTTTAAACCTTGTTTATTTATTTTGAGGAGAGAGAGAGATAGAGAAAGAAAGAAAGTGAGAGTGCAATCTGGGCAGGGGCAGAGAGAGAATCCCAAGCAGGCTCCATGCTGTCAGCCCAGGGCCAGACAAAGCAGCTGGATCTCACGAATCATGAGATCATGATGTGAGCCGAAATGGAGAGTTAGATGCTAAACCAACTGAGCCACCCAGGCGCCCCAATGCCCTACTTATTTCTATTTGTCTTTCTATTTCTTGCTCCTGTACGAATTTCCATATTTATCATCTACCCTAATGGGCGAAATGCTGCCCATCAAGGCCCACTTCAATTTTTACCTCAGTGTGATTTGAAATTTTTCTCTCTTCTGAACCCCTTTGTATTTTCCTAATGTAGTAGAATATATATATATATATATATATATATATATATATATATATATATATATAGTTGTTTCTAATGTGTGAATCTGTCTCACTTCTCCATAATTTGGGACATTTTATTCATATATGCATCATTCATGATACACAGCAAGATGCTTTACACTGAGTACATTTCAATAAGTAGTAATAGAATGTATGAATAAATAAAACAATGACCATTTACATGCAAAAACATCTGCCACAGCAATCAAAATGTATTTTCAAAGCATGCATGTTTATGCAGAATGATCACAACCATAAGTCTAATATAGAATTTAAATATGTATTGAAATAAACTTTAAAAGAAAATACTTTATAATATAATGATTTGAATTGGAAAGGGAAAAATGAGGAATAAGATGAAGGTGTAAAATATAGTCAATGATTTCTGGCACATAATATATATATATACACATGCATATAGAAATGTGAGAAAGAAGGGTTATATTGGATTGTGTTTGTTCTCAAAGAAACTAAACAGCTTAATGGAAGAAGAAAATCAAATACAAACACACACAAATAAAAGACTTCCAAAATGAAACAAAAACTTTAGTGTTTGGAATGTTTTAGGCTCTTAAAGGTAGTCTCTCACAGCTGGGTCTAACAGCATTATTCTCTTTAATAATAATAATTGACAGTCTAAATAAATAAAGCATTATCGTATTTAATTTACAAATCTTACCTCATGTAATTCTCACAGCAATCTCTAGAGACAGGTAGCATTGGCCCTGTTTATTCAAGAGGTCCCAGCAGAGTCTCAGCTAGCTTCAATTAATCACTCAGGGTTACCTAGTTAATAAATAGTGTAGCAAGCTTTCTAGTCCATCATTCCTAGACTTTAATGTCTGTGTTTCTTCTAGGAATTTGTCCTGTAGACGTAGTTACACTAAGATGTATGTACACTGAGATGTATATAAGAATATAATTTGAAATTGTAGTGAATACAAAAGTGAGGGGGAAAAGCTGTATATCTATTATAAAGGACTAGCCAAATGAATCATGAAATATCTGTACAGTGAAATACAGTGCAGCTATTAAATATGGGGTACATCTATACATTGATGTGAACTATTACCCAAGATAGATATTTTAATTATAATAGCTAGGACCACAAAGTCTGTAGAGATTGCTCCAATATTTATTATATGTATGCATTTCTTCACTTAAAAATACAAATTTAGATATGCTTTTAAATCATATTTTTGTCCATTTTGCTGCACTGTTTATTTCAGTAACTATTATTTACAGAGCATCTACTCTCTAAATGTACACATACTAGTGCTAATAGGCATGGTACCAATGCAAAGAATATATCAGGACTGCAGTGTGACTGCTGGAAACAATGTGGAGTGTCCACGGTCAAAGCTGGGTTTTCTAACATAATTCTAACTTCAAAGTTAGAGCTCTTTTCACTATGCCAATTATTCTCAACCCAAGGCAATTTTGTCCACCAGGGAACATTTGGGAATGTTTGCAGCATAATGCACACACAACTGCTAGGTAGAGAGGTTGCTGCTCTCACTCTAGTGGGTATAAAACAGGGGTACTGGTATACATCTTATAGACACAGTGTAGCCCCCTGTAACAAGGAACTATTTGGCTCAAAATTCCATCGCGCTGAGGTTAAGAAACCTCTATATCAAAAACATTCCTTGCATATTCTCTCTTTTAAATGTAACAATGAAAAAAGGAGTTTGGATTTGTGTATCTTATGTTTATACTTATCTTGATCTTATCTATTGTGTATTATGCAGGCAGTAATTTATTTGTCCCAACTTTGATTCATTACTCATTCAACAATTCATCAAGTGACTATTATGAGCCAGGCACTAATTTAGGTACAAGGAATACAACAGAGCTTACAGCAGGTAACGAATCCATCATTAAGGGGCTCCTATTCCCAGTGGGAGAAAACAAGTATATAAGCAACTACACTACTGAAATAAAGTTTGTCAGGTGGTGAAAGGTACTAATGGAGAAAATTCAACTGGGGCTTATATAAGAATGAGGAGTGCAGAATTGAACTGAGAGGAAGGAGCCAGAAAAATTACAATTTTAAGTAGAGAGGTCGTGGCAATTTTTACTAGGAAATGACAGTTGAACAAAAATCTGAAGCGAGTGAGGGAGTCATTCAGGAATCTGGGGGAAGCACATGTAAGGCAGAAAGAACAGGAAGTGCAAATTGACTATTTGACCGTATTTGTGAATACCTGTTGCTTTTAGATGGCGAGCCCAAAACATTTTTTTAATGCCGTAGGCATGCAATTTACTTTCCCACTCCATGAAATTTTATTCTGCTTAATTAAAAAATGCTTGATATTACATTTGCTACCACTAAAGCAATTTACCAAAATAGAAAACATAGTTAACTTATGCTTATAGTATGAGCTAGAAGTAGTAATTTACAGTAACTTCTGTAAAGGAAAGATTTTAGCTTTCATGTTTAAGAAATTCTTAATGATGACGAAATCAGTTCTGCTGCATGTGTTTTCTTTATTTCCAATTTATTACATATAATGTTACTGTTGATAATTATGCATTTTAATAGGAAAGAAGAGAAATTTCTAGTAAATGTGATTCTTTCAAGCTGTTCTGGTTAATGTTTATGGAAATTAAAAAAAACATTAAATCAATCATATGAAGAAAACAATAGTTACTTAGAACACTTAACTTTGAAGAACTCTTAGTTTGTTGCTTTAATTTCAGAGGTTTTAAAATTAAAAGCTTTAATGATTTATATTTTTTTGGAATTGTTTTTATGTCACTTAAACTTATCCAGGGTTAGAAAGAATATTAACTTATTTAAAAAAAAAGATTGAAATTTTTTTCAGAGAATGATTTCTAGACACCAGATCATATATTTATAAAATATTACTCAGAAAGAATTCATGAAAAATGGAATATAATATTTGAAAATGATGCTTTTAGTTAAGGATCGTTAAAACAGATCAGAAAAATTACCCCAGTTGCTATCTCAAGGGTTGAAAAAATGTGAATGCTCTTAGACATATGAATGATCATCAGTGCACTTGTATTAGATGTTTACATAATTATTGTGCTTATACTTGAATTATGTAAGCGTATTCTACTTAAAAATATCAGTAATGGAAAGCCGAACAAACAACATATCACTTAAAAAGATTCAAATGATATTCTGTTTACTTAAAAATTGTGTTTACATCTACTTTTCAAGAAAAAGATCCAGTGACTTGTTACACTTATATTGCATCTCTATCTGTAATTTGACATATGGAAACCAGTTTATTTTAAATGCACTATAATTATGCTATATATTTAAAGTAATTCTCCTTTCAAATCATACTTTTCAAAAAGGGGTAAGATACTTTTTAGTGTACACCAAGCAATGTCACTTAGTGTAAAGAACTTCAAATATATCCACCTGAATTTTCTAAGCCATCAGTCTTCTAATTGCCATAACACTATTCATTAAAGTAATGGTAATATATGAAATATATCCAGGCAGTTTGCCCAGCACTAAGTATAGTACATAGTTGTCTCCTCTAAGTACTCAAACCACCATTAATGAAAACTAATAGCCCATCAAAATTTACATTAAAAGTACTACGAGAAATCTCCAAAGGACTATATGTGATACTATTCCAGCAATTTTTGTCACCTTAAATTGCTGTGTTCCAATATGTTGCTCTTCTTAATGCTAATTACCTAACAGAATGGATAAATACTACAATTGCAAAGTACATCATAGTACTATTTTTGTAACTAGATTATAATTAGTGATCAGAGAATGGTCTCGTTAACATAAATGGTGTAATTAAATCATCTCAGCTTTACCATACTTAAAAGCATTAAATAGTGATTGTCTCCCCTTTGTAAACTATTAAAGGTTAATTTTTCTGGAATCATTTTTCAGGAAAAATAAATTTACATTGTTCATATTTATAGCATTAAAAAAGTGTATTTGAAAATGCATATTTTTTAGTAGAGACATAATTCTCTATATTGCCCCATGTCTCCTCTTTCATTTTTAAAAAGAAGAAAGTGTTTAGACTAGAAAAAGGCATATTTTAGATTTATAATAGATTTTTGAGTTAATATAATTACAACAGCAGTGTAATGAATATTGAAAATGAATCAAGAGAACCAAAGAGGTCATTCCACAAGTCTGCCACTATACTACACGTATTATCTAATGTTGGGATGTAATACATAACTTGGAATCATAGTAAGATTTGGTGAATATTATTCACTTAAACTGTAGTTAAACATTAGGATTTGAGCCTTTTTTGCTATTTGGCAATTTTGTTCAACTCAAATTAGACTTAGATGGCATTTGATCACAAAGGATTTTCTGGGACCGTCTCTACCTAGATTTAGGTAAATGAAAACCAAAATATTGTATCTGGGCATCAGTATGTTTAAATTTCTCCCCCCCCCCTTTATAATTAGCATTAGACCAATTTCATTATAATATGAAGAGAATATTAAGCATTACAAAGTCAAAATAAATGTCGTCATTAATTTAATTCTAATTAATAGTGTTCCATATTTAAAACTATAACCATTCAAGGAATATCCTGAGTAGTATGGGGAAAAAATGAAAGAGCATAAATCATGTTCACCTTTTAAAAATACTGTGCTTTTAAATTTTCAAATTATATGTAAAATTGTTCCATGGAGCTTACAATATAGATGTAGCAAAGATGGAAAATACTCAAAAAGGCCAGTGATGAGATTATTTTGTCCTGAATTGACTCCAAATGAGATTATATGTGGGAGGAAAAAAGACTGTAATCGTGGAATAGAGGTAAGAGCTTTGCCTAAAAGATGTGATGAGATTTAGAACGATAGGTAGGTGACCCAGAAACCTTTAAAAGAAGACTCTTTAGTTAGTGTAGTAGCAATACAAAAATAGTACATGTGGCATAGTAAGATCTGCTAAGATTTGAATTTGGAAGAAAAATAAATTTGTTGTTGTTGTTGTTGTTTATTTGTTTTTAAGGATGATTTGACCTTGTCATCACCAAGATTGCCTTTAATGGAGGCAAAAATATAAAAGACCTCTTAAGCTGGCATATTTCTTATATTTCCATTGATAGACAAAATACATAAAAGCTTTTTTATAGAAAGTAGGAATAAAATATAGTTTCAGTAAAATTTCAAAATTATTTAACCATGTTTTATTACTTGAAAATTTAGGGGAGCCTGGGTAGCTCAGTTGGTTTAACCTCTGACTTTAGCTCAGGTCATGATCTCCAGGTTCATCTGTTTGAGCCCCTGCTCGGCTGTGTGCTGCCAGCTCAGAGCCTAGAGCCTGCTTTGGATTCTGTGTCTCCCTCTCTCTCTGCCTGTCTGCTGTTCACACTCTGTCTCTCCCCTTCTCTCTCTGTCTCTGTCTCTGTCTCTCTCTCTCTCTCTCTCAAAAATGAGTAAACATAAAAAATAAGTATCCCTTTAAAAAAAGTTATTTGGACAACCAGCCCCCTTGAGAGATGTATTTCCTTTTTTGAAACAGTTAATACACCTCCAAATCATTTTCCATGCAAATTAGATCTAAGCATTAATATATGTGTGTACTTTGTGTGCATAGGTGTGTGTGTGTGTGTGTGTGTGTGTGTGTGTATTTTTTTTTTCTCATGATACTGTGCCATCTAGATTTGTTCCTGGGAATTCTGGTGTGAGAAATCTACTCAAAGTTGGAGATTACTTGGTGTAGAATGACAAAAATCACCTCTCCAGATCATCTTTTTTCCTAAAAAAACATTTGTATCAATAAGGTGACAATTTTTTCTTTCAATCCCAAATGTAATGATAAATGTATTATTTGCAAATTTAGAATTATATTTATTTTTCAGAAACATTATATTGTGATTTATTTCAAACATAGAGTCCTTATCTAGTAGTTCTCTAGATATAAAAATGAGGGCATAAGAAAATGATCACATAAGGATACTCATTCTGAACTTCTCCATAAAGGGCACATGCATTCTTCTTCACTTTGTAATTTATATTTAAAATATGACATTTATGATTTAATAAATTATAAAATAAAGAATTATAGAATGATTTTTACTTTACAAAACATTTTTTTTTAATTTTCTATTTCAAGAGCATGCTCCAGCTGGCAAATATCTATCTCATCCAACTCAGTTGAAAGTATTGAGTTGCAGTCACATAATATTTTCTGATTATGTAAATGGCAATTTTTTCCCCTGATATGTGCCATAACATGGAGGATTTACATGTTTTTATTTTTAAGTGAATGTATATATTAAATTATTTGGGAAGGGCAAAAACATGTCAAATGGGAACACCAAAGATTATTTGTAACTATTCTTAACCTTTTTCCCAATAATTTGTTTATATTTAGACCCATACATATATTTCTATATCAGTGCATTTTTTCATATTAATCATTTGTCAGCATCAGAAGAGTTGGATAGTAACTGCAACAACATTCATAGTTCAATAATAAGGACAGAACAGCAAATTATCCCATTTAGAACAGCCATTTAAAGCAATTTGAAAAATAATGGAATCTTATAATATACTGTGTGTTCAAACCAGAATAAAATGCCAGTTGGTTAATTCTCATATTAAAAGAAAAAAAATTGCTCAAAAAGCACACTGCAAAGATGACTTAAGTGAAATTTAAGTTAAATAATATTAATGCAAATACAGTAAATTCTTTTAAAAATGGGCAAAAATAGTAACATTTTAAAATATCAAGAATTTTTATTGTAAAACTGTGGTTTAAGGCTTAGGTTAAAATTTGACATATTTAAAAAATAATTATATATAAACTTCATTTCACTTCTCATTTGTCTTAAACACTGCTTTCTCAATCAATGAATGTTTCTACAATATCATTTCTATGTTTACCAAATATTCTACTGTATGCCTATATATTTCATTTTTTTATGTTTATTCATTTTTGAGAGACAGAGAGACACAGTGCGAGTGGGGGAGGGGCAGAGAGAGGGAGGGAGAATCTGAAGCAGGCGCCAGGCTCTGAGCTGTGAGCACAGAGTCGGACATGGAGCTCGAACCCACAAAGCAGGAGATCATAACCTGAGCTGAAGCCGGACATTCAACCGACTGAGCCATTCAGGTGTCCCTATGTGATATTTCATTTAAGTAATCACCTATATACAGTTAAGTTTTTAAAGTTCTTTTCTTTTTAATTTTTTTTTGAAATTATACATATTGTGATGGCTGTTCTAATAACTATTATTTGCTGAGCTTAGGGTACGGTTTTAGATGTAGCATTTCTAGGTCAAATTGTTTACAAACTTTTAAGGCTTTGCCATTCATCTTCTTTTGCTCTCCCAGATATTTTGTCAGTTGATAATAGCAGTGGTACTATTTTGGCCTGCTCTCTCTCCTCACTTGAGCTATCTGGTTAGATGCCTAGTTTTCTTTATTTCATTCAGAGTGGCATGGTTCTCAGACCCTTCTACAACATGACTGTTATCTTCTAAGCCTAGTTCCCGTATTTCAGACTCTTTCCAAAAACTAAAAAATATGACCTGCACATAATAATAAAGATATATTTAGGACAAGATGTACTGAGATTAATATTTCCTGGGTGCTATTTTATGTGGTATTTGATTACTAGGAACAGAGAGTTTCATTCTGCTTATCTCTGTTTGGAAAACAGTAGACTTTCCGGGAAGTCCTTGCCAAAGAGGTACTATTTGGGCTTACACTTGAATAACAAGAAAGATCTAGCCTTGTGAAAATTCCCAAGGATGATTTTCTGGGCAGAGAAAATAGCAAATAAAAAGGCCATTAGGGCAAAAAATGCTTGCATGGTGTGGTTAATGTGGCTAGAGTGGCAATTTATTCTAAAAGCCAGTTGAAGGGTTAAATAGGAGTTTTATAATTAGATATATTTTTAAAATGTTATTTCAGAGTGTGTGAAGAGTGGGCTATGGGAAAAGCATGAATAGACACTAGAAAACTTCAGGAGGCTGTCATAGGAGTTCAGGTGAGAGACTGTGATAGCTTGGACTAGTGTGGTACCAGTAGAGGAAGAAGGAATGGAGGTCTTAGAAAGACTGTGGATGCAGGTAAATAGAATGTATTTTAGAGGTAAGGCTCACATCTGCTTTCAGTTTAGGGTGAATTTTCTCTCAGTTGTGCTTCTCAGCCTGGTCCTTCAAAATGTTTCAGACTCTTTTTAAAATAACTTCCCTGAGATACTGTTAACAAACTAGTTGATATGGGATAGCTAAGACTGCCATAACAAAACACTACAGACTGAGTAGCTTAAACAGTAGAAACTTATTTTCTCACAAGTCTGGAGGAGGGAATTCCAAGATCAAGGAGTCAATAGGCCTCCTTGGCTTGTAGATGACAGCCTTCTCACCAGGTCCTCTTGCGGTCTTTACTCTGTGCTCATACTACTGATCTTCCTTCTTCTTAAGCTGAAGCCAGTCCTATTGAGTTAGAATCCCACCCTTCTGACCTTATAAACCTTAGTTTCCTTTTTGAAGATCCTATCTCTTAATGAAGTCACATTAGGGGTTAAGGCTTCAACATTGAATTTGCAGGACATGCAATTCAGTTCAAAAGAGGAAGATTATCACTTAACCCTCTTTAAACCTTTTTTAAGTAAGGGGGGGGGGCCTTAACACGGGGAAAATTATTCTCTTAAATCTTTCATTTAAGCAATGTATAAGTAAATATCAAACAGAGAAGTTGTTTTCTTTGAACACGGATAATCTCACTTGTTTAGAATTACAACTGTAAATCAAAGTTCTAATATTTTATTTTCCCTACCCTAATAGGTCATCTAGGGTACAACTTGGACTTGGTGATCACCTTTGGAGTGATCACTACAGGCTATTAGCATAATGATTTTACACTGTCAAGAATTACACTACTAATTTCAGCCA
This sequence comes from Panthera pardus, assembly GCF_024362965.1. Classification (NCBI taxonomy): domain Eukaryota; kingdom Metazoa; phylum Chordata; class Mammalia; order Carnivora; family Felidae; genus Panthera; species Panthera pardus. The sequence continues at coordinate 89,276,417 of NW_026526655.1, forward strand.
ACTCCCACATTCATGATTATGACTAGTATAGAGGAGAAAAAATAATTTTCCATTTACTCTTGTAGGTTCTTGGCTGAGAGCCCCCTGTAATAAAAGGGAAATTAACAGGAGAAAAAATAATTTGTATGTGTGTACAAAAGCCCCCTAAAGATAGGAGCCTTGAAAGGCAGCCAGATGATTGAGGTTTATATATTATCCTTAGCTAAGGAAAGAGGCAAGTGTCTTGGGCTTCAAAAGGTAGAAGGCAATTCATGGGGAGGTGAAAAGAGGAAATATTTGGTAAATGTTACCTTGCCATGGACAGAAATGTTTCTCAGATAAAAAAGTTATCGCTGGTATTAGCTCTCTTCATGGTACAGGCCTCCTTTCGAAACATAAATGTCGTTTACAAAAGGCTAACTTATACTATCTTCAGAGCTTCTCCTGTGTCTTCTTTTTCCGAAAATAATCAGCTCAAAAAACCCTTAGGGCAGAGGTGGGTATTTTCAGGTTGCACCTCATGCCACCCTTCATTACCCACAAGAGAAGTAGTATAAAATCATAGAAAAGCAATGCAAATCCATCCGCCATCTTAAAAAAGTAATTCCACACGGAGTCCTGCTAATATTGAGTAGGAATATTTTTATCAATTGTTTATGTAATAGAATCAATATAGTCACATATATGTTTCAGATTTTGTGTTGACTCATTTGTTTATTCAACAAGCTACCAATTATTGTCTTTAATATTCAAGTCATTTCGCTAATACTTCATATATTATGTGGGTGTGGAAGAAGTTTTCTCATTTTATACATGAGGAGACAAATATTGAGGAGACAAATATTGAAGGTCCAAATAAGTTTCTCAGGATCACCCAGAAAGTAAGTGTCATAGCCAGGCATCAAAGCAGGTATGTATGACTCCAAATTACATTCTCACCTATTATGATGACTCTCAGCCAGCTTTAAAAACTGTCCATGTGCCCGGCATTGGCATATGTATGGAAGACAAGAGTTAATAAGACATAATTCTTGCCCTGAAGAGTCTTAACGTTTTAAATAAGGAGGCATAAATGTAAATTAACAAAGTGTTAGGGGATTATGAATGTTACAATAGAATCATACACAAACCACAGAACACAAAGGGTCAGGTGAACCACTCTATCTTTTGAGGGCAATCAAAGATTCCAAACAGAGGTATCATTTGAGCTGAGTCCAAAAATCTGTATATGTGCCCACTATGCAGATAATGGGAGTAGAAGTGAGTGTAGAAGTGGAGGTAAGGAAGCAAACTGAGGGCAAACACAAAAATGCATAGAGATGTTTGAGAATCATCATTTTGGAAAATCATGCAAACTGTCAGCAATATATTAGCCTATTACCTGGGATAATGGAAAATGGAAGGAGGACACAGGTGGAACACAGTTCAGGCACAAGTAAACACAACTGTGATACACGATGAATATTTAATACAAATGTATTCCATCAAAATGTTCAAATTGTCTGCTCTATTTGAACCACGTAGTTTGCTCTTTCCTCCCCCTACTCCTGCTCTTTCTCCACTCCCTTTTTCTAAGGAGAACGGTCTTAGATAACATCAGTTTTCATTGAATAAACTCTGCTTTTTATTTTCTAAACACCCCAGCAAGCAGTTATTTGGAGCTGCTTTGTCTTTGTCAGCTAATTCCTCCCTCTCACTATAACTCTCTCCATCATTGCACGGATACTAGTTCACTGGCAACACAGTCAAGCCATCAACTTGGAAATTAAATTACCTACCATTCTCAAGTTTTTCTCCCTATAACCTCAGACTGCCCCCGCAGCTCTCAATGAGGCAGTGCTCTCACTGTAACCATGAATCGAGAGTGTAGGGCCATATCTGTCAGTTCAGGGTCATAAAGGCTTCAACACAGAATGCTGGGCTTTGTTCTGCAGGGCTCTCCATACCACCTTCACTGTCCTTTTCCAAATTCTATGTTTAAGAAAAACAACAAAAACCAGGTCTCAGCAAAGAGACTTATAGTTCCATCAAAGCCATAAGGAACAGATTTTTGCATAGTTCCAGAAAAAGTAGAGGGAGCTGCTCCTGCACAGAAAAGCAACGAACAGGCTAAGAGACTTATGCTGTAAGCAAACATAGCCACCTCTAATGGTCCAGGTGGAGGGGCGTTTCTGATTTGCAGTGGATACAATGTAAAAATGTAATAGTTCCTATATAATTGGAAATGATAGACTTGTCCTGATATGTACATATTTCTCTTATTCACAGCAGTTTTAATTATTTTTCTTTACAAATAAGCCGTCTTTTGGTTATTTCCTTGCATGTTTTTGCCATAACATGGTTAATCTATCCCTGGAAAATCAGAAGTTGACTGTGATTCAATATTCCTGGAACATAGAGCACTAGGAGCAGTAACAGATCTGGTGATGGAAAATTCATCAGGCATCAAATCATGGATGGCCTTTGTGCCCTGCTTAGGGGGTTGGCAGGGGAAAGCCACTGGAGAGTTTTAAGCAGCAGATTTGCATTGAACGCTCAGATTTGCTTTTTGGAAAGATCACGCCAGTGTTTGTTCAGCAATGAGAGGAGAATGAGAAGTGCTGAGGCCTTGAGCTAAGCAGTTTCATTGGTAATGGAGAAGAAATAAAACATTCTGGATGTAATAAGGGTGAAAAATCAAGTAGGCTTGCTCAGACTGGCTGACACTGAGGAGAGACCATGGAGGTGGTGAGGGACCAAAAGATGACTGTCTGGTTTTACCTCTGATGACTAAATGGAGGTCATTCAGTTTGAGAAGTTGTTTTAGTTGTTTAAGGCTGCTATAACAAAAATTAGTACAGGCTAGGTAGTTTATCAACATTTATTTCTCACCCTAATGGAGGTTGAGAAGTCCAAGATCAATGTGCTGGCAGATTCTATGTGTGGTGAGAGCATGCCTCCTGGTTCAGGTGATTCTTAGTAATACATAGTCAAAACCAAAGTTCTTTGTGTTAGAGATACTTGAAAAATATATTTAAAAAGAAATGTTTTCAAAAAGATAATATCAACAGGGAATGGGAGAGATGGCTTTATTTAAATGTTTTCTGAGTTATGATTTGTTACGGGAGATATTTTTAGGGATATTTATTTCCCCAGTCATTTCACATGTATTTAGGAAATTTCTAAATCGTGCTCAGTTCAAAAGAATGCAAAGCACTGTGAAGAACATAAAGAAGTACAAGACAGGATCCTTGTTCTCAAGAGCTTTCATCTCTGGATAGAGACTCAAAATTAATACAAGTGAAAAGAAGGGAAAAGCAGTAATTAAAAATAAAACTATGTGATTCCGTCTGGAGACGCCTCAGCATCAGTGGGAAGGAAGAGTCGATGTGAGATATGCCTAGTCTGACATACTTTGCTGCGGGACAGAAGGGTTCTACTTGTGCAGTGAAGGGTGCCTATATTGGAAGCACGTGCTGACAAAGATGGGGAAACCAACGTTTGTAAAAAATGGAAACATGCCTATTTTCACCATAGCACTAATAGAAGTTTTTAGTTATTTTCTTTCCTAATTTTTGTTAAAATTGTGATAAGAATACTTAGCATGAGATTCACCCTCCTCACAGATTTTTAAGGGCACAATACAGTGTTGTTAACTACTGGCACAGTGTTGTACAGCAGATCTCTAGAACATACCCCTTTTTTTATAACTGAAACTTTATACCTGTGGAAGAGCAACTTCCCCTCTCCTTCTCTCCCCAACCTCTGGCAACCATCATTCTAATCTCTGTTTCTGAGTTTGACTATATTAGGTACATCATATAAGTGAATCTTGAAGTGTGTGTCCGTTTTTGACTGGCTAATTTTACTTAGCATGATGTCCTCAAGGTTCATCCATGTTGTTGTATGTGACAAAATCTCCTTTTTTTTTAAGTATTAATTTCCTTAGAGCAGTTTTAGGTTCACAGTAAAACTGAAAAAAAAAATACTGAGATTGACTATATATCTCCTATATTCTTACATTTATAGTCTCTCTCGTTATCAACATTCTGTACAGGATATTTCCTTCTTTATTAATGCTGAATAATATTCTTTTGTATGTATATACCACATTTTGTTTAATCATTCATCCTTTAACAGACATTTAGGTTGTTTCTATATCTTTGCTATTATGAATTATGCTGCAATTAACATTGGAGTGTTAATATCTCTTTGATATCCTGACTTCAATTCCTTTGAATATATACCCAGATGTATGGGGTTGCTAGGTCATATGATAGTTCTATTTTTAATTTTTTTTGAGTAACCCCCATACTATTTTCTGTAGTGGCCTTGCCATTTTACATTCCCAGAGCAATGTGCAAGGGTTCCAATTTCTCCATACCCTTGCTCACATTGTTGTCTTTTTTATTTTTTCTTTAATCATAGCCCTCCTAACAAATGTGAGGTACTATCTCATTCTGGTTTGGATTTGCATTTCTTTGATGAGTGGTGATATTGAGCATATTTTCATATACATGTGGGCCATTTGCATGCCTTCTTTAGAAAAATGTTTATTCAAGTAATTCGCCATTTTCAATCAGGTTATTTATTTTTTTGCTGTTGATTTGTAGAAATTTCATTTATTTCTTTCCTGTTTGTTTATGTATTTCTCTCTCCCTCACTATAACATAGGATCTATAAAAGCAGTCATTGTCTTCTCTCATTTTCCCACTACCTATATAGTACTTATAAATAAAATAGATGCCTGATATTAGTTGAAAAATGAATGAATGAATATTGCGAGGTCACAAGAATGGATTAAACACAAGTACTAGAGAGAAGTTGGAAAGAAATTTTAGGTGGAATCAATTCAGATTATGTCTTGATTTTAAAACTTGGTAAAGAATTTTAAATTTGAGGCAGTATATAATCAGGAAATTAGAAGAATCTTGAGCAAGGATGAGGGATGATGAAAGGTATGTTTTCAGAGGGCCGCAACAACCTAGAATACTTTTTCTAGGCTATCTGTAGTCCTTTTCGTGCTGGTCACTACTTAGATTCATATTATCCAAGTCCTCATGGTCCTTCCTGGGCATAAGGTTCTTTGGTCATGGTCCTCAAGGACATGGTTCTTTCTGTTCTGCCTCTCCTCCCATTTATATGACAGCTTTGTACTGCCCCAACAGAATCCAATTGGTTATCCATAGAGACATTTCACAGAGACAGGGCATAGTTTTGTGCTACTCTTAGAAGCCTCTCCTGCCCTGAAACTAATCTAGATTAGGTTACATGGCCACCTCTATTGCCCAGGAGGCTGCAAAAGAATGTGCTTGGCATTTCGAGTGTTGCCTGTGGAAATTATTCTTCTTTAGCAGAATCGACAGGAAGGAGAGCAGCTGTTGAGTAAACAACATGGAGTCTGCCACAGGTTGACTAGCTTATAGTGGTTAGGGATAGAGGTATTTTTCTTTTCTTCTTCTTCTCGTGTCTTCTTTTCTTTTTCTTTCCTTTTCTTCTCTCTCCCTTCCTTTCTTTTCTGTTTTCTAGTCAAGTCTGATTTTTGCAATAATGAATAAATCTGTGAAAATATGTGTGTAAATTTCTGTGTAGACATAAGCTTTTAACTACTTTGGGTAAATAACACAGAGTAGATTGCTGAATCATATGGTAGGAATATTTTTGATTTTGTAAGAAACCATCAAATTTTCTTCCAAAATAGCTGTAACATTTTACATTCTCACCAGCAGCGTATGAGGGTTTTTGTTGCATCACATTCTTGTTGGCATTTGGTGTTGTCAGTGTTCTGAACTTTGGCCATTTTAATAGGTGTCTAGTGGTATCTAATTGTTATTTTATTTTGCATTTCTCTGATCACATATGAGGTGGAGCATCTGTTCATATGCTTGTCTGCCATCTATATATCTTTTTTGATGAGGTGTCTGTTAAGGCCTTTGGCCCTTTTTTCCTTAATTTGGTTGTTTTGTTGAATTTTAAGAATTCTTTGTATGTACTTTTTTGTTTAAAGCTTATTTTTGAGAGAGAGACAGAGCACAAGCAGGGGAGGGGCAGAGAGAGAGAGAGGGAGACACAGGATCCGAAGCAAGCTCCAGGCTCTGAGCTGTCAGCACAACATGGGGCTCGAACCCACAGACCATGAAATCATGACCTGAGCCGAAGTCAGACATTCAACTGACTGAGCCACCCAGGTGCCCCAAGAATTCTTGGTATATTTTTGATAATGGTCTTTTATCAGATGTATCTTTTGCAAATATTCTCTCCATGTCTGTGGCTTGTCTTCCAAGTACCTTGATATTTTCTTTTGCACAGAAGTTTTACTTTTAAAAAGTCCATTTTATCAATTACTGGTTTCATGGATTATGTCTTTGATGTTGTAACTAAAAAGGCTCAAAGTCATTTAGGTTTTCTCCTATATTATCTTTTGGGAGCTTTATAATTTTGCATTTTACATTTAGGTCAGTGTTCTCTTTTGAGTTCATTTTTGTGAAGGGTGTAAGGTCTGTACCTAGATTCATTCTCTTGCATGGAAATGCCCCGTTGTCCCAGCTGGAACACTGTTTGTTTAAGAGACTCTGTTTGCTCCATTGTATTGCCTTTGCTGCTTTGTCAAAAATCAGATGACTGTATTTACTGAGATCCTTTTCTGGGCTCTCTATTTGATTTCGTTGATTTGTCTATTGTTTTACCAATACCACACTGTAATTACTGTAGCTTTATAGTAACTCTCTTTTCCATTTCATTCATTTTTGAGCACTATCTGCCAAATACCTACATCTGAAGAGGCATAGATTGTGGGTCAGTTGTTCTTTCAAGTAAAGATGATATTCTATGAAAAAAGTAGGTCATTTTTATAAAAAAAAACAAAACAAAAAGGAGATAGATAGAGGGGGGAGGCACAAACCAGGAAACAGACCCTTAACAATAGAGAACAAGTTGAGGGTTACTGGAAAGGAGGAGGGATGGGTTAAATGGGTGACAGGTTAAGGAGGGCTTTTGTGATGATGACCACTGGGTTGTAGTAAGTGATGAGTCACTAAATTCTGCATCTGAAACTCCCATTACCCTGTATGTTAACTAACTGGAATTTAAAAACTTGAAGAAAAAAAAGCTAATTTTCCTGGAGGTTAAACTGCATAAGTACATTTCTTCCAGACAATCATGATTTAACATGCAACAGAAGTGCTTTATGCACACTTCCCATTTTGCCACACAGATTATTAAAAAGACATGTACTAAAAGATCAAGATTTAATAAAATTAGTGCTTTTTACTGATCACTTCAGAACATTCTTAAGTAAAACAGGCTGATTTATTCATTTATTTATTTTTTCTGTAAGTGCATAGCAGTAGACAACCAATGATTTCTAGTCAGATTAGTGATACTGACTATTGGACTTTTTAGACTAATAGTCTACTTGTCTTTCTTCTTCTGTCATATTATCTGCCTTTTTCTTTGTATTATGGAAGATTTTCTCAAACACATTTCGTCGTCACTCTATTTTAAAACATATTTTTATTTAGACAAGATTTTTTAATGTTCTAAGAGGTTTCTTTAATTGGCTTTTCTCATTGAACTGGAGATTCTTGGTTCCCCTTGATATGTAACAAAGGAGAACTGGGTGTCTATCATGGATTTCCTCTTTATTTTATGAAAATAAAACTCTTTTTACTTTGTATCTTTCTAGAGAGGGGGTGTCTCACCGGGAGCTCTGCATGCCATTGGACACTGACTTGCAGATTTTGCTTTAGGTACGAGCTAGGGGTCAGGTTTTGCCTTCCTCAAATGCCAGAATGAAGGGAATGTTATTGCGAGACACCAGACCTAATATTTCAAGCCTGTTTGCTGAGTATTTTAATTTTTTTAAATGTCTATTTTTGAGAGATTGAAAGATAGAGCACAAGCAAGGGAAGGGCAGAGAGAGAGGGAGACACAGAATCCTAAGCAGGCTTCAGTCTCTGAGCTGTCAGCACAGAGCCCACCAGAGGCTTAAACTCAGGAACCGCAAGTTCATGACTTGAGCCAAAAGTCTGACACTTAACCGACTGAGCCACCCAGGTCCCCCTGTTTGATGAGTATTTTAAAAAAGAGCTATGGTCATATTTTTATTTGAGAATTTCTATTAGTGGCTATCACCCTCTGTAAACTCAGGGCAAGGGGTTACAGACATGGTGGTGGCAGAGGATATTACATATAAAAATATCTTCACTTAATTATTCTATTTTTAACCTTTATTAGCACTCCCACTGTACTATTTGGAGGCTGAAATCAAGGTCATCTAGAGTTCTGTGGAGAGTGATGGCTTCCACTTCTCTATTGTAAAAATCACATTTTATGTTATCTTATTTTCACTTTTAATTAGAGTATAAAGTAAAATTGAGAGTGGGGGAAAATTAACACTCCAGGTTGCAACTTAACCTATTTCTCCATCTTTTATACCATCTATACCATTATAAAATACCATCTTTTATACATTGTTTATAGGTCCTTAATTCTCTATGAGTGTATACATGGATTTTTCTGCTTTGTGTTTCTAAATTCCTATCACAGTGGCACATTGAAAAAACTGAAAGGGAACATACATGGGTCTAGTCTACTGTACCGTTCTATACACCTTTTAATAAGGTCTCTACAGGGGCCCCTGGGTGGCTCAGTCAGATAAGCGTCTGACTCTGGCTCAGGTCATGATCTCGCGTTTTGTGAGACCCAGCCCCATGTGGGTCTCTGTCCTGACAGTTCAGAGCCTGGAGCCTACTTCGGATTCTGTCTCTCTCTCTCTCTGCCCCTCCACTGCTTGAACTCTGTCTCTGTCTCTCTTTTAAATATAAATAAAAATTTAAAAATAATAATAAATAAAGTCTCTACAGTAAAATTTTCTATTCACAGTGAACTTTTACCTTGTTATGTCAATTCACAAGTGTAAAACAAACCCAAAAGTGAATGGGCTACTCAATGTCATCAGCATAATCTAAGCTCCAAATGCATATGTCAAGAGAGAAGACTATAAACTCCATCCATCTAGAGAAGGGGACACTAGAGATGTAATTAGCACCAGCAGCTCTGAAATCAGTGCTTGTTATATAATCTGGGGCCTCTATTTATTGTATGACCCGGGGAAAGCTGCTTAATATCACTTTGCCTCAGCATTCTACTGTAAAATGGTTTAATAATAGTAGTACTTAGGGATGCCTGGGTGGCTCAGTTGGTTGAGTGAACGACTCTTGATTTTGGCTCAGGTCATGATCCAAGGGTCGTGGGATTGAGTCCTGCATCATGCTCTGTGCTGAACGTGGAGCCTGTTTAAGATTCTCTCTCTCTCTCCCTCTGCCCCACTATCCCACTTGCACTTTCTCTGTCTAAAATAAAATAAAAATAATAAAGAAATAATGGTAATACTTGCCTTCTAGAATTGTTTTGAAGATTAAATGTATTAATCTACCTTCAGTGTTTACAAATGTGTATTGTACAAAATCAAATTCAGTAAGGGGTGATTATTGTTCATATCTGTATTAGTATCCTTCTTAAATATCTGAAACTAGGCCTTGGTTTAGTCAAAATATCATAGCATTTGAATGAGAATAAATGAACTGTGAAGGTAAAGAGTTTTTTTGTTTTGTTTTTTGGTTTTTTTTTTTTTTTTCACAAAATTAATTAACCTTTGACTTCTAGGTAAAAATTAATGCGGTCCCAATTGTTATTAGTTAGGCTTTTGTTGAAAAGTCTAAATTGTTTAAAACCTTTATAATTTTGAGCTTTATTTTGAATTACTGCCTTTCCTTAATTTTTTTAAAATAAATGTTTATTCATTTTTGAGAGAGCGTGTGGGCAGGGGAGGGGCAGAGAGAGAAGGGGACAGAGGATCCAAATCAGGCTCTGCACTGGTAGCAGAGATCCTGATGTGGGGCTCAAACTCATGAACTGTGAGATCATGACCTGAGACAAAGTCCAATGCTCAACTAACTGAGCCACCCAGGTACCCCTCTTTAAAATTTTTAATGCAGTCAGCATGGAGTTGTAGAAAGAACACAAGTTTTGGAGATAGGAAGACAAAGTATAAAAATTTGATTGGGGTGCCTTGGTAGCTCAGTTGGTTTAAGTATCTGACTCTTGGTTTTGGCTCAGGTCATGATCTCACAGTTCGTGAGATTGAGCCCTGCATTGGACTCTGCACTGACAGTGTGGGGCCTGCTTGGGATCCTCTGTCTCCCTGTCTCTCTGCCCCTCCCCTGCTCATCCTGTCTCTTTCTCAAAATAAATAAACTGAAAAACAATTTTTTTAATTTAATTAATCTCTATGAATCTTAGAGTCTTCATCTATAAAATGAGAATGGTAATAGTTTCTTTATAGTTTCTCTATGATAATTTGAAATAAAATAATAATAAATCTATCATCTTCACCAGCATGCTAGCTTCCTTAGGGTTGGGACTATTTTTTTTTTTTTAATCTATGGAACATTACAGAGTGTCTACTACCAAAAAACATTCAATACGTGTCCTCAACACATAAATTGAACAGTTTACATTATTAACATTTTGAAGAAAGGGTCATAAGTTGTGCAAAAAAATAAAAGAGTTATGAAGAGTTATGAAGAATTCAGTAATGAGGAGTACAAATTATTAAAAGCTTACATACTGTAAACAAAAATAGGACAATATTTTCTTATAATTGCCCGGATATTTGGTTGGATTTTGCCATTTATTTACAGATGTTGTAGAGCACTAATGTGATCATGTGTACATATGTAAATAATGTAGTCTGTATTCTATATTAATTTGAAAATGCTTTTATTTATAGTCTATACGAAAAAGAAAAAGAAAAAGAAAAGTTTTTTTTTTTTTTTTTTTTTTTTTTTTTGTTACGAAAAAGAAAAGTTAAAGGCAGGAATCTCTAATTGGAGAGGAAGGAGGAAAATTTAAATAAATATCATTGTGGTTTGTATTTTTAAAAGAATAAAAGAGATTTTATTTTTTTCTCCTTAGACACAGAGCTTGGGAATGTAACAAAAGAAATCAGAAAGTATTATACTTTACTGGCTGTTTATTATTATTTAATAAGATGATTATCTTTTTCATAGAAAAAATCTTTTCATTTTTATAGATAAGAAACTGTGGTGGGCAGACCAAAACTTAGCTCAGCTGGGAACCTGCAGCAAAAGGGATGGAAGAAACCCCACAGTCCTACGAAATAAGACTTCTGGGGTTGTTCATATGAAAGTGTACGATAAAGAAGCACAGCAAGGCAAGTCACACTGTAATGAATTTGTGCCACCTTTTGAATATATAATGTTCTCTCTTTTCATATTATTTTCTCAATTCAACAATTGAAAGGTTTGTATTTTTGCTTCTAGTAAAAAAAAAAAAAAAAGCGGGGGTGGGTGGGTGGGAGGCAAATGCTGCTTAATACTACACAAGAAATTCCTTTGACATCAGGTATATAATGAGCTTTCAAAACATTAGCAGAGCCACCCAAGGAATCTTAATTTGTCAGGTCTTCAAAGAAGTCTTATCGAGTTCTTGATTTCAAAATATAAGAATAAGAAAAAATCCCAGCAAAATATATGGAGTATATAATTAAGCCCAGAACCTGAATGAACCAGGGGACTTCAAATGGACTATGTCAACGTAAGAATTTCACATCCAAAAAGCACTGCATTGTTTGGCTCTAAGCATTTTACTTTTTTGTTTTTGCTTGTCCAAATGGTGTGCAGTGAAATGGAGTGAGAGAACTAACAGATGGTTTACATAGGTGGACTTGTCACATTGCCCGAATGGCAATTAGATTAGAGATGCCAGCCAGGACAGCCCCACACCTGCTAGTCCTTTCTTAGTTTTTGTTTCATGACCCATGACATTTAGCAGCACTTGTTTTCTAGCAAAAACATTTTTCTGTATTATACTTCCTTACCTCAGTCTCTGCCATGAGACCCTTAGCTTCATATACTTTTCTTCTTAGTAAAAACATTTCAGGAAAATGTAAAGGGATTTTCATCTAAAGGAGTTGGACATATAGACCAAAACAGAGAATAGTATAGGTAGAAATAGTGAACCAAGGAGATCGCTGATTCTGAAGACCGGTAACAACCATCATTCAGGCAGAATTTATTGGTGATACCAATTGGGAGCCATACCTGCATATCCAGAGATAAAATGAAGACCAGATTTATGGTTGCCTTCCCTGTACAAAAGCATGGGCAAATTTTGGTCTGAAATCCTTCCTGAAATTACCTGGAAAAAATTTAAAAGAATTGCTTTAGAATAAAAAATAACGATGAAGTGATTACTGGGCTCCTTTCATGGTTCAGAAGATACCAATACCGAAACCCTTATGCATAAAACTGTATTTCCTCTCTGATATATTTTTAAATCACTGTCTATAATAATGAACAGGAGTGTTTTCACCAGTAATTTTGTAATGGAAGATTTCTGTATCAAAATAAATAATTTTACTGGCATACAAGTCATGGGGAATATATTATATAATTGAGAATAAAACGCTGGTACTCAGTAAATAAAATATTGTGACATTTTTGTGGATTTCAATGTGATATATTTACAAAGAATAAAAACTTAAAATACTATGATAAATGTTAGTTCATAGTCTATACTTAATGAGATTATACCCAAAAACGCATTAGAAAATACAACAGAGGGACAGATACATTATTTCTAAAAAGGATATTTTAAAAAATATATATTCATTTTTTTATCAAAATGTGAACAAACACATTGTTTGAAATTGTATATTAGTTTAATATATAGAGTATTCCTAGATACAGTCCCAATAAAGTTTATTGGAGGAAAAATTTATTATGTTTCCTCACTTTTTTGCTCATGTGCATAAATTGTTGTCTCGTAAGAGTTTAATCCTACAAGTAGAGTTGGCATTTTATGCATCGTGAAAGTATTACTAAATTGACAAGGACCTGCAGTACTTAGAAATTAATGGTGTAATATGACTAAGCTTAAAATTCAGTGAGAATACTATTTTTACTGAAAAAATATGCTGATAAAAGCATCTGTATTAAAGAGAATCCCATTAACGGAATCACGGCAGGTACCTTAAAAGCTTCATTACTATGAAATATGAGCAATTTAGGATTATTTAAGGTTAACATTACTACTTCTTTGGATTTCAAAGTACAATTAGCTACTTCATTTATCATTTTTGACACAGATCACTGGAGAGCCGGGACTTCTCGTTAGTCAAGTGGACTTTCTGACTCTACTAGAGAATTGGGGCATGAAGTTTGAACATCAGTATCATTGCAAAATATTAAGCCAAGCTAATATTTCTAATTTGCCAGATAATCACTACCAAAATTACTGTCTTTTAAAATCTAATATTTTCCTACATCAATTCTTTATTTAATAGGCAAAGATAAATACTGTAAATAATGATTCATTTCAATTATTTTTTTCCTTTCTGTCTCCCTATTAGAGACCAAAATGATACATGAAATGCATGTTGTTGTACAACATAATTGTTAACATAGGCTAATTTTATTTTTTGTCAAAAATAAGTATGATACAATATGTGTTACTATTATTACAAATAGATTTAAAAATGCACAGTCCCAGAAGTTCCTTTTCTGTTATTTTTTCACATATTTTTATATCATCAAGGTTATAGAACTCTATATTTTTTGAAATTTTAATTCTCTTCCTGAATCTATTTTTTTAACTTCATTTCCTTGTTTCTCCTTCTCTCCACTTGGTGTTTCTTCAAACTTTATAGTTAAAGCATTTCTTGTCAATATTTTCTCAGTTTTTCAGTCTTTTGTAATAGTTGAAATAAATCTATAACAAAATGCCTAAGTCCATAGATTGGCGTTGCGTTAATATATGTTTATGCGCTTCCTATAATATAAAATATATTTAAGTTCAGTATAGATTACTGTAAGTCTATATAACTACAGATCAAGGTTAGTATAGATTGCTGTAAACTATGTAACTATGTGCTATATAACAGTAAATGTAACTGTCTCTTAAAGTAATCAGAGATCTGAAGTTTTATCTTCATATATAAGTATGTAAAAAGTCAGCTTGAGGAAAGGGGAAATAAATCAACTAATCTTCATTAGTTTATATAAGAGATAAAGGTAATCATTTCAAAAGTTCAGGGCAACTGAAATCCTAGTATGTGGCCCTATATAGGATGGAGTTCGTCATTGACTGAACTGGCAGCTATTGGAAATTAGGAGAGAATGTGGTAGATCTCCTGATGAGAAATCTCCCAAGTTGAGGGTATTTCACACTTCAAAAATGACAGAGCTCATGACAGCTTCGATTGAACAATTAAATCCCATCAGACTGTCTTGAATTCAGGAGATGAGAAATAATGAGCTGCATTGGTATTTTGAATTTTCCATAGAGAACTATTGATATATAGCTTTCATCATGCTTTGTAATTCTCAGTGGATTTACTGCACTTCGTATTAGAGCTTGAACATCCAGTAAATGGCATTGCATGTCCTAGAATAATAAAAATGTTGTAAAAATGGGATATTTAATGAACTTGCTGGGTAAGATTGTAAATTACTTAATGTCACGCTACCAGGTTTAATTAGCACATTGGGCCTAGTAAATTCAGTGGAACATCTTTCTAGAATGCCTACCTGTGATTACCTGACTAATATTTGTCATTGTTACTACACAGGAATAAGGAGGATTAATATGCCAATTAATTAGATGACTCTTGTGGGTATGTTTTAAATATATTTGGGGAGAATTATGTTCCTAGGAATAGCAAAATTTATTTCCTTGCTTTTTAAAAATTATATATATATATATATATATATATATAATATACACACACACATATATACATATATATATATATATACACATACATGTATGCGTATATGTACTTCCTTTTAGCAGCGTAGTCTTCAAATTGAGTTAGTAATATAATTTAACAGTGATTTATTTGACATATTTGGATAAAATATTCCTGAAAATGAAGTAACTATAGAGTTGAAGTGAAATATAGTAGTCAAAAAAGAAAGATTTCCTAGTTCCTGTGATCTTAAAATATTGTAAAGGTCTATAACAGTATTCATGACAAACCAATTTCACTTGTTCTTCTGTAGCTGTGAATCTTCTCATGAATCATCATTTGCTTTGAAAAAATAGGTTTTAATTATTTATTTTTAAATCTATGTTTTGAGACATAATTGACATAAAGCATTGTACAAGTTTAAGATATATAAGGTGTTGATTTCATACATTTATATGTTGCAATATAATTACCACCTTAGTATTAGCTCCTAACTCTACCATATCACATAATTATCATTTCTTCTTCGTGATGGGAACAATTAAGATCTGGTCTCTCAGCAACTGCGAATTGTAATTAAAGTTTAATTGATACTATAAATTAATTATAGTATTGCTGTCTATAATCACTATGCCATGCATGAGATCTCCATTCACTTTTTTGGGAGGGCAGACTTCAACTATAACATGCCACTTCGAATTATTCAAGACACTCAAACATAATACTAACCAATATAAAACAGCTACATTTATAAATCAACAAAAGCATAAATATTTTATTCATATTATTGGTATTGAATGATACTCCAATTTTATTAAATTTTATAGTTTATTTTTCTTGAATTTTATATTTCTTTTGCTTGTTTTCCTTCTATTCAGGCAGCAATTCTTGCCAACTAAATAATGGTGGATGTTCTCAGCTTTGTTTACCAACATCTGAAACTACAAGGACTTGCATGTGTACAGTGGGATATTATCTCCAAAAGAACCGAATGTCATGTCAAGGTATAAGGTCTTGAAAAATTTAATTCTGATGAATTTACTTTATCCATGCAGATCTGAGGCAACATGATGTAGTTAAAAAATAGAAAAAAAATATTAGCTTCTTTTTGGATTCTGGTTCACTGCTCAGTCTCATATATGAAGGATTTTTAATGTACCTAAAATATTTTAAGTATTACTGTTCTTTAAAGCTTCATATCTTTTTTTTAGTTATTTTCAAGAAATACAGTTTATTGTCAAACTTTTAGCCAAACCCAGTAGAAGCTACCTTAACTTGAATAGGCAAAGGTTGAAGTAAAAAGCGGTAATTGACCAGTTACAATTACCATCCAATCTGAATCCAGTTATGTTTACTTTCTTTTAACGATTTAAGAGAAAGTACATAAAGGCTGTGAGGTCTCTGAATTTCTCAGCTGAGAGAGAAGAGCCCTGCCAAAGAACTGGCACCGAACAGACCCATCTTCCTATTTCTTGTTTCATGGATTCTGGCTCTAAGACTCAAAGAAATTTGGTTCTAGAATGATCTTATTATTCAATGATCATAGCTTAATTTCATTTTTAAAAAGTTTCAGTCTTATATGAGGAATGTTTGTTAATGTTATCACATGCTTTCTTTTAAATAAAATATTTATATGGCACTTATGTACTAGGCACTGTTCTAAATACTTTAAACATATTAATTCACTTAATCCTTATACTAACCCTTGAGGTAGGTCTCTTATTATTGCCATTTGAGAGATGTGAAAACTGAGGCATAGTGAGATTAACTAGCTTGCCTGAGTCTCACAGTTAGTAAGTAGTAAAGACCCATGTAAACCTAGGAATTCTAATTTTAATAAGAAAATATGTGTCAAAAACATGTTCTAGCATATTAGAAAAAGTCATAAACAGCATGCAGACTTCTGGTAGTCAGCTTTTATGTATATTTATTTTAGGACATACTTTTGATGCTAGAATGGCAAGGTGTTAGTAAAAGTGAAGTACTTTTATATTTTTAGTGTTCAAAATGATTTAAAACTAACTTTATTAGAAAAGTAACAGTGATATAGTTACCTAAAATTATATATAAAATCAAAGTTTATTATCATATATAAACAACAAGGTAACTGGGCATTAGAAAAGAGGGGATGAATTTTGTTGTGAGGTCAGGTGTGTTTTCAAGAATTACCTGCCTCTGTTTTTGTGAAAGTCTAGTTCCAGATCAGTAGTGTTGTCACTACCTAGGAACTTTTCAAAAATTTAAATGATTTCTCCTCTTCGATGGGGGCCTGGTAATCTGTGTTTTAACAAGTCCTCTAGGAGATTCTGATGCATACCCAAGTTTGAGAACCACTAATCTCTCTATCTATCTTTCAACTAGTCAGAAGTGTAGTGTACAATTTAAAAAAAATAAGTTAAAAATAATGTTAGTAGAATAATTTTAATTTTAAATATTCATTTGGAGCTTTTTTTTTCTTTTTCCAATTTAGGTATAGAGTCATTTCTTATGTACTCTGTTCATGAAGGAATCAGGGGAATACCTCTGGAACCAAGTGACAAAATGGATGCATTGATGCCTATATCAGGAACTTCATTTGCTGTTGGAATAGATTTTCATGCAGGTAAATAGCTTTTTATTCATAATTTATATATGATGTTTTTACTTGATTTATTAAACATGATGCAAATATAACCTTTCCCTCTGTACTCTGAGAGTCAAGATGAGGAACAAGAAAGTAAATTGGTAATGAATTTTTAAGCCAAATACAAATTGCTCTAAATGTTTTCCTGAAAAAAAAATCAAGTAAAAATTTCCTAAAATAAAGCATTTGAGTTGCAAATACCTGAAAATGCCATGATTGACAATCGGTTGCTTCATTTTTATTTCTCTCCTTTCAAAATGACACCTTTACTTTTATTCAATTATAGATACGTATATATATATATAAAATATCTTGTTTGAGAATATACATAAACCATAATCTTATTTAAAATATTTCCAGAATGATTATCTATTCTAACATTGGTAGTAGAATATTAGATCCAAATAACAAGAAAACAATTATGAATTCTGTGACATTTAAATTACTTTTGAAGACGGTATGTATAATTTTGGAGTCAGATTTTATCCTTACCTTCTTGTTTTAGCAAACAGTGAAAAAAAGCATATTGGACACTAACATTTTCTGTGGCTTACATAAATGTGTGACTGGAAATTGATAGTAGACACTGTCCAATTTATTGAAGTAAACGTGTGTATGTGTGTGTGTGTGCTAATTGCTAAATTCAGAGATAGTATAAGCATTAGATAGGCTTTGGCATTTATACTCAGATTTTTTTTTCTACACTTGTGGGTCTAACTTTATAAGAGCAAATTTTTCTACTGCTCATCCAACTAAATCTTATGTTTCCCATATTAATGTTTTAGTTCTGAAGATGTACATGCATGTTTACAGTGTTGTGTTTTTTTTTTGTAATTGTAAAGACAATTTTATCTAATTCTAAAAAAACAAGTAGTTCTTAGATTTATAATCTTAAAATCCTTAAGCATCAGCATGTGGGATTCTGGCTGTAAGCTTATTTTTTTTCCCTCAGCTCTAACACTTTGTTTAATCATGTGTTAATGAAATTCCTGGCTACCATTTAATGAGTTACTGAGGATCTTTACTTTCCTTAAGTAAATTATTTTGTACCCAATGTTTGGAATCATATAGAGGCACACTTTCTACATTTTTAAAAGGATGTTTCCTAAAAGGAAATTCAGACAAATATAGTATATTTTATTGAGCATTATGTAAATTTTGCTAAGATGACAATGTGATTTTTGATCAAAACTTCATTATACTTGGAAGGTTCACTAACCTACCATGCATAATCTACCCAGTCTCTTAATTATAGGCATCTTATTATTTAGAATTTTATCATATAGTATTTAGTAAATGCAAAAGTGCAAAATAAAGAAAAGGTGAACTTCTTGAAAAGATGTTATGTACATGTATAATTTTTAGTAAGTACACATAATCCCTTGTTTTAACTGTTATCCTATATTTGATTCTTTTAAAGACTTCATAATGATTTTTGAAAGCATTTAAAACATTTCTATAAGGTAAAATATTGAAACATTTGGTGTAAATGTTCTGATTAGATCACTAGTAAATTTCTTTTTTCTTAAGGGTAGACTGATTATTTGTATAAGTTCGCTCTGAGGCTTTATATTGGCCCTGAAATGGTTAAGTTTCATATAATGTGCCACAACACAGCTAAACAAATATTTTTGTTTGCAGAGAATAGTACTCTCCCTTTTTCTAGATTTCCAATAATTTTTAATATCATAATAAACTTATTTTGCATCAGAGTAGTTTTTCATCAGAGTGTTCTTCATATCATACCTGCCATATTTTTAAATTAAATTTCTAGAAAGAAATCATTTTTAGAAAATCTATTTCTTCTAAATGTAAAAGGATATAGGCATATGGAATAGTCATATAAAATTAAAGTGTTCAAGAATGTATTAAAATCCCTATTGTTAATCAGAAAATAGCAGCGCAAAACTTGCTTTGAAATCTGAGGATTAGACAGACAGACACTCGGGGCAGCAAAACATAGAGTTGGAAGAGGCGAGACTTTTGCAACAGGCAACTAGAATTCTAATTCCAGTTTACCCTCTTACTACTCTGTGAGGTTTGTAAGTTAGTTAATATATCTGAGGCTCAGTTTCTTCAGTTTATGGAGTGTGGGAATATTCAGATTAATGTATACAAATGTTTGACACAGTGCCTGACATATAAGGGAGCTAAGAAGATAGTAGTGATATCTAATAATAGAAAGTAATAAATTGCAGAAGTAAGCATATGTGGTTTATGTGTGTGTAATATATATATTTACAAACATGCCCTGGAAGCCATATTTAAACTTCTAATTAGCAATGTTGTTTTTTTTTTTTTTTTTTCTGTTCTCTTGACTGATACTATACTTTCTGTCCAGTTATCTGCATAGAATAGTTGTTCCTTAACTTCTAGGGGAAAGAGTATATTAGTAAAATTCCTTAGTAAAGATGAACTCAATAATGATGATAATGAACATTATATAAAGTAGATAAATAAAGCTCAAAAAGTAATACCAGCTCTTTGAAGTCATTCAGTATAAACCTAGGAGGCCAGCAGACAGTGCTTAGATAAGGAACCAAGTAAAGCACTAATATTGATGATGGTAGTGGTGGTATTAAGAGCTTCCAACCACTTCTGCACATACCTTTTATGTTTCCGTCTATTTCACAGTCTGATCCTTCACTAATTGTATTTTAAGAAAATATATTAGGATCAGAGTAAGTGTCAGCAGCTTGATTTACGGTATCATAGACAGTATGTAAGCTCTGTGGCTTTGTTGTAGAGTGAAGTTACTCCAGGGAGGAAGGAAACAAAATGACGAATCGCTCCTGAGCAAAGTAGAGAAACCAGTTTTTGGTGCATCAACTTTTTTTTCCCCCACCAACGCCGTTATGTTTTACCTGATTATAAGTTCTTCCACTATTAGTTCTCTTTGCAGATATTCCATATTTTCTTCTTTCATTCATGGCACTCACATCTGTGACATAATCCCTACTTTAGGATCAATCAAAGATAAAGATGACAGAATGGAAGGGCATAGTTGCTCCTTATTCTAAACAACAAAAACAACAAAACAAACAAAAACCTCCCATCATAATAAGTAGATGGTGTGAAGGAGAATCATTTCTTGAGTATAACCATCATAATTTATGTCTTATTATTTTATTACCACAGTTTTACAGAGATAAATCCATTGTTCAAACCTGTACATTTTGTGAGGATTAACATCTGAATCCTGCTGGCTTTGAGTCCTAATGAATTACAGTTTCTGCAGTGAAAGGGTTTCTTTCACCAGAGGAAGCAATTCTGGGTACTATCCACAGAAGAAAGAACACCCTGTGGCTAGATTTAAAATGTTCAAAGCATTTTTTATCACTTCAATGGAAAAGTCCCATTCCACTGAAAAAAAAAAAAATAATAAGCTTTGAAAATCCTTGCCTACTGAGTGATATTCCTCCTGATGAATGAATATTGGATTTGATGCTTTAAAAGATATATTTTAGGGTCTCCTGGGTGGCGTCATTTGGTTGAGTGTCCAACTCTTGATTTCTGCTCAGGTCATGATCCCACAGTTCATGAGATCCAGCCCCGTATCAGTCTGTGTGCTGACAGTGCAGAGCCTGCTTGGGATTCTCTCCCTCCCTCTCTCTCTGCCCCTCCCCCACTCATGCTCGCGCGCTCTCTCTCTCTCTCTCTCTCTCTTTCTCTCTCTCGTTCTTTAGCCTCTCTTTCTCTCTCTCAAAATAAATGGAGATACTTTAAAAAAAATTAAGATATATTTTAGTTAGGAGAAAAACCTTCAAAACAAAGTCCATTGTTCCAGTTAGTAGTGTGGGGTTCAGTATGTAATGCTCTATTCAGCCTGCCCCTCTCCTGCTTTGAGAGTATTTATCCTTTTTTATAATGAACCCATACTAGGATATTACTTGAAGATAAAGATTATTTATCTGAAAATTTCAATCTTCTATTATTTTTTTCATCTTTTATATCTGTTCAACTTTTTGTCATCCAACTCAATATTAACACATGTTGGTTATGATCTAGTAGGTGTGAAACATCACAGCTAAGTTGCTGTAGAGGATAAAGATAAACAAGGAATAGCTTCTAAGTTAATACACATATGGATGATCTGTAGGGTTTTTTGTTTGTTTATTTTGTCTTTCAAGAGAGCATCAAAAGACTATTATTTGGATGTCATTGCTCGGCACTCCCTATGGAGAATATTTTAATGTTTTTTTTACACCATGACATAGTGATGTAGCTATTAAGACAAAAGACACTGAAGGGACATGTCCTTATAACTTCTATTAAAACCCATGGAATGTATAACATGAAGAATAATCCCTGATCTGAACTGTAGATCCTAATATAAACTATGGATATTCCAATTTAGGTTTATCAGCTGTAGCAAATGTACCACTCCAAATGAGATGCTGACAGTTGGGGAGGCTGTGTATGTATTAAAGGAGAAAGCACGTGGGAGCTCTCCACTCAATTTGTCTGTGAATCTAAAACTGTTCTAACAAGTCTATTTGAAAATTTAAGTGAAGGAAACTATATGACAAAATACCATTGCCACATTTACACATTTGAGTGTCAACTACTTACATGAAATAATCTCTCTGTAATCGTTCCACAACATTTGGATATATCTTTGACCGTTAGAACAAGAAGGAACATTTGCTACCAGGTTGTAGCATTCCCTCAGGTTACAGATAAGGAAACTGGAACCCAGAGAGATCAAGAGGTTGTACGGTATGGAGGATCCTATTTCCAGTTCTTTACACTACGCCAGCCTGCACTTGTAACCAGTGAAACAAAATTTTGTTTAGACATTGTTGGCATTACTTGATAAACTTCATTGCACTTCTGCAAGTTTGTGCCTGTAGAAGATTATATTTTATTTTGGTCATATGCTGAATCATTGAATCATGTGACCTTAAACCCATTTAATAATTGAAGCAGGTGACACTCAAGTGAGAGTCTCTTTTTCTTTCCCTGGAAGCTTAGAAAACAACTATTTACAAATTTTTTTTTTAGTAACCATTTTGTCACCAACCAAGCCACAGAAGAATTTATAGAAAGAGTTCTTTTTATGTCACTAACAGCAATAGCTTAAGAAATATAATACTGTTGCTTTGGGACATTTTTTCAATTTTATGAAAACCATTTCTGTGGCTACAAAGTGAATTTTTAGGACTGGTTCATTTCTTCTTGTTCTTGTGACAGTGAACCAATACTACTTTGTGTTGTCATTTCGAACTTGCTTCAAGACTGTATTTTCAAATCATGTGAAAGGTGTGTATGTATTTGTAGATGTTAAAGTCTGGTATATCTTTCAAGAGGGAAAGGAGTAACTACCACAAGAAAACAAAAACTTTTCAACACTGCCCGGGAGACGAATAACATAAACATACATAGAATAAGGAACTATAGGTTAAACAAATTATTGTGTATATCTCACAAATCATTTTTGGATAATTTCTAAACTCAAAATGTAAACAAACAAACAGCTTTCTTAGGCATCTGAATTATTCAATAGGTTACTGAAAACCAAAAGCCCAGAAGATGTACAATGATTGCTTGCTAAGATTAAGGCTTTCATCAACTTTCGTCTTACTGAGAGAATGGCTCAGGCAGTTAGCACTCCTCATGAAAGTAAAACCTGTCAACACCAGCTTCAGACTAATTCATGCAAAGCACATCCATTCTGTATTTTGGTACCTCTCTTTTTCCCTCTCCTGAGTTAGTATATGCTGCTATATTTCTTTTTAGTGGCTAAGGATTCTTTTCAGCAAAGCTACACTCATATTTGATAGTCTAATATATTTCTGTACTCTTTTCCTTATCAACACTGAGTTAGCATGAAACCTATACTCAAAAGGCCCTACTACACTAATTCACAGTAAATTATTAATAGCTGCTAAGAGATTTACAAGTTATCTTTCTAAGTGTGTTTGGGCAAAGCACAGTATTTTAACCCATACCATAAATACAACTAAAGCACCACTAAAAAATTGTGAAGAAAGTATTTTTATAGATAGGTCAGTCTTCTGGAGGTTTTCCAAATTACCCTGTCCTCTGACTTGTAGACAATAGATTGCCACCTGTTTATTCCCAGAAGCTCAGTCCTGGATATGGTAACAGGTCAAATGATAATGTAGAGGTCTCCTTTAGCTTAGGTACACTGATACCATTAGTGCTGTTAATGAAATGTGACCTTAAAAAAGTGTTTTAACCTTGAAAAAGTGTTTTCCCCCATTTTAAGAAAACCAATAATATATTAGTCTATTTTTCTTTTTGACACCCTTTCTTTTAAAAAAAATAAAAGAAGTATGCTTCAGCTTCTAAGATTATTGATCATTAGTTTTTAATCAAGTAGACAATTTTCTAGTTAATAGAGAAAAATGGAAGTTATTTAATTGATTCTGGACTGGTCATAAACAGTGGATCTTGAATTCCTTTTTATCATTTTGCTTTTTTCTTCTCCAGGGACAATAAGCAGCAAGTGTAGTAAGTGGATTCTTTGGGGACTTTAGAAGAATAAAGAACTAATTATTTCCATGAATTCCTTACTACTTTTAGAACAAGGACTTGGCTGAAGTAGAAAGGCTAGAAATAGGGCTCCTGGGTGGCTCAGTTGGTTGAGAGTTGACTTTGGCTCAGGTCATGATGTCACAGCTCACCTCGTGAGTTCCAGCCCTACATTGGTCTCTGTGCTGACAACTCAGAGCCTGGAGCCTGCTTTGGATTCTGTGTCTCCCTTTCCTCTGCCCCTTCCCTGCTTATGCGCGCTCTCTCTCTCTCTCTCTCTCTCTCTCTCTCTCTCTCTCAAAAATAAATAAACATTAAAAAGAAAATTTTAAGAAGAAAGGCTAGAAATAAAATTAATCACCCAAACAGAGTTAGAAGTAGGAAGTTTGAAAGAGAAAAAAGATGAAAATAACATCAAAGAACCTCAATATTTATTGAACACTTACTATATTATAGGAATGTTGTTGGGAAACTTTTTGTATTTATGCCATGTAATTAATCAGAATAATCTGTTGAGGCAGGTGGAATGTTCATTGTAACAGTGAAGAAAGTGGGTTTGGGAATAAAATATGGATGCAGAAGAGAGTTGGTTACTTTGAGATGCTCAAATGAAATTCTGCAATCAGGATTTGCCTTTGAGTTTTTGCCCTTAGTTTGACATAAATAATGAATCAAATAACCAGTAGTTAAGTAACCAACATTGGATCCCTAATAATTTCATAATGAGAATTTTAGTCCTATTGCAGTGATGATTGGTAAAGAGATTTCACAGTATCAGGGCTTGGTATTTGGGGGGAATGATGATAATATGGTCACCAAGTATAGGATAGCCCCTGCTAAACTTAGGGACAGAAGACGAATAGTACAGCCTCATCTGAGAGGTCAGTGAGGGAAATGATGATGATCATTATTTAAAGGGGAAGGGGAAGAAAAAAGAATGTCCCCTATATTTGTATTATTTATTGCTACATAACAAACTACCAAAATTTAGCAACTTGAGGCAATAAACATTTATTATCTTATAGCTTCTATAGGTCAGCTTATAAGGTTGCAATCAAGATGTTGGCCAGAGACATGCTCTCATCAGGCGGCTCAACCAGGGAGAAATTGCTGCCAAGTTCATGTGGGTGTTGGCAGGGTTCAGTTCCTTGTGAGCTGTTTGACAGAGGTCATAGTTCCTCACTGAATACTGACCTCAGTTTCTTGTTACGTGGGCCTAGGATAGGAAACTTCACAATGTGATTGCCAGCTTCCCTTTGGGCTAGTGAACAATACAGTGAGAAATGGCACACACGAGGTGAAAGCTAAACCTTTTGTAACCTAATGGCAGAAGTGTTATCTCATCATGTTTGGTACATTCTATTTATTAGGACCTAGCATCTAGGTACATCCCACACTCAAAGGGAAAGCATGAAAGAAGAGACTCAATTCCAGGTGTTGGGAATCACTGGTTTCTTCATTAGTATTACTGATGTTTTATCCCTACTATCACCACACATTATTGTCTAAGAGACAAATTTTGACGGTTGGTTCAGGCTATCAATGATGTCACTGTGTAGGTAGCATCTGTGTTATGACTTAAATCCTTTAACAAAAGCCAACAACTTCCTCCACCACCCCCCTCTTTTACACTTTTGTTTTGACCAGTGTCTAGAAAAGTCTTCATGTAATAGTAACTTACACTAAATCTTCTCCTGACAACTCTCTGGCACAAAAGCTCTTTAAGAAAAGCTTTCAAGAAAATTCTTATAGCTATATAGGATTGCCTGGGGGATCTAAAGGTGTGTAACATGAACAGAATTGTTAGTGTAGTTACTTTCTTTTTTGTCACCAATACAGAGTGTTGACTGATGTTAACTACACTTAGAATGGGTTCTAGCATTGCATCAAGTGTCCCTTTCCAGAGATTTGTGGCCAGAAAAGGAACTCTGAAGAAGTTATTTGGCAACAATCACCAGTTCTTTATGCCTACCATGGTGCACAAGAGGAATTATGCAAATCTAAGGATGGCATGTTATCTTCCATCATTTACTATGAGTAAAACATTCTGTCAGTGAATTCATCTGGGACTACGTTGAAAAACAAAATAAAGTTGATTGCTTTATCCTAGAAGATTATTTATTTATTTATTTATTTATTTATTTATTTATTTATTTTTACTAGGGACTGAATGAGAGGAGCTAGATGTAAATTAAGTAGGAAAAAATTCGGATGGAACCACAAATGGAAGTTGGTTGTAAGTGTATTAAGCACTAGAATAGATTATTTAAGTGTTATGAATCTCTGGCTCTAGAGCATTTTAGAGTTAAGACAAACAAACAACTTCTTCTGAATAATGATTTCTCTTGGTTTCTTCCAGCTTTTTCACTATTCAACTTCCAATATTAACAACTTCAACAGTAATAACCTATAGGCTGGTTTTAAAAAAAATACATCTATTTTCTTAGTCAGCAGTCACTAAAACCTATGTGAACAAAATCAGAATTAGGCTTGCATAGTGTAAGCATAGAAAGTAGACTGTACTATAGAATCTGTTCTTTTCTTCAAGAGAAAACCAAATGTTGACAGGGAGATTCCATTTTTGTTGCTGCTTTCTTCACAGTTAATATACTAAAAAGAATTGATGATTTCATAGTATTTCAAGGTTCTAACTATATAAGAAAAGTTTTTTTGAAAATTCTGAATAAAAGGATTCAAAAATTTTATTTTGTCACCTGTAATATATTATTCTGATTAGTAGGGATAAGAGCTAAGTTCTAATGATCATTCTTATTTGCAACTGTATTTAAATTGTGATGATAGATTTGTGGGGTTTTTTTCCATTCATTGTTCTCCGTTAATAGTATTTTAGTGGCAAAATAACTGATATTTTGATCTCACTTAGCTCAGATTGAAATTTATAGTTACAATACAGGATACCAGTGAGTATAGTTGCATACTCAATTATTTTCAGTGTTCATGTGAAATCCTGCTAACTCAAAATAGTGATGAGTGAATGAAAAGTGGACAGCTCAACCAATAAATGTTATTAAAATATGTTTGAGGAGCAATAGTCATTAGTTCAGGAAACATGATGACAGATATCAATTTATAATTAAATAAGTACTTTCATTTATTTAAAAATTCTTTATTAAAATCATACATTATAGGAAATTTAGAAAATTAGGAAATATGAAATAAAATTGTAACAAAAATCGTACTACTACTATTAAACATACAGCAAGTATTAATATCTTGGTGTGTTAATCTTTTTATCATTTTATTTTATTTTTTCATCATTATAGGTGTACTCTTTAATCTTCATCTCCTATTTCTCCCATTTCCCCATCCACCTCCTCTCTGGTAACCATCAATATGTTCTCTATAATTAGGAATCTGTTTCTTGGTTTCTCTCTCTCTCTTTTTCCTTTGCTCATTTGTTTTGTTTCTTAAATTCGATGTGTAAGTGAGATCATATTGTGACATACTGATATTTGTGCTGTTTTTTAAATACAAATCTTATCATTGATAAGATTTTGTTTTGCTCCTTTTATTTACCATTTTAACATGAACAGTTTGCTATGTTATGATTAACAATCTGTGAATACTGCTTTTAACAGGAGTACATTATTATATCATGTAGATTACATTCGTTTTGACTTTTCCAATAATTTTGGACATTTTGATTATTTTCAAGTTTGGACTGTAAATCTTTTTTCAACATTTGTGCTAATTCCTCAATCTCAAATTTCCTTTTTTTTTAACAAGTTTTTACAGACATCATTTACATACCATAGAATCCATGTGTTGAAAAAATAACAAGTCATTGATTTTATCATAGTGTTGTGCAACGATCACCAATATATAATTTTAGAACTTCAACCAAGGGAAACTTCATACTCATTAGTAATTCTCGTATCTCTTCCAACTCATAAATCTTAAGGGAAAAAGCACTAATTTACTTTCTGTCTCCCTATGTTTGCCTATCCCAGGCATTTCATACAAATGGAATCACATGATATGTGGTCCTTTGTGATTGAATTCTTTCTCTTATCATAATGTTCATCCATATTGTAGCATATATCAGTACTTCATTACTCTTTTCTTTTGCCAAATTATATTTGATTGTATGGATATATGAGCTTTTATTATCCATTCATCAGTTGATGAACATTTGAGTTGTTTCTACTTTTTTTAACTATTGCAAATAAAGCTGCCAGGAACATTCAAGTTCAAGTTTTGGTGTGGATATTTGTTTTCATTTTGCTTAGGTATATATATACCTACCAATGAACTTGATAGTTTGCCAGATGACTGTTCAAATGTCTGTATGCACTGGAAATCTGAAGCAGACATTGTATTTCTTCTAGTAGGCTTGCATATGGACTGGCCTTTCTTACATCTTATAGAATGGTGATGATTGTACATAATGTTAATTGCTAATACATGCACAACTCCTTGATTCTACTTAGAAATATTTTTTTGTAAATTCAAAATTATTCTCAGCCTCATCCATTCATGATTAAAAACATCTCTGAGATCAAAGTAGATAACCTATTATGGGCTGAATTGTGTCCCCCAAAATTTATATGTTGAAGTCCTAATATTTAGCATTTCAGAATGTGACTAAATTTGGAGATAGGACCAAAAGAGGCAATTAAGGGAAAATAAGGTCATATGGTTAGGACTTAATCCAATATAAATCATGTCCTTATAAAAAGAGGACATTGGGACACTGAGAAAAGAACCTATGCAGACAAAGGGAGAAGACAGCCATCTACAAGCCAAAGGGAGAGACTCCAGAATGAAATCAACCCTGTTGACACCTCAGTCTCAGACTTCCAG
The DNA here is from genome assembly GCF_024362965.1 of Panthera pardus. Classification (NCBI taxonomy): domain Eukaryota; kingdom Metazoa; phylum Chordata; class Mammalia; order Carnivora; family Felidae; genus Panthera; species Panthera pardus. The sequence goes on from NW_026526655.1 coordinate 89,305,093, forward strand.
CCTCCAGAACTTTGAGAAAATAAATTACTGAAAAGCCTTCAGATCTGTTGCGTTTGTTATGGCAACCCTAACAAACTAATACAATATTTAAATACATTATACAACAAATGACTACTAAAGCCATTTAAAATGTCTATTTTATTGGAGAGAGCATTTGGCAATCATTATAGGAAATTCAGTATCTGGAATTAATTATTTGTTCAAGCTGAAAAGTGTAAATTTAATCCCATGTACCTTTTCCAAGGGAGGTAGATAGAAATGGGAATACCCTTTTCTACACCTAACTTATGAATTTATTATCCCACACAGAACCTAATCTTTGTCCTTATTTCAGCTTTTTGTGATTTGACTCCAGCTGCTTGTGTTTCATTATACCTATTCTGTAATTTTTCTGCCTCTTTTCAGAGCCCGCGTTCTGCCTTTTTTTCAGAGCCCATATTTATTTCAGCTAGTTATTTCATTAATGAACTGTACATCTTTGCACTCTGTGCTCTTCTGACATTCTTGCTTTACAAATTCTCAAATCCCTGGAAAGCCTACAATCTTTCTCCATCCCTACCCCCTATGCTGGCTACATTTTATATGTCACTTTAAATCTTTAACCCATCCTGTAATCTCATTCTCAGAAGGTATCTTTGGATCTTAGTTTATTGAGAGTACTAGGCCAGTGTCATAAACTCTAATGACTACAGGGGCCAGGAAAGTTTCCTGTGTGAATAGTTAGGGAGAGAGGGAGGCCTAGTGGGGATTGACTGTGACAGACAATACTGCAAATGACCTAGCTGGGACAGTTGCTACTTAACTACATATCATTTCTGTGATGCAGTATTTGCAGCCTGAGTTGCTAGTTTTTGTTTTGTTTTGTTTTGTTTTGTTTTCCTAAGAGGAGCACATAGCAGTATAGAAGATAATAGTGTAGACCAATAAAACATATTTATTTGTGACCAGTTTGAACTTTTTGAGAAAGGCCAATAGGCACGATACTTTCTCTCATCCATATTTAAACACACTTACGTCTTGGTGTGCATGAGGTTGATTGGGGAAAGTGTCGTGATAATAAAGGGGATTGAGACTGATGAGATTGAGTTGGAATGTGTTATAGGGCTGACCCCTGAGAAGGAAATAGTGGAGGAAGGTTGGATAGGATAAGTCTCAGACTGCAGTGCAATTCTAAGAAATTTTTAGCAAGGCTGATTGGGAATTCTTGAGCCAAAGTTACCATTTCAAGGAGTTGTGAATTTCATAGTAGTGTGTCTGCCTAAGTATGCATGTCATACTCAGTCATCATCTGGGAACCTTGTTGGAAGTGGGGCCTTGGTGTCATTGATGGAGTCAGTCAATTATCTCCCCATAGTCAGAGATTTGAGGAGTGCATGTTCATGACTGCCAAAGACCATCCCTTGTGCCACACAGGGTGTGTCTACACAGGTTTGGGAAATTACTCTGTAGTTCCTTTAGTTCCTCTTCTTGTGGGGACATTTAGAAGAGGGAGGTAAGTGGGACTAATAGACCTTAGAGCTGTAGTTTATCTCAGGCCACGATTGATAATCATTTTCTTCCTCTTCCACTGTCCATTGTAATTGCCCATCATTCATTTACTTTTTTAAATCTTTTTGATGTTTATGTTTTATTTTCGAGAGAAAGAGAGAAACAGAGCACAAGCATTGGAGGGGCAGAAAGAGGGGGAGACACAGAATCTGAAGCAGGCTCCAGGCTCTGAGCTGTCAGCACAGAGCCCAACACAGGGCTCCAACTCATGAACCATGAGATCATGACTTGAGCTGAAGTCAGACGCTTAACCAATTGAGCCACCCAGGCACCCCTGTAATTGCTCATCATTCTTAACTATTTCTAAGGGGTCTGAATCCTTGATAACCCTTCTCAGACTTGGGTTGCTGCATGTGTCTTTTCACAGGGAATATGAGAAGGATCTTAAGTGGACTACTCAAGTACCATACATATCCTTCTCTGGCCAAATTAGGTGAAAGTAGCCCTACCTCCTCATCCTGCTCAGGGTCAGTCATGTATGCCAGCATGGTGACTCCTCTTTTAATCTGCTGATTACTAGACACAAGAAATGCAAAGTTTCTTGTTAAGGGCCATAGCTTGTAGTTCAGTGGGACCCTTGCTTATGGCTTTTGGCAAAAGTGCATCTTCTTTGGCAACCAGAAAGTCCAAAGCTACAGGGTCCAAAGTTGCAGGGAAGAGAAGTACAGAGTCCTCCAATGGGTCACTGAGAGTGAATTGAAGGTGAGGACTCTGCTGTTTTCATTTTTTTAGTCCCTAGAGCTGTGAATTGCTCTGTTGGTAATACAGAACCATATACAGGTCTCTAATTGAATGAATATACTGTATCCTCAGGATGGCACCCTGAGAGTATTGCTTCTAAGCTGATGCTTCAACTGTGTCTTTAGAAGGTTGTTCTAGCATTCCATGAGATCCCATCTGCTTTTGATGGTGTGGTATGATTTAACCAGTGGATCCCATGGTCATGTGCCCACTCTTATATCTCCTTCACTGTGAATTGAATCTGGGCAGAATCTAGATTATGTGAATTTATGCCATTTATGCCTATGGATCAGGGATTCCATAAACCTTTGTATAGTGGTGTTGGCTGAGGGCCTGCAGCAAGAAAGGAAAGACAATACCTAGAATGGGCCTATGTCGTTATGAGAATGAACCACTGATCCTTCCAGTTTAGAAAGTGCCTGATGTAGTTGAATTAACACCAAGTGATCAGTTGATGTTCTTGAGAAATGGTATCATATCATGGGTTCATTGTTATTTTCTATTGCTGATAGATTGGATGTTCGGACACAAAATTAGCTAGATTGGCCTTGGTTAAGTGGTAATCCATATCATTGAAACTTCATTTCTGCCACCATGAACTCTTTGTTCATGTACCCAGTTCTGGACTGGCTGATGATGAAGCTGGAGAAAGTTAACAGACCAAGGCATTTTGCTTGTCAGTACTTCTTTTGTGGTAGGTGCTTTCTTGTGAGCATTAAGATGAGATTCAAAAATCTTTGTACTTTGTGCTCACTCCTGTATATCAATCCACATGTCCCCACTCTAAATCTACTGATCTTTAATGTTCCAATTATTTTCTTTCCAGTCCCATGACCAGATGGCCTGGCCACTGGCCACTGCCTCAGAATCTATATACATGGGTACCTTAGGCTACTTCTTTCACACTAAGTGAATAATTTGGTGTACTGCTCACAACTCTGACCATATGGAAGATTTCTTCCCTCTCTACTCACTTTAAGGGCTACTCCTGAAACTGCAATTCACTTTTAGCTTGTATCCATATATTGAACTGAATGATCCATAAAACAAACTTAGTGTTTTGTTTTCTTTTCCCTTCTTCTTCTTGTCTTGATTGGAATCTCTACATAAACATAGGTATGAAGACAACTCATGATGGGCAGTTCCAGATAAATGGTTACTTAGAGCCTCAGGGTCAAGCATTCTTTTTCTTCCAGGGTCAATAAACCTGTCAGGAGAATTTTCTCAAAGAATATGTAATTCTGGTGCAGATGCCATGGACTTCCTGCAGAATCTTAGGGGCCTATGTTGGGATTCTCTTCCTGAGGCTTTCTATAAGCTCCACACTGCATCTTGTTCTGAGCACTGAAACCTGCAACACCATCATATCTGCTGGGTCATATGACCCAAATGACAGGGCTGCTTGGATCATAGCCTGGACCTACTGCAGAGCCCTTTACTGCTATGCAACACACTTGATGCTAGTAGTTTTCCATGTCACCAAGGAAATGGGCTGGAGCAATAATCTTCGGCATGGAATGAATATGTTATCTACTGAATCCAAAGAGGGTCTACCAGGTACTGTTTTACCTTAAGTAGGGACGTCAAGATGCAGTGTTTTGTCTTGGACTTTGTCTTTAGTTTTGACATACTTTTTACCACTGGACTCATGTAAACATCATTAAAATGGTGAGTTCATGAATCTTTGTAGGGTTTATCTCCAACCCTCAGGAGCGTATGTGTCCTCCCAATGCTTCCAGCATCCTAGCCACACTTCTTTGTTCTGACTGAGCAGTGTGATGTATTTGACATAATGGGGTAGTATAATGTTCTCTGGGATGTCTATTGGTCCAGATTTCAGATCACTTCAGACTATATTTGAATAGGGTTTTTTTTTTTAAGTAGGGGAGTAAGAAAATTAATATAGCCCTGAGGAAAACTATAAATAAATATTGTCATATATCAAATGTAAATAATAGTCTATCTGATCCTCCTCTTAAATCATATCGAAAGCAATGCATTTGCCAGATCAATGGCTGCATAATAGGTACCAGAGGCCTTATTAATCTGCTCTCTCAATGATACCTCATCTAGCATAGTGGGTATAACTGGGGCTGTTTCTTCGTTATGCCTGTGGTAGTTCATAATCATTCTGCAGGGGTAAGTCTGGCAGATTAATCAGAAACATAACTGAGACCACTGGCTGTCTTTAATGATGACATAAATCTCCATCTATGCTTATCCTCCCTAAGATGGGAGTAATCTTTACCATTCAGTTTGGATAGGGAGAGGTTGGAGAGTATATACTTTTGGAGACATCCAGTTGGCCTTTCTCACTATGATAGCTCTTATTCCAGAGGCAACTAATCCACCTTTGAGGTTCATCCCACTCCCAGGTATACCAGCTTCAGTTTCATATTTTGAGACTAAGAATGTTGAGTCACTCAAGTAAATGTTTGTAGGTCCCTGTGAGGAAAGATCTGGGAGGATCACCATAGTTTTATAATTGGCACAGTGTTGCAGGGTTCCCCCACCTAGGGATTTGGCTACTTCTTCAATCAGTGGGTTCTGGATATGAAAATTAGTTCAGGTCAGAGATGTGAGCAGAGCATCATGACTTTTAGTGGGACAACAACCCTCTGGCTTCTGCATCTCCATTATTGTATTTTTGGGGTTATAAACATTAAGCAGCATCCTTGTTGACTATCAGTCCTCCCCCTATAAGCAAAATTAGTACTGAATTTCTTGGTAGTGGTGGTGCCTCTCTCATTACTACAGTTCCACCAGCCTTGGAGAATGGTGTGTCCTCTAAGGCCCTTTGGTGGGTTTTCTTTCTTTACATAATCTGTGTCTCCATTTCCACTTCCTTTTCTCATCTTTATTTTTTCATTTACCATCTGCCAGGGCAGATAAGGTGTTTCTACATGGAGAAAGTCATACTTAAGAGCCACCTTCACAGAGACTGTGTCCCACATCCTGCATCCCGGCTTCTTGCCAGAGTGTTATCTCATCTATATACTGAGAAAATGTTTTTTTTTTTTTTTTTTAAGTCCATTTATTTATTTTGAAAGAGACAGAGACAGTGTCAGTGGGGGAGGGGCAGAGAGAGAGGGGGAGAGAAAGAGAATCCTAAGCAGCCTCTGTGCTGACAGCACAGAGGGCTCGAACATGGGGCTTGACAGGGAGCCCCAACATGGGGCTCGAACTCACAGAACTGTGAGATCATGACCTGAGTGGAAACCTAGATTCGGACATTTAACCAACTGAGACACCCAGGTGCCTCGTGAGAGAATACTTCTATGTAGAAGAACCCTTGCTTGTCCATCTTATCTTCTAGCCCCTGTTGATAAAGCACCTTCAAAATCCAATGTCAGGGATACTTCTCAGGCCCCTGGTCATCACACGAACTATTCCTCAAAGTTCCTTCTGTGTGTAATCCCATTCCTCCTTTATGAGGCTCAGCAATCCTTCCAGCTGGATTATATTGAGATGTAACCACAGTTATCAGCCTAGCAGCCAGAAAAATTGAGTCTAGCTCTCAAGGAGGTAACTTTTGCCTTCCTGGAGAAGTATTTCTGCAACATCGTTCAGCACAAGGAAGGTGTTAGCCTTTACTAAGGGACATTGGACAACCTTTACAAACTCTGAGTCCAAGGGATAGTTCAGGAACCTGAACCAACATCTTTAGGAATATCCACCATCCTCATTCATATTTTAGGGTCCCAGGTCTTACCAACCACATGTCTGATTTTATCATACCGGATTTGTCTTTGTTGAATATTTAGACATCTCTGGAGCTCTCTGGATCTAAGTATTAGCGTTTCTGTTTGCTGTTCAGTTGTGTCCACTCTTCTACTGTCTCAGTGTAATTTCCCCATATCAACTCTCACATTTCGTTTTAATTGCTTGTAAACAGCTCTCAGTCTGTCATTATCCCTCT